>NW_020884947.1:2274336-2469101 GCF_003945725.1 Corapipo altera
GGCTGGGCCCTGACTCCTGGGTGGCGGAGGAGCGGAAAGGAGCGATGCCGAGCAGGAGTCCCGGCTGTTGCAGCTTCATCCTTTTCCCCCCCCTGCCCGCCTCCTCCTCCTCCTCGGCGCTGCGGGAGGTCGGGGGCAGCATAAAGGGGTAAGGGAGAGGTGCCCACCCGTCCCACCTCCCTCCCCCGGGGAATGGGGGATCAATCAGTGCAAGTCAGAAAGAAAACCGGAGAGGGGGGGGGACACGACCAATGGGAAGGGATTAAAAAAAAAAAAAAAAAAAAGCCTCCCCAGGCTTTTAAACCGCCTCCTTAAGGGGTGTGGAGGCTGCAAATGTCCCCCCCGTGGCGGTGAGAGTGTGGGGAGGTGGAGGCTGCTCCTGCCCCTTCCCGCCGGGTAGGACTGGGATTGTACGGCAGCAGGAGTGAATGTAACTCTGGAAATGTATGGAGGGGGAAGCCATGTTTGATTTATTCCTCCACTAAACAGTGGTGTGATGATCCTTCCACTTACACCCTTCTGCAGTCCATCCTGGACCGGTATGGGAGGAGAGCCTTGTTAGGAAAACGGGAAGGAAACATTCCTGTGAAGTCGTGCGGGCTCGTTGGCTCAATCTTCATTAACTATGGGAGGGTAGGGCTCTTGTAACTTGGATTTGATATTTGTGTGGTAAAAGAGCCTGGGGAACTTGTATTCCCAAGGCCATAGTTACAGCTCATCTGCTGTGGCTTTACCGCTCTGGGGGTGGAGAAGGGAATTTGCCATACTTCTTGAACATATTTATACTTGCTTTTTGGTTTTGGCTTTTTTTTTTTGTTTTTTAAATATGTCGGCTGAAACGGGGAGTAAACACTATTAAGGATAGGGAGATGGTAAACACCATATTTAAACAGATTTCAGAGAAAATGGGCTTCTTGCTAACAGACATTAAGCAAGCAAGAGGCTGGTATCAGTCATTGCCCATGTATTTCGTGTGTGTGAATAGTTTCTTATTGGCATTTGCTTTCAAGTGGATTTATACTGATTGTTAAATTTAGGGGCTAGTGCTGCCCACACTGAGTAAGCTAAAGAGGCCTGTTTAAAAAAAAAAAAGGGAAGATGCGTTTGGATTTTAGCCTTTTCATATATCCAAGGAAGGTAACTGTAAACACTGTAGGGCGGCAGTGAAGTTTGTAATAGATTTTGCAAAGAGTCCTTGCTGGTGACTTAGAGCAGACATATATATGCTTGCTAAAAATCCTTACACATGGAATGTGTGGCTTCAGCTGCAAGAATAAATTGGTTCTTTACCAAAATGTTTTGTGTGTTAGTAGAATCTTTGTAAATTTATTGCTGAAGCTGTTATTTGTTTGTTTGCTGTGGGAATTTCACTCGGGAAATGCAGCATATCAACCTTAATAAACTCCTCAGTTTCACGGTGTGGTATTATTTGACTGTTAGATGTAATCATTGAATTAAACTACTGTTTTGCAGGGCTTCTCAGGGCTCAGTACTTAGAGTATGTGCAATTTTTGGTTGCTGTAGTAAGCATCTATACCTCAATATATTAAAAACATATCAGGATTTTTGTCTAGGATGCAGCCATCAGAAAATCTGACAGTTTTTTTCAGTATGTGAATATAAATACTCCGAATGTTCCTGGAGGCTCTATGGCTAGTTGTTGTGAAGGTTACTGGACTATCCACCCTCATACATGCTTGGAAAAATTCAGATATTAAAATTACAGTAAAACCTACTAATTTATCAAATATTATTTGAAAATGTCAGAAGAAACTAGGTCATTATGCTTAAAGGGTATATATTTAAAGTAGTTTAGAAAATGGAAAACAAATGTGAAATATATTTCTTTTTAGTTGAATATGAATCCAACAAATGGCTAGTAAGAATAAAAAAAATTGTGCTTTACTGTCTGTAGGGCTTCGTGCCTTTTCTGAAGCCAGTGGTGGTTTTGCAGGGGAGACTACTGCATTTTAATTACTGCCTGCATGCAATAGACTGGATATTAGAGCAAAAACAACCCCACTTGGGTTTAGGCTGGAAGCAAAAATGATTGATGGGGGGGTGGCTTTCTGATATTTGGATGGTGAAATGAATATACGTATGTACATGTTTCTGTATCTTCACATGTATATGTATATATATATATACATATATATGTGAGTTTGTGTCCAAAACATTGCAGCAATAAAATAGCAAAGGAATGGCATGAAGGGATTATTTTTCAGTGCCCTATTGTTTGTGGCCCTTTCACCTCTCACTTTTGCACTGAGCCTGCTTTTTGTTCCACTGGTATCAGGATGTTTCCTGAGCGAGGTCTTGTTTCTCCAGCCTGATAAATGTCTGTATTTCCTTGTGGTTGATCAAAGCCTTGGGACTCCATCCGTGTGTGTGTGCATAAAGGTTCACCTGCTCTGCTCAGATTCCTGCATCGAGGATGTAGCGTACGGTGAGGAGAAGATACAGCAGAATTCTCGCAGCATTTGTCACATCTGGTCATTCCTGCTTACATAACTGCAAGACTTCTCTTAGGTTTTAAGCATAGAAGATGGTTTGATGCATGCAAATTGCAAGTATTTTCTGTGTAGAGCAAGGTAAAGGCCCTGGGCTTTTCTGGGAAAAAAATTTTTACTTCTCCTGAAGAGCACCGTGCTGCACAGTGAGAAGCATCCACTAAATGGTATTGCTGAAAAAACATAATTCCCTAACAGTCAGTAATCAGGCATCAATAAAGAAATGCTCGGGTGGAACTAATAATAATGCAGCAGATAATGATGACTGCGTGTTTTAATACTATGTTTGTGGCTATAGCGTTTGAACTCTTTCATTACTTTTCTGCAAAGACAAATGGCCTCACGGTTGAGTAGATACAATAGATCTGGTATAATTCTCAAATCTTGCCTTTGGATGAAGGAATAATGGAGATCATTGACTCACAGAATGGTTTGGGTTGGAAGGGACCTCAAAGATCATCCTAGTTCCAAGTCCCCTGCCGTGTACAGGGACACCTGGCGCTAGACCAGGTTGCTCAGAGCCCCATCTCACGTGGATCTAAGTGAATCAGTAAGTCCCACACTTCTAGGGAACATCACTTTCAAGTTAGGATGTAGCTTTGAGAAATGTCTTCACCGAGGATATTCTGGAATCTTGGCGGTGTAAATGTGAGGCGGAGATGGAATATGGCACCAGGATAAGCAGTCAGGTGGTAAAGTGGAGAGAGAAAAGGAGAACCTTGTTCACATGCCAGTAGTCACCCTGCTGGCTGTAAATTCATGTAGCTGGTTGAATGGGTTGGTCAGCTGTTTTATACAGTTAATGGTTACTTGTAAAGTTTTGGTTCTGAGATTTTTGAAGGAAAAGTGAGAAACTACCTAAGTTCTCCCTTCCTTGCACATTCAAATTAACTTCTCTATGACCTGCAGTCATTGGAGGTACTAAGATAGCTATATAAATGTATTTACCTTTTTCATTTCATTTTGCACTGACAGAAATTACTAAAGTGATACACTAGGTGTTACTTTTAATGTTTTTATGAAGTTTGGTGACATCTGTAACAGATATTTTGTATTTTCTAGCGTCAGCTGAAAGAGAAGCTTTTGGAATGTGTTAGAAGGAAGAGGTAGACATACTCTATTCTATTGTCCTTCTGGTTGAATAGTAAACTACAAAAATACACAAGATTTCTGGAGAACAGATCATCTATACTAGTACCTTGTGTATGGTGATGATAGGTTAATGCCTAATCCATCATGCATTACTTTCCTGACAGGTAACTGAATCCATTGATTCTCTGGTACATTCAAAATGCTGCTTCTGTCCAAGGCATACAATAGATCATACCATGAACTGAATATTTTAAAATCCATTTTATGTGCAATAAATACCTGTGAGTCGTGGTTGAACCAAAAGCAAGGTTTCTGCTATCGTTTTTGCTGATGTTAAGAATTAATACCATTGTATGGAAGTTGTTCTGGTAGGAGAGTGGTGTGATGAGCTACATGTGGAAAGTAGATGTTGGTGGAAAATATTTTTGAACATTTCACAGCAATCAAGTTAGACTTAGTAAGTATGGAAGAGCAAAGTATTAGCCTATGTGTACTTCACAGTATTCATATGTTGGGCAAAATGACTTTGCCCTGTGGCACCACTTATCTAGGTTCTTGTGTTTAACATACTTCAAAACTAATCAAATATACAAGTGACATAAAGCATGTGTTAAATTGCAAGGGTTGCTCAAGAGGTGATGGCTCAGTTTCTAGTTTTGTCCCCATCCTTTTAACTTGTCCTATTTTTATCTCAGTGCAAGAGAGCAATTTGATCTTCTTTTGAACTTTGGTATTGGAGCTATTTTATGTTCGTATTTGGGGTAATGATACATAGGTGGCAAATGACTGAAAAACTGTAGCATGATGTGCTGTTGAACTCGACATTCATAGAACCTTTAACATTTTTCTTCTGCTGTCTGAAGGATACTGTCAGTTTTCTGTGTGTCTCTTTGGAGAAGCACAAGGATGTCTTGTTCTGTTGGCTGACAGAGATGGCTATTTAACTGTCTTTGTGAAAACTCTTTGGCCTGTGCCTTATACAAAATACTAAAATAGTAGCATCTCACATCTGTGCTAAAACACATAAATACCCCTGTGTTTCATACAGAATCACAGAATATTCTGAGTTGGAAGGGATCATCGAGTCCAGCTCTTAAGTGAATGGCCTGTATGGGGATTGAACATACAACTTTGGCATTATTAGCACCATGCTCTAACCAGCTGAGCTGATCTCGGAGTGTACAAGTCCTCCTTAAATGTTTTTGGCCTTGAGGGCTAAGATCAGAATTCCACGTCTTCTCTGCCATAGTCAAAAACATAGCAGGATGTTGTCCTGATCTTGTGAGTTCTGTCTTAGTAAATAAGAGATACACCAAGGAGCAGATGATGAGATACTACGTGACAAAAATATTTTCAAGAAAGAGGGCTGAGGTTAGGGAAGATCTCATTAGAGATGTGATTCAAACGTCATTTGAAATATTTTGAAAAGCTACTGATAAAAGAATAAAATAGAAGGAATCTGCAGTAATGCCGCCTTCTGTGATGGTGTTTGGGACCCATTTAATGTATTTATTCATTCTAATAAGTTGAAGTGTAAATGTTCCTGCTGTGGCATGGGTTAGTCTGTGGAGCTGAGGTTCCCAAGATCATGTATCAGATAAGTCAGTTGTGGAACTTGCCAGCCTTGGTGGGATGCTGTTGGAGCAAAGATCTTGACTGCACTGGCACTCAGAAATGTCTAAAATGAGGAGTTATCTCTGTAGTAAAGAATGCCTAGATTCTAGTCGGATAATACAGAGGGATTTAAGCCAAACTATGAACCTTGTAGTGCAGTGTAGGATGAAAGATATGAATATGGATCATTTCACTTTACGGAGTAGTTGCTGACAACTTTCAATCAGATACTTCAGAATGAAATTAATGTTGTGATTTTTCTGTGGGTGCAAAATGCAGACCATCAGAATCTGGTTTATAGTAGCACTCCTGAACAAACTGGAAACAAATGCTGGGATTAGATGTGGAATGTCACTGAAACTCAGCACTAGTGCAAAAATCAAGTTGTGGGCTTAAAATGTGTAGCAGAAAGTGCATGTACGACATCTATTCCTGAGGTGAATGCTTAGCTCAAAATGGTAGTGATAGCTGAGTCTTCAGGAACTGCCAGTAAGGACAACAACTACAATTGCTTAACATGACTTATTTCTACAGTCAGAACTATTTAGATTTTCCCATGAGAGGTACGCACAACAGAATTTGTCTAAAGAACTAAATTTGGTAAGACAGCGAAGTAACCCGCAAAGCTAGTGCTGTGCTGAAAGGACAGGAAAAAATGGTAAGAGATACCTGTTGCAAACCTCTCAACACAGAAGTTTTGTAAAGTAGGCAAGAGGGAATTGGTTTGTTAGGAAAATGTTTTATCTTTTTGTCTCCAAGCTAGATGGGTAAGCTATACTATATCTACAGAAATGTAAACCTCAAATTCCAGGCCTTTTACCTCAGAGATTTTTGGTGTAGATGTAGCAAAAAGGAATTAAGAACCATGAGAACGGTGGTAATGCATTTTGGCAAGAGCATGGTAAAGCCCCAGCACAGGGAAATACTTCAAGTAAAGTCAGACCCAGAAAGACCACTTCATGTCAAGTATTTGGATTTGTTCGGAGAGTGTTTAATGTTCAAAGTCTCGGGCGTTGTTTGAGTGTTCCTGGCATACATCTGCCGGTTCTGTGTGTGTGTGTTTTGCTTCAAGGTAATAGATTGATAGAATTATTAATGTAGTTGAGTATAAATGGGTTTGGTCTGCATAAAGTAGACCAGATTTAGTACATTTATGTGCAGTGAAGTTGTTCAGATACGGATATGTACAGTTTTTGGTGAACAGTGCACATCTGTAAGTAAAATTCTGTGGAGTCTATTAATTACCTCTGAACTTTACCCTCCACTTCTTTACTTAGTACCATGGGATGTGAGGTTGGATATACTGGATGAAAGAACTCACCTATTTGTACACCTTACCTGGCTGCATTATCAGTGCAATGTGCTGCTGTTTCTATAAACAACAGAAGATGTGGCTGAACGCTGCCCTGTGGTAAAGATTATGGTGCCCACCTCTGTATACAGGCAGCTGGGCCTTCATACTATGGGCAAGGCCTCACATGTCACCAGTGTCACAACACCACCTTTTACAGTGATTCCAGTGCACCAAATGTGCTTCTGGCATTTTTATTCACCCACTTGGATGAACAGGTTTTAATGCTGTGATAGACAAAGATAGCAGAGCTGTCAGGGTCTGGGCAAAATGATTGTAGCCTCTGGATTAAAGTTAGTTGCTGTCTGGTCAGATCTGGGCAATGTTGTTGATTTCTGTAGTGGTGTAGCAGATAACATTTTGTTAACACTACCGTTTGATTCATTACTTTTAACATTTTGTGGTGTCATCCCAGATTTGATCTTCCCTTCTCAGAATTTGTGTGATCAGAAATTTCCATGATTGTCTCTGTGAATCTTCAGGCAGTTGCTGTGCTGTCATGACTACACATGGGAATAAGGGCAGAATCACCGGCCACAGTGAACAGGAAACAGACTGCAGTGTGTTATCTGCTGCAGGGAGTCTTATGTAAGCCAGAGGATCCAGGTCCTGAAGGTGTGGTGCAAGGAGTGAAGGTAGGATGCTGAAAAGAAAAAGCAGTGGGATTTAAGAAGTTATGGGAAATTAAAGTAGGCTTGGACCAGGTCAAAAAGCAGTGTAGATAAGGAAATCTTCACTTAAGTGCTGAGCTATTTGGGATTTTACTTGGTTCTTTGTTTCCAAACTGCATAGAAGCCAGGGGCACAACTCTGGCCCACCTGAGAGACAGAGAGAGACATCATTTCACTGGTGAACAAAGACCTAGACTGGCTGTATTGAGTCCTGTTTTGTTAGGGAGGGACCAGTCCCTACAGCTGAACCATTTGGAGCTCTCCAGGACACACAAAGGTCTAAGGTTTGCATTTGAAAACATAACATTTTTACTTTTAACCATTTGTTAAGCAACTGTTGGGCCTTCCTTTTAGTGTTTATTAAATACTGGTGGTAAATCCACTAATTCCTACCATTTTAGGCGCCAGTATTCTTCCCTGTTTATCTGCAGAGGAGAAGCAATTTTTTTCTGTTCAACCTCTGGTCCCACCATGGTAGTATCTATTCTGTCTTCAGATAGAAATACAACATCTTAGAAGAATTTGATTTTACTCAAATCTGTCTCATCACTTCTCCACCCACCTCCAACAGCAGGAGTGGAACTGACAAAATTAAATTTCTGCCAGTGGAAAAAGAATATTTCTTGCGATTTTGGAGAAAAGGAATTCATGGGGAGGAGTCCTCTTACAGAATCTTCTAACCTTGTCCTCGTCATCAAGGGTTGCTTGCAAAAGCTTTTCCTGAGAAAGAACGAAAAGTCAAGTCCATCCATTTTGTAAGCTTGCTTTGTGCAGTAGCAAGTGGCATTTAAGGGGAAGAAATTACTCACCATTCTACAGTTCTTAAGTGTACAAGTTGGTATTACCTATTGCCTTCATAAGAAGACAGTAAATACTTGCTTTGGTTGATGAAAATGGACTCTAGTATTAAAGTTCTAAAATTTTATCCATTAGCAGAAAAAAAAAGACAAAAACAATTGATACTTTTCCTTTTCCCCCAAAAAAAACTATTGAGTGGTAAGTGCAACTGTAAGCACTCTTAAGTTTATTCACACAATTTTCAAAATGTGCTTGATCTTTTTGTGCAAATGTATAGTGCATCTCTGTCCAACGTTATTGTGTACCATAAGTGTAAGCAAATTTTCATATACCCATTTAAAAATATTTTGTAAGTCAGCCTTGCCAGCTGACTGATTAATTGAAATCATTGTATATCTACTGCAGGACTAATGAAGTCTTTGCTTCAAGTGCTTTTAAATTAAAAATTGCCTCCTTTGGACTAAGGTTTCCTTTTTTTTTTTTTTTCCTTTCTGAAGACTAGTGGTGAATTTTTAGAAAGGTTTGGTTTAATTATTTTCAATTCTCTGTCAGCTACTACAGTTAAGGTTTTATTCATGAGAGATAATGCTTTTGAATCTTCTGGATAGAACTGGTTTGTAGCAATTTTTGGCAAACTTGCAATGCAATTTTCAGTTACGTGTTTTCTTCTGAAATTAAATTCTGTTTAGATCCTGTAGTAATCTTTTCTTGTTTTAGTATAGTGAATAACAGTTTCAGTGTACTGCATGATAGTAAATATTTCTCTACTCCTATTTGATATTTCAGGGGTATTATACCAGATAATGTGAGTAAGCATACTCAAGATCTCAAATGTATTAGCAAGAATGTGTTGTAACCTTATTAATCTCTTTAAGTATTTTGTCTCATTCTGATCTGAAATTAGGAATAACCTTTTGTCTTAAAATTGATGAGAGAATGGAGCAGACTTAACAGAAAAAGGCAGCAGCCATCTATTAGCTTTTTCAGTGCCAGCTGAAAGCCTGATTTGTAGGTAATAAAAATAGCTTTTGTAGATAAAGTTCTCTTACTGTGAATTTGTATTGAAGTGTGTCATCTTCCCCCTCTTCTCCCCCTCGCTGTGCCTGCTCCAAGTAATTCACCTTAGTAAGAAAGCCCTTAGAGAAAACAAAAGTGATATTTAATAGAGATCCTTGTTGTTGGTTACTTACTCTGTTCACTCCCTTTGGCAGAATTGGAAGGAGTGGACTACTCCATTATTTCTGACACAGAAGAAAAGCATCTCTGAAATTACAGCAGATGTGGAAGAAATGACTAATAAATATCACAGAAATGATAGTGGCCTGGACAGTGAAGGAGGAATCTGACATGCAGAGTAACTGTATTTGGCTCATGACTCCTGTCAGATGATGAACTTTCAAGTAATTAATAACATTATTTAAAATGTCTGCAAAATAATTTGCCTTGTATAGAACCTGTTCTTTTCATATGAAAATGTGTACGAAGCTATTGCAAGGATTGTCCAGTTGTCATTGTCTGAATAAAATATCTGGAGGCCTTTCTCTGATAAGTCAAATCTTCTTTGGCATACTGAAAGCTATTTGTTCACAAGCCAAAATATCATGTTTATTCAGCAGACTCCTTGGCTATCATGTTTTTTCCTCTTTGTTAGTGAAAATGGCACTTGTTGGGTCACCAGACATTCAATATGGGACGATACTGGTTTAAGCTCATTAGCTGCTACTAGCGTGTGGTGCTTTTGTCCCCTTCCCTTCCCTGCCCTCCCCCCAGTTTCCTTTTCAATAGATACAGAGTCATCTAGGAAAAGATAAGGGGTTGCTTTTGCTCCTATGTGATACAGTGCTCCAGCATGAGTGCACTTAAATTTA
Organism: Corapipo altera; assembly: GCF_003945725.1. NCBI lineage: Eukaryota > Metazoa > Chordata > Aves > Passeriformes > Pipridae > Corapipo > Corapipo altera. The sequence continues at coordinate 2,284,241 of NW_020884947.1, forward strand.
ACTAGCAAATTTAATCACATGCTCAGCTGCTTCAGGACCTTACTCGTACAACTTGGATCAACCAGATCCTGTCTGTGATCTGTCTCACTTCATTCTTTCATGTCCTGTCTTTTAGATCTCCTTGCATTAATTCCAAACTCACAGCAACACTGCTTGGTTATCTGCTGCTGATTATTTTCTCCTTGCCCATTCTTTTCTGCTCTGTCGTCCTCTTCTCACAAAGAGTCTCGTGCTTTTCCTTCCTTATGGTGTTACCATGAATTTTTATATAACAAAGGTGGTGCAAAATGTAACTGGCTTAAATTTTGATCTTCTTTCTTGAAACCCTTTGTTATTCTCATGTGTAGATTTGCTGACTTCTTCCATTGAACCGGACCCCACAATGTAGCTTATTTTTTGTGAGGAGGACTGATGCATATGAACAATTTCCATCCACTGGTTGTCCTAGACGTGGTGACTAACCTGCAAATTGCTCTCTACATGTCTCATCTCCCCAGTGGGATTATATTTGCTTACAGGTACTCACATCTATTATCTTTGCCCATTATTCTGCCTCTTACTTTAAGCCTCTTCTCATGTGGTTCCATTAAATCTTTGTACGAACATGTCTATTTTTCATATTCTGTAATCTATATCTGCTGGTTCTGATAATCTTACTGTCTCAGATTTCTGTCTTTGTCTTTATTTTCCCATTTACCGTTGTCCTGGGTACCTTAACTTCCTTTTACCAGTTTTACTCCTGGGTTTGTCATCCCTCTAGGCTCCAGCAATTTGAGGAGCCTTTTTCAGTGCTTTCAGCTGGTTTTAGTGACCTGTATTAGTGAGAATCATTAACTGAACCTTCACTCATTGAAATTCTAAAATCTACATGCTGTGTATCTTCTGATGTTTCTGATGTTTTAGGCAAGTCAAGATAACTCCTAAAAGGTCAGGGTCTCTCATTGCATGGTCTTATTGGTCTTCATTTTTTTGTGATATGGAATGAGTCCCCTTAGGTTTATTAGCTAGAAAGAGAATAACTTGATTTCTTTAAGCAGTATCTTTTCACTTAGTTATCTACTGCTTGTTGTCCAGACAAGGCCTTGAGCAGTTTGATCTGTATTGGGCCTGGCTTAAGCAAGGGGTTGGAATAGATCATCTGGGAAAGTCCCTTCCAGCCTAAGTGATTGTGTGACCCTATGATGATTTTTATGTTTTGAAACTCTTAAAGCTATCACTTCTAATTCGTCCAGTGTTTTGAGATTGAGTGCACCAGTAACACAGTCGAATTAGATTATTTATTGCTTTTTTTGAGTTGTCATGGTGTGCCTCAAGCTGGATGGCTTTGTAGCTTAAAGAAGTAAGCGATGAGAGTAAGAGTTGCTATTACGGAGGACAAAACAAACACTAGTAAATTACGAATCAAAACAAAGAGTTACAAAATGCAGATGTCTCGATCCAGAAATCCAGACCCTGATAAGCACTTAATGGAGCCATATTAAAAAACGTTTTTCAGGGATGCCCAGGAGGCGTGTTTGGTGCTGGTGCTCTGGGAGCAGCCGGGATGAGCCAGTCAGAATCTGGGGGAGGCGGCGGCTGCGTCCGGCACCCACTGGAGGGCGCTGCAGCCACACAAAGCTGCTGGTTCACATCAAAGGAAATTCAGAATTTAGATGCCCAAATCAAATCCCTGATTTGCTCTGTTAAGAATCTGGAGGAAGGGAGTAGAGATTTTGTGACAATTTGGTGTTTTGGTTTTTTTTTTTAAAGGAATTTTGCTCTCATCTCCGTAACCGTGTGACGTGCTCACTAGCGGGTTTGCCTTTGGCCTAGAGAGTTACAGAATTCGTCATCAGTTGCTTCTTAAAATAAATACGATTTCAGTTAAATCTGCTGAATCACAGCTTGAAACATTGTCATATCATTATTTGGTTTGCAAGTTTGTCTCATGTCCGTGCTTTCAGAGAAGATCTTGTGAAAGGACATGAGTTCTTGTTTGGGTTACTGAGTTCGTTGTTCTGTTCTGGTGAAGTTTTGAGTTTTCTTTTACCTCTGATTCCTCTTTAGAAAGGTTAGTATAGTTGGCTGGTTTCCGCTCATTTCTTAAGAGATTTTATTGGTAATTCAGACTTGGTCTGACTAAAGAAAGATTAGAAACTTTTCTCTTGCAGATTCACTTGGAGTTCAGGAATACTTGCTCTTGTTTAATGCCGACGTTTCAGCCTGCTGTTTGTCCCTGGAGGGAGAATGGTTTTCATCTCTCACATGAGTCTATATAGCTTGTGTGGAGAGATATCCTTTTATCTTGTAGGTACCTTAGTTATGTTATGGAGAGGGGAGCATTTGCTAAGGAGTGATGGAGTTATGATTTTTAGTGGTTTTTTTTTTTCCTGTGTCGTCTTTGTAAACGAAAAGGTTTCATGCTTACCAATTGCTTTGAATTCAGGCTTGATGTTCTTAAAAAACTCTACCAGGCAAGGGCAATGCTCAGGAATGAGCATTTATACATTACTGCTCCTGTTGTAGATGTAGCAAATATGCAAGTTGGAGGAATATTGCAGTTGTAAGCATCATTACTGTGTGCATTAATAAACAAGGTGGTGGATTCAGAAGTGATTTCTTCCATAGCAACTGGCAATTCAATAGTTATTCATCATGGTTTTTACTGTACTTTTTGGAAGCATATGAGACTAGATTTGATGAATTTTTGATTTGATGTGACAGTTCTTGGACTTAATCATATATGAAATTGGTTACCTTGAGCATGGATATGATGATTGCTGTGCTGAGATTTCATAATATTTATGATGATGTATTTCTCTGTATCATGTATAAACTGGACCTGGTAATGTGAAGAATCTATGCATATGAATTTTAAAAATTGAAACCATCATCTGCCTGGTCTAGGAACACAAAGGAGTTATTCTAACAAATTCATTTGTTTGCTACAATGGTATAATGTTGAAATAGGCAGGGTTAGCTTTTAGAAGCCTTGGGAGAGCCTGCCTAGGGTGGCTAATAGTACAGTTTTAGCTTGTGGCATGTTTGCAGATTTCTGTATGAAAGGTGGGTGTTAGATGATATTGTTGTTATGGAAAATCTGAAACTCCAGAGTTGCTTTGACCATTTAAATTTTGCACAGTATGGCCACTGGCCTAAAGGATTGACTAGGGCTGGTGTTCTTGGCACAAAATGCACTTTTTCATTTGTTCATATAGGCAGAACCCTTTGGAGACTGAGCCTGTGGTGTTTCCTCAGGAGGTGTGCTTTGGTGGAAGATTGAAGGCCTATTTGTAGAGTGAGGAAGATAAAACTTGTGATGCTGCTGTCCATGGTGTAGGTGCTACAGGAACACGGCCTGTGGGGTTTTAGTGCTGGCACAATGTCTTAGAAATAAAAGCACCCGGTTTATGTTGTTATTAATGATATTATCTTAGGTCTAACTCCTACTAGCTTCAAACAGTGCAGTACCTTCGTGTAATTAATGTGGGCAGGACTCATGCTGTAGGTGGCTAACATGTTGTTAAAGCTCTGATTTTGCTTTCTGCATTTGTTTTAGTAACATTGATGATTTATCAATCTATTTTTCTTGGACTTTTTTGTAATGCATATTAACAGATATTGAGGTATTTTGGTTATGAAGATGGCAAAATCATAGAATATGCCGAGCAAGATTGTAAGCAATGCTTTTTTTAGTAAAACTTGAACAAAGTACATTGAGTGTTATATTAGTGGTGACATATATCTGTATACTTAATAGCTTTTGACATTTCTGTATTAAAAATATTCTCTCTCTTTTTGTCTTAATATAGCAGTGTAAGACTGGAAACATCTGGGCTGAATGGACTTTAGCATCAAAAGAAGTTCTCAACTGTTAACTCAAAAAATTAAATACATCAAAATGAAGCAGGTACCAGAGATCCTCGGAAATACCAATGGGAAACCACAGAATTGTGAAGTGAATCGTGAATGTTCCGTCTACTTGGGCAAAGCACAACTTTCTGCCACTCTGCAGGAAGGGGTCATGCAAAAATATAATGGCCATGAGACTCTTCCATTCATTCCAGCTGAAAAACTGAAAGATCTGACCTCCCGCGTGTTCAATGGCGAGTCCGGGGCCCAGGACGCGAAGCTGCGCTTTGAACCCCAGGAAATAAAGGGAGTTGGAACACCACCCAACACCACTCCTATCAAGAATGGCTCCCCAGAAATAAAGCTGAAAATCACTAAAACCTACATGAATGGAAAGCCTCTTTTTGAATCTTCCATTTGTGGAGACAACGGTGCAGATGTGTCTCAGTCAGAGGAGAATGAACAGAAGCCAACCAACAAGGAGAGGAGAAACAGAAAAAGAAGCATAAAATATGACTCCTTACTTGAGCAGGGTCTTGTTGAAGCAGCATTAGTATCAAAGACTTCAAGCCCGACTGAAAAGAAGGTAGTACTTTGTTTTTTATATTCTGTAAGGTTAGTTAATCAGACTGGAAGTTCAGTGTCCATGTGCTCACCTTCAGGTGTTTCAGTAGGTGCTTCCCACAGACAGGTCACTTTCTGTGATTCTCTTTTTCTCAACAGAGGACAGATGCACTCCAGTTCTGGTCCCTGTTTCTTCCCTAGCCTAGGAGTACCCCATAAATTCTCTTTCCATTACAGTAAATAAGTCTCCAGAGCAAATCAGGGCATGTGGAAGTATGTGATGTATGAAACAGAAACTTCTTCCAGACTTGAAGCCAAGACAAGTTAGGATGTGCACCTGAGCAAGGGAGCTGAGGGTGCCTCTAAGTTTAGATATGGCCTTTAACTGCTGGACAGTGAGGTATTCTGGCTTCCTTATAACCAGATGTTTCAGAAAAAAACCACCTATTTCTATATTCCTTGTTCTGAATTAAATAAAAAGGTACTCAGCAGTCAGTTGACTGATGAACTGCGCTCTTTACCATCGGATTTTGGCAATTGGACTGGAGTCCCTACCCATATTTGTCACTTGAAAAGGGCTGACTTTGCTTGTTATAACCTAGTGAATTGTTTTAATTGAAAACATCTAGATATTTGTATTAGGTGTCATTAACTTTTGTGGTCAAGCTCATCTGTTTTGCTTCTTTTAAACATGGGCAAAATTGGATATTTTGCTTTTTTAAACTTGTTTTGCCAGGTTATAAATAAGAATGCTGCTGGCAGCCCTTCCCCCCCCCCTTTATTTAGCTTTTGTTTCTAGACTCCATTTAAAGGAAGGTGGTTTGCAATACTTTTATCTCGGAAGAAAACCCCTACATAGCAGGAATACTTCTGTGTATATTAAGTTTCTCAGTGACTAATTCAGAATAGTGTTGTATAACAATGGTAGACGTTAATGAATGCTTTGGCTGGTTACTGTGTCCTGATTTTACACACCTTAAACACAAAATGTATGTTACAGTTTTCTGTCAAACGCAGCTTTCTCGTAGAAACAGAGATGGAAAAACACCTCTAAGAGCAAGTCCAGCCATTAACCCAGCTCTGCCAAATCCACCACTGTTGATTCTTACTTTCTACCAAGGTCACACATGCAGGGAAGAATCACACACGTAGCTGCTCCATTCCCTTTTTTTATTTTATTTATTTTATTTACCCTTCTTTTCCATAAAGCTGCTTAATGAGTTCACAGAACTGTGTAAACATTTTTCAAGTATCAGAAATATTTATCATTTATTTATGGTCTGAATATATTATTCATCCTAGAATGATCCATACTGATGTTTTCAGGAATGTTATTAAAGGGTTTGTTTTCTTTAATTTTATTAAGGAGAATGTTTTAACACTAACTGGTTCAGACTTTTCCGAATCACTGCTCAGGTAAAAGATGCAGGCACAGTCAGTAATTCTTTGTCCAGTTCATTATTAATGAGGATAAATTGGACTTTTTTGGTTCTATTGGTGGTATATTTATTAACATCAACAACTTGAGCATATTTGTGTGTGTTTGTTAGTTTGTTTTTGTTTTAGAAAGAGGTGGAGATGTTTAATGTGTCCCTCTATGCAGTTTATTCTGCAGTTTATGCCTTTTACATTGGTTGTCCATTAAGGGTGGCCTTTATTTTTTCCTGGTGTGTGTGGATTATTTAAAACTACAAGAAATGTTTGTCTGGCTTCTTTGAGTTGCCTTCTGTCCAGAAATGGTGAGGAGAAAACCGTGTCAACACTGTTTCCCAGAGTGGTTGAGACTTGGTGGCTGGTGAGCGACAGGGTTATTTGCTCCTGTGCCAAACCTGTGAGCTACCAAACTACTGAATCAGAACAACCACCTGCTTGATATCAGACTTTGCAATACTGCAGCCCTATTCTTTTCAGAGCACTTTGTAACAGAGGGTCGTGCTTCTGGCTTCTTTTTTCCTATCACAGTGCACTTTAAAGCACAGAGGTTGAAAGGAAAAGCATTTAAAGGTCGCAAGATGTTATTTTGTAATGTGGCTCCTTGATTGTAAAAATCCTGAGGCTTTTCTTTCTCTCATGAGGAAGGTTTGCAACTGCACAGGTTTAAAATAAAGAAAAACATAATATGAGGGAACATGTGAAGGAGATTTTTCAAATGTTTGTCCACATGAAAACTTGTGATATACATGTGTTTTTTGTGGTGATAACTGTAATATCTTAGTATCAGTGTTCTTTGGTTCCAGACCCCTGCTCTAGCTGTTTTTTCATGGCCAGCATCCAAAGCCTTAATGTTAGTGCATCATACTGTGGTTTTATATAGCTGATTGTGGCTGCAAAGTGGAAATTAGGTAAATATTCTTGGAGTAAAAGCTGATGAATTTTGCGCTCAGATCCCTGTTTATTGTAGGTTACAGGTTAATGTGGAACCTGTTTGTCTGGTTTTATTTCTGGGCTTTCAATTTGTTTTTTTGTCCAACCTCTTACTCTTTTGATTTAGCAAAAATCACCATGGTTCAAATACTGCCTTTTATGTAAGGTAATTATATCTCTGTCTGATGGACACAGCAGATTACTGTGGTGCTGAGGTGAGAGGCATATCATTTAACAAATGTTCCAGTGCTCTCTTTTTGGGTGTTCTTGCTGTTTGGACATTTTTCGTTAACAGAAATGAAGGCTGTTTAAAACTTTAGCTGCAGGTTAGTTTTCAGTTGGGAATAAAAATGATCTGCCTGGGTCTGATGAGAGTTAGATTTCTGTTGATAACCACCACCTTTTCCAGGCCTCTGAGAAACAACTGTACTGCTCTCGTTTTCCCAAGGTAAAGGAGAGGAAGTGGGACAAACCGTGGCTGTTTCCTCCCTCCCCTCCTGCCTTTCACCCCTCTTCCCTCCACGCCGGTATCTCTCCACCTGAGGAGTTTGCTTTAAAATCCAGACCTCTTTTAATAAGGCCCGGTTTATCAACTTTAATGCCAAGGCACTACACCCCTGAATGTTCTGTGTCATAGGTGGTGGGTGTCACATGTTAGGGGTTTGAACTGATGCCAAACCCATGGGCTCCAGTAGCTGCTCACGTGCCAGAGCTGCTCGTGGGAGCGGCAGGATGCCTTGGGACTGGGTTTTGTGGTGGCTGCTTTTTGAGTCACTGCTTTCGTCAATTCTTGCAATGTTCAGTGAGGAATGAGGACTTGCCTGCGTTTTTCTTACTCATTGCCTGTGTTTGGAGTAGAACAGCAGAGATGTGCTTTCTGTATTAATACAAAGTAATCCAAGTCTGATTCCTGGAGCAATCCAGAGGGAAACAGAGAGAGAGTACATGTATCTGCAGCGCTCATGCTGTGGCTCCCAGCGTAGATCTGTGCTCTCTGACCCTGAGAGCAGCTCAGTATGTGATCCTGGCACATTTGAGCTCGTTCTGCAGAAGCTGGGCTGGGCCTGCAAGTGGCAGTTTGCCCTTTTGGCTTGGCTTCCTGGCCTGGCTTCCCAGCACGGGTGCAGTAGCTCAGAAAGCAGCAGCGCTGTGTCAAGAACAAACCTGGAAGTCCACTCACCGCTCTACTTCCTAGCTTAGGGTTTCCAGCTGTGTGATATGTACATGATCCAGAAGCTATACCTTCCACATAGCTTCCCATCCAGTTTTTCTTGTAGTGCTCTTCTAGTAGTACACCAGAAACTTGGCAGGTTTTTACTCTTCGTGCAGGATACAACCTATAATGACTTTGACGGAGCTGCAGGGGGGGCAGTTGCAAATTGCTGGAGAAATTCCAGTAGTCCTTGTCTTATGTTTATGTTGCCATTTCACCATCACAGAGAAAAACTGTTCTGGCCAAATCCATTACGTCAAATACCTACATAATGTTACAGTGCCTTTCCCAGGTGAAGACTTATAAACCCACTAAGGGTAGAACAGAAGCAGTGTGAGGATGATCTGCTGCTTTGAATGTGCCTGTGGTAGCTAAATGCAGGAAGATGGGGACCACTGAAGGTGGGGATGTTGCTCTGGTGCTTGTTTGTATCCGATCAGTAGAGCTGAGCACAAACCAACAGGTGCCCTATGTCAGGTTGGAGAGCCGAGTTCATCTGATGTTTGGTTACCCTCTTGTAGCTGTTATAGGCAGATACTGAGGTGACTTATTTTAATTTCAGAAGAAGTAAAAAGAAAAATTGTAGTAAAATAAATATGTCTTTTTCAGGGGAAGGACTTACTTGATTGTTTTTCATCATCAGTTATTAGGAATTCTTGGCCAAGTACAATTGCTGAACGTGTCATAAAATGTGCACAGGATCTGTATTTGTAGGGTAAAATGAACTCAGTTACCTTTTTCTTTTTATTGTGCCGTTCTTGAGATATCAGATCTTGTTTTCAGGCGAGTGATAATACATGCTGTCTGGCTGATGTCACCAGAATCCCAAAAGAGTAGGAGTAATCCTAAAAATATCTTCGGGGTGATCCCTTCAGGAACAAGAGAAATAACTTCTTATCCTTTTTGGAAGAGTTTCTGAACTACTGTTTTGCATTAGCCTTTAGTAAAGGATTAAGTTTAGCTAAGCCTTGAGAACTTGTTAATGCTAAGCAGCTCATGATGTGCTGCAGTAATTGTTACTTTGGAACTTTAAATTGTTTTTTCTTAATGCCTCATTGGAAAAGTATCTTAAAGAACTGCTTGTAGTTTAAGAAACACCAAAAAGCATACAACAGTATACTGGTTTGGGGGGAGATTAGAAGCTGTGAGTATTCTCAGTGTGGCTTCAAAATTAATTGCAGAACGTTTGAGTATTTGCTTTCCATACCAGACTTCCTGTTCTTGTATGTAAAAGTGGCTGAATTAAGTACAGTTTCTACGTAAAACTGTCGTCTCAATGTGTATTATCTAAATACTTTTTTTTTTGTCCTCTCTCTTCATAAACCCATTGGTGAGAGAATGCAAATCAAATATGAAATAGTATCTTGAAGTGTCGACAGAAGTACTGTCTAAGAATAGCACTACCAAGTTGGATCAAGGAACCGTTTAATTCAGCACCTCACCTCGGGGTGAGGATCAGTGGAGGAGGCATAATAGAGAGTGTAGATGTGGCAAATCATGGAGTGATGCTCTTTTTGAATATATTCAGCCTCCAGCAGTTTGTGACTCAGAGGTTTCTGGAGCTGGTGCCTTTGTATTTAATGGGTGTAGATGGCTAAATTCGCAGAAGACCTCAGTTTCTTTTTGAGTCAGTGTGAGTTTTTTGCATCCATGACATTAAATAATAAAACAATAGAGCAGCTCTTTTTCCCTTTCAATTTGCCACCTACATGTTTTGCTTGATTCTTTCATAGTAATAGAAATAGGGATCATGGGCAAACTTCTCTATTATTGTTAATTTTATAGATTTCTTACAAACCTGCTCTATTTTTAATTTCAACTTGATGAACCCTAGTGTGTTGTTTAACGTACAGGAGCCATTCGAGAATGTTACTTCTTGTTATTGTCCTGTTTCTGAACTCTGATGCCCTTCAGCTTCTCCTGTCTTTTTTTTTTTTCCCCTCCCTGAGAATGAGGACTGGAACAGTAGAGGACATTCAAAATACAGATATCTCATGAATGCATACAGTGGCATGTTAATGGTTTTCTACATTGTTCTCAGTTTCATTCTGTTTCATTAGAAATAATGCATAGTGTTTGATTCCTGGCTCCTTCTGAACACTGAGACAGTTTTCTGTAGAAAAGAGCTGACCAGATGTAACTAACTCAAATTCAAAGAATGTCAGAACTGTTGTGTTATTTCATACTCATCATTGGTTTCTGCATTCCAGGGCTTTTTCTCTTTTATTTTGATCTTTTGGGCACTATGGTGGACATGACAGATGAAATAATGTGGTGAGCAGGCCCTCTTTGGAAGAACTAACTTCCCTTTACATGTCAACAGCAGCTGGTGTTGAGAGATTAACAGCAGTTTCTGGTTTTATAAGTTGACCAGGTTTATTCTCAGTCATGACACAGGTAGTGTCATGATTTAAATAATTAAAAACTTCAGCATCTCCTCTCCAGATGGTGTTGGCCATTATGGGTTTGTGTGGCAAGGAATTTGCTTGTTTTCACTGCTTTTTTTGATCCAAGATATGTCAAAGCCTTTCTGTCGCTCTACTCTGTGTTCTGCTTAACCAGAATAATTCATGTCTGAGTCTTGTATTTAGCTGAGTTAGACCTACAGTTCAGGGTTATGTTACTGGGATGGATTTACAGGCAGATATTTGGGAAACATTAGTGATCTGCACCAGATGTCATTTCTGGCCCTTATAGCCCCCTCTTGTCAAGAAAGAAAGATACTTCGTAGTAACCCTTAGGCGAAGTAGCAAAAGCAAAATATTTTGATCTGTCTTGGAACAGTGGTTTCAGCCTCCCTTACAAGTTCCCTTGTTCTGGACTGAATTTCATGTAGGGCAGATGAACTTTGGGACCTCCAAAAGAGGTTTTTGTTCACAGATACTAATTTTATGCTTGCCTATTACCATGTTTCATTATCCTCCTATTATAAATAAATAGGTCCAACTGGGCTAACTTACATTTCTGCTTTTTGTGAATACCCAAAGTACCTACAGGAACTGTGTTCCTGTGCATCATAAAATGGCAGTAGCTAAAACTCTTGAGTTGTAAGTAATAAAAAATAAATTCCCTTCTCAGAAGGACACTTTATAAAAATGCTTTATTTTGGAAGCTCACTGCGAGAGGAAAAGCTTGATCTTGCTTATGCCATTGGTAAACAAGCTCTGCACTTGTGTGAGGAAGGGAAGTGAATCTGTGGCCTCATAGCAGCAATTAGCTTGATTTTTTTTTTTTTCTTGCTGGTCTTTTTGTTTGTTAAATAAATGTCAACTTCAGTGTATGCTGAGGATGCCTGTAAAGAAGGAAAACAATTTGGGATCTTAGTTCTGGAATTGATAGTACTTTTATCACATGCATCATGATTTTTTACTGCAATGACTGCACTATTTTAATATTCATATGGGGTTAGGGTTTCCCAGGTTTTCTGTACATCTGAAAAATGCTACTGAAAATAAGGAATATTTCAGGAATATGCTTCAGCCTTGCCAAATCAAGGTGATGTCTGTCCAGGTTTTTTGGTTCCTCCCCCAACTCCCACTTGCCCCAGGCTTATTAACCACTGTTCTTGCATTTCTTCTGTAGAAGAAGAGGCCCTACTAGCTACATGTAACTGCACAACCTGTATAGAAACCTTTCGTACCTGCCTTTGGGTGTGGGAATTAATTTTAACGGTCTAATCTCAAAGGCAGAGTAGTACTGGGATTATGTCAAATTATTAGTTAACTAACAGAGCCCCTTTATGCCAAATCAACATTTGCTCTGTTTAGGTTTAGCCAACTGCCTTCAGAAGTCTTCTTGTAGAGATAAGTCTCTGCCTTAATCAGGAAACAGTGTTCTGTAAATCTAGTTACCTGTTGACAGTGCTATCTGGGCTTGGATGTTTCTGTTCCCTACCAAGAATATTAGGATTCAGAACATCTACCCACGCTACCCTGGATGTCTGGCACCTGCCAACAGGATATCTGTTCAGAAAGTGTCTTGGGAAAACTCTTTGCTACTGGACTCTATAAGGGTATAGGAGAGTGCTGAGAATAAGGCCCTGATACAGATTCTGATCTTGAATTATGTGAAACTGTGGTACATGCAGATAACAAAATACATATGGATATGGCATTCTGAAAATCTGTAGGTATGCTGAGACGATTAAGCTTTCGTTCTGTTATCCTGTGTGAAGTTCATATGGAAATTATTCAGAAGTAATTGTTTCCCATGCCAAAGGTCCTCGTGGCTCTACAGCTGTGCTTTTCCAGGCTTCTGTAGCATCTCATATCCACACTGTCTTATATACCCAGATACCACATCAAAAGTTTAAACCTTTGAAGGTGGGTGAAGGTTAGAGATGCTGGATGTAGGCAGGAATCTTTTTCTAATACTCAGTATAAAAGGTGGTTTTATTTGCTCTGATCAGGCCTTATCTAATTTAAATTTCTGAAACATGGAACCTTTCATTAATAAACCAGTAACAACTTAAGAGGTCATCTAAATGTAAATGCAGAAGTTCAGTAAAGCAACTAAAAGAAACTACTCTCCACATTTTTAAGAAAGATCGAGGGTTGGGAAGTGTTCCAGAACTTGCATTTTACTGGATCTATCTGTGAATGATTGAATCTGTTTCTCTTCAGCTCTTTACTCTGAAAGAGTTGTATCCTAGTTACTAAAATACCGTGTTAAGTTTATTTCTAAAATACATGCTCATACAGTGTTTGTGTAAAGGAATACTGCTGATTTGAATAGACAGATTTGCTTTTAAATGTAAAAGCATCTTAAAAAACTTTCTGATCTGCTAATGAGGAAACCAAAGCCAGGAAAAAAAAGAACTGAAATGTAACCAGGAGGTTACTGCTTGATTTGAAAGACAAATTTGAACTTCTGTCTTGTTTTAAAACCCTTAATCTACGTTATGAATCCCTCTCTAAACTTAAATGAATTTTTGTCTTCTGCTTGCTTTCCCTCCTGGAGAGGAGGGTCCTGCATAGTAATACTCCTGCTGTCCACAAACTGCTTTAGATGAATTTAGAGGAAAGAAATAGAGGAAACAAACCTGTTGTCATAAAACTTATATTTGGGTTCAAAGAACCTCAGCCAGCACAGAAAAGTTTTTCAGAGATCTGTAGAGATATTCTTTCTTATTTTATAGCTTTACCATCTAAGCACATTGAGGAAAAATAAGTGAGTCCTGGTTGTGTCAGGAAGTTGAAAACTTAGTGTCTTCTGCAAATACAGTCTTTCACACTGCCAGATTTGACCCCCTTTTAGTGATAGAAGAAAAGGAGTAAGTGGTTAGTAATAGAAGAAAATAAAAGATAACTTGGGGAAATACATTTAATGTAATTGCTCTCGTAATTGAATTTGGAGGGTTTTAGTTAAATCTCTGACTTGGTATAAAACAATTAGAAATCCTAAAAACTAACAAAGATATTTAGAATATAGTTTGTTTGCTTTCTTTTGTTCTAGACTTTGCAGGTCCTCTTCCCCCTCAGTAGTCATTACCTCACGCATAATATGTTGTATGTTTTATGAGGGTGTTACAGATTTAGTTGTGCAGATGTGGATGCAATGGTCTTTTGAGGGCTGCAGTCTTTGGATGCTCTACTGAAGTGTCCTTTTCTGTTTTACTGAAGATGGAACATAAAACTTTGCCAGCTCACTGCTTCTTTCTTCGTGTTTCCTCATCCTTCTCCATTTTGTAATAATAATCCATGTTTTCCTTTAATCTTCTTGTGAGGTTCTGGTTTACTCTTTACTCTTCTGCCTGAAACATTCTCTCTGTAGGCAGTGGTTTGCTGAATATGTATTGCACAGTATTCTTCCATTACATAATAAACAGAATATAACAGAACAAAGTAAAAAACCCTTCATTTCTGTTCTGTCGCATTCAGTTACTTGTCATTTAGTATCTAAATATACACACCACAGATCCCAGAAGGTGGAAGCTGTTTGTGTAAACACAGGGGCTCTAAGGCCCTTTTGGGATCAACAGTTTTACTATAACATGTGAATTATAATCTTTAAAAAAAAATAAAATAAAACATAGGCAAGTAGGGTTGTGAGAATACACTATTTTTAGAGACAGAATCATTTAGAAGGAACACTGGCCATTTCTTAACAGATTTAAGTTACCACCCTTCTCATTTGAAAAATAGTGTACATTGAGGGAGTTGCATTGATTTTGATTTTGAAGTGATTTGACTTAATGAGATTTTTGTCCTCAGTCACAGAGTGAGAAGCAGCCATTTCTCTGCCCAGAATGACAGGACATCACTCATTGGGAAAGTAGCTGCATCCCTCCATTCCTTTGCCTGAAGACTGCATGTTGATTTGTCTTTTGTCAAGTGAAATTCCTGAATTTTCCACTTCCTTAGTTCACTATGTGTGCTGATAGAGAGGCAAAGACAAGACAAAACAGTTTTACTTTTATTTTCATTGCACAAGTCCGTGATAAAAAATCGGAGTATTAGTGGTTGAGGCACAGGACAAGCAGATAGGGGGAGCAGAAAAACATGTGGGTTTGGTCATCAAGCAGTCTTAGCTTTTCCATAGTAAATCTTATCTTTTTCCGTAGGAAAGAAACACGTTTGACTGTCTCAGTTGGTGTGTTATAACTTTGATTCAAAATACATTTCAATTGCATATATTCTGTTTAGGGACCTTGATTATTTTGGTTTAGTTTCTTTATAGTGCCAGTAACTTGGGTTTTTATCCTGGCCTGCAAACGGACCTCCAGCAGTCTGTGTTTGTAGCTGGGCCTTCTGTTATAGTGAAAGTGGAAGTTCTTTGGTACGGACTGAAACGGAGTTGAAAATGAAAACAGAAAGGGAATTACCAGATATCTGCAACTTAAGCTGTTCAATATGTACTTTCCAGTTATGTCACACAGAGGAGAGCATTTACTGTTTTCCCTTGTATTAATGGTTCTCTCCTTTTTTTTTGTCCAATATTAAATTCTTGTGGTATATTCTTCACCGGTTCTCAACATTGTTTTTTGTCTAATCTCTTTATGGCAATTAAAAGATAAAGGGGTTTTTTATTATTTCTGTAATTTTTCAAGTTTGTGTAATGAAATAGTAGCTTTTTGATGCAATAATAGTAGCTTATTGATGCAATAATTTTGAAATGTTCCTCTTTCCTCTGTACACACACAAAGTGGATAGTGATTATATTATTATCTTTACCACTGATTAAAAGGAATAATCTGTCTGACACCACCTAGTAAGGCTTCTGGGTGTTTATAAAAACCTTTGACCCTTGTTTAGTAAATGCTGCTCATCACGGTGTTTTTGTAGCAGAGTCTACAAATAAACCCAAAGCTCTCAGTAAAGGTGCTGTCCTTAAATGCATTTTGGTTTTGGTCATTTTAAGATAGTTTTTAAGCTTTGAAGTGACGTATCACTCATGGTGTGTTCTCGCCTCACCATATTCGTTAGGCAGATCAGAAGTAAATGGAAGTTGACTGGATTCTTTTGATCAATTGTAGGCAAAGTTAATTAAATACTAGTATTTTCTATGGCCAAGCCACTTCTTTGGGCTGATAGAATGCTGGCAGCAGTGTTGTAAATTCTTGTCAATCTGCCTGTCACTCATTGGTTATGAAAGTACTGAGAGAAATGACAAACAAATCTGTGAAATGTTAAGGGAAGAGTAAAGGCATGTTAAATTTTCTTTTATTTTTCAGTCCCTCTCAGCCTGTTGCAGCTGCTTGCCCAGATGAGCTTTTAAGTATGCTGGTACTCTTCAAGGCATAATTTGTCACAGAAAAACTCAGTTGCTATAAAGGAATTACATCATTTCGCACTCCACGTCCTTCTGGACAAAATAAACTTAAAATCCATCTAGCTGCCTTTAGAGTAAGTGTTTCATTAGGATGCTAATCCAGAAAGTCAGGAATTTCCATGTCTGCTATAGTGAGTAGTGCAGAGCCTGTGGAATGGCCTGTGTATTCAATGTTAGGACTGGTCTGTATGGGAGTCATCATCTTCTCACCCTGGCCTTGATTTGTATAACTTCTCTGCAGTCTAGGGTTTGAAAAGGGAAAAAACCCCTCAAATTACTTAAAGTAGAAAATTAACATTATCACAAGCTGTTTCCTTCTTCTGTTTAGCATAACTTGGTTAAAGTTTGGGGCTAAGGTGACTGAGGTGATAGTTATCTCAGGCTATAGAGCTTGCCTATACGTAAGGAAGGAGAGGTAGGGGAAATCCTGCAATTAAATGTGAATGTGTTTTAATTCTGACAAAACTGCAATAAAAGGTAATGAGATGGGGGCATATGCAGAGCAGTCCAGACTTACTTAGCAATAAAAGCAACCAAAGACTGTTATGTGCTCCTCTGCAACACAGAAAGCCTGTTGACATTTATGAGTAGGAGATTTAATTAGAAATGAGACCAATTTTGAGACCAGTGAGACCAAGAAATTAAAAGTCATCAAAAGACACAAAGAGCCAAAAACTGAAGGGTAGAGTATTTTAAAATAGTTTGATTTTGTGTGATCTACCCTTGCTTTACAGTTGGGCTCTAAACCAGGAGTCTTCCATCTTAATTTGTTTGCTTAAGTATCATCACAGAAAGAATTGATCAGCTCTTGCAGGACAAGGTATTCGCTGTCTTCTGGTGCATTCAACACAGCCTGTCAGGGCTGTGCTTCTAGTGCTGCCTCTGCATCTTCCACAGGTGCAGTGGGGTGCCCTGTGCTGTCTGACTACATGTTGTTAGGAATCCGAACTTCCCTAAACACTGATTTCTGTTTTCTTCTGGAGGAGAAAGAAACTGCAAGCCACATTTTTTTTTCTATACCACTATGTAACTTGACAGTGATCTCCTATTCCTTAAAAATACGGAAAGTATAAGTGTCTCGTAAAGAAGTTCCAGCTCTTGTCCTGTAAGAACATCGATGCCATCAGAGGACTGGATGGCAAATTTGTTTAGAAATGCTTTCTTCCTCTCCTCCCATCAATAGTTAAAAAAAAAAACCAATCTGGATACCGAAGTAAAATCTGTACATATGACTGCCTTCCTGTGTCTAGGATTTTCTAATGTATTGAAAGAATTTAAATATTCAAGTATTTATTACTGTGCTCGTGGTTTGCCAAAATCTTTGAGAGGAAGTATTGAAGAGACTTCTGGTGTCCTACAGCTGCTTATCTCTCAAGTATATACCAGGAATTTCATCTCACTGTTTACTGATGAGATACCTATTAAATACCTCAGAACAATTCCCAGAATGATGCACGAAAGTAAGATGGAAGTGAGCAAGTTAATGGTGATATTTTCTGTAGGTTTTTAAGTAACTTCATATGAGAACTCTTAAAATATCATTCATCTAGAATTCTGTGCTGTGTTTTACCATTCTTTCAAAGTACCCACATTTTATCAAAAAAACATAAATACAGCAAGCATTGCAGAGATAAACCTTGCAGGTGTTGTGAGAGCCTGTCATTTTCAAGCTTTTTATCATGTTTCAGTATAGTAAAAGAATTCTGGGCGTTATTTAAATTTTGTGAAGTGCTTGTAGATACATTAGAATGCGATAATGGCCTCTGTACTGTCACCCCTTTTAGATTATGCTGCAATAAGAAACACTGCTAGAGCCTTTTCATTATTCCAACCAGCTCCCTCTCAGACTGGAGTCATAAATCTTCGTGGCTTGGTTGCACTTTCCGAGGAATACAGGGAGTCATAAATTAAAAATGAGACTCCGAATCCTCGGTAACTTTTACATTTCCAGAAAGTTAACTCATTGAAAAAAAAAAAATCATCCCACCTCTTTAGCTGAAGTGCTGGAGTGGGTTTGTGTGTGTTAGGTTTAATGTTTTTCCGGATTTGCTCTTGGCATGTGTGTTCCTTAGTTTTTAGCTTCTAAGCATAACTTTTCACATCATGTTTTAACTGCTAGAAGGAGCATTTGATTTTTCACATCTGCTTGGAATCTTCTAGGTCTCTTGAGAGTGCTGGACTTGAGGCAACCTTGCAGGAGGGGTTTCCTAATAGTCTTGTAGAATCCTTAGAGAGCCAAAACTCTCGAGACATGGGAACGTAGCTCTAGCTGGAGTCACATGAACCAAGTCTGAATTCATCAGAAAAGCTGAATCACTGGATGAGTAACTGTCCTTAGCCATCAAATGACAGAGCATCATGTATGTTTTCCAGGCAGAGTTTTAAAAGCTTTGAGGAAAGGATTTCTGAGTATGTCAAGCTTTAGGATTTATGATTGGATGTACCTCTATGTTTCAGTTGCAAATAAATCTCTATGCAGTTGCAGTGTATCAAAGATTTTAGTGTTTGTGTTTGGCAAATAATGTGTGATTATAAAAGTCTACTCTGATTCAGTGTAGTGCTCCAGGTTCTTGTTTCTGTATTCTAGATTTCTGGTTTCTTAAGTGTGTTTTCTCTTTCCTTTTGCTACTTTTAATTAATTAAACCAGTATTTTGCTCCAGCTCTTAACATTAAGTCCAGTGAAAACGTGAAGCTCCTGGTTTGACTTCTGGATGTTGAGCCAGTACTGCAGAAAATAAATGGTGTAACATTTTGCACATAACTTTAGTACTGGTAAATTAAAAAGGAGATTCAAAATACATGATTTTATAAAATACATGACATCTATAATGAGACACTTTATGTACTTTCTTACAGCCAGAGTTAGTGCTTACCTAGATAAAGACATACATTATTTATATCAAACAGAACAGATGAAGCAAAAAAGGACAAAATGTAACTAATTCCTGGAATAGTTTTAGTTGGTGAATAGATGTCTGTGTTGCTGAACTTCGTTATGATACAAAAATATGATATAAAAATGTGTCTGCCATAGGGGAACACAAAACTCCTTTGTAGTTCTGTAATTGTTTTCCAGTAGCTAAAATAGCTTTAGAGCAGCAGCTGAGTACTCACAAACTTACTGCTAGAACTGGAACAGAAAAAAGTTGCAGAAGGGTGTGGGGAGGGGTTTGTGTCACAAGTTCCCAACATGGGAAAAAAAACAACTGAAAGATAGAGAGTTTGGGGGTTTAGAACTGGTTATTTATGTAGTTTCTATTCAGACATAAAGAGAGTATTTCACTCTATTCTAGTTTGGGAATTTTTTTTGTTTTTCTAAATCTAAGAACACGTGTGTGTGTATAGCACTTAACTTGATTAGTAATATTCAATACAGAGGGAGGTTGGCTCTTCCACATGTACATCCAATGCTCACTTAATGTGTTTGAAATTAAAGTAAGCCTTCCTGATGGTCTCTCAGCAGTTATTTGACAAGATAAAGGCAAACCACAGCTTACTTGCCAATATTTCTAATTAAAACCAAACCCATAACTGGAACATGGATTTTTTTTTTCACTGTGAGAGAACAAAAGTTATGATCTGAAGTTTTTTATTACGCATGAAATGCAATTACTGTTTGTTAGCAAACATGACAGCACTTTGTTCTGATGAACTATTTCTTATTTTCTTCCTTCCATTACCCCTCTGTTTTCACATATAATAAGAATGCTTAAACAGAATACTAACTGTAGTTTGGCTTTTTTGGTGCTATTTATAATCCTGGTACTTATCTGAAGAAAGATAATGATCAGTTTGAATTTATTTATTTTTTTTATCTTTTAAGGCTCCTGCTAAGAGAGATCTGACTCAAAGTACCACCAAAGAAGAAAAAGTGCATCTTTTGAAGTATAATGTAGGAGATCTGGTGTGGTCAAAAGTGTCTGGTTTCCCATGGTGGCCATGTATGGTTACTGCTGATCCTGTTCTCCATTCCTACACTAAACTAAAAGGTATGTCAATGATGCTAAAAAAAATCAGATTTCCTCAGGTATACATAATCATTGTTTTGGAAAAATTCTGTTCTTCATCTGTTCAGATGATCAGTAACTAAATCAGCTCCTTGTTGTCAGGAGGAATGTTTAAATCATGTAAACACCATTCTTGAGCATATAGCAGAGGGAACTTTTTTCCTCACTGTGTCTTTTAACTCTGAACATTTTCTGAAAGGTTTCAAAATTGTGATCTGTGAAACTGTGGAGTCTTGTTAAAAAAATTCTTTGATGGTGCTTTCCATTGTTTTTATAGAGATGCTTGGATAAGTGATATGGACTAAAAATTTTATTGAAATGTAATGGGAATTAAATACTCTTGATGATTGTACTTTATTAAAAGCAATCCAGAATTCAGGCAGCTAAATTTTCTGTGATTCATAGAGTCAATACTGTTATCTGCAGACAATATTAGTCGATTTTAAATGCAGGAACTACCAAGCGTTAATGACATTTTTAAGTAGGAGTCTGTACAATTTCATAATCTCATTTCCACCTTTGTTCTCTGTTCTGATACCTGAAACATTTGAAGCTTAAGAGCAATGAATATTTAGACTACACATTAAGAAAGACTTGGAAGGGCTAAAGTGCGTGAAGCATTGGGGTGGATTGCCTGGAGAAATGGTGTGATCTCATTCATAGGAGGTTTTTAAGAGCAAATTGAATGAATATATTTCTAGGATTATAGCTAGATCCAACATTGGTAGTAAACTAAATGGCTTCTTGAGAACCTTTCAAGCATTCATAATGCAGTTGCTAGAATGGTTATTGTAGACTCCTCAGACAAATTTTCTTTGTAAAAATCTTTCAGAGTTTGGATCAGGCAGTCCCTGGGATTTTTATTCATTGGATTATTAGTTCTATTATGACATAAAGAGCTGGATTTTGAGAGTAATAAAGCTGTTTATTTGTTCCTAACTGAATTACTCTGTCCCTTGAAAGGTGAAAAATTTGTGTTTTGTTACCAAGAATCTCTGTGGTAGCTCTTTATAGAAGTAGATCCAGCAAAAACGAGTCCCCTGTGTCTGAATGCAACCTGTGGAGTACTACCAGAAAGAAGGGCCCATATACTTCAAGATGTTAAGTTCCATCTCTTTGAAGTAACGTGGGTGATGGTTATTTCTCATATTTGCTCTGGAGCTGACTTGGGCCTGCCTTTTCCTTCGGGAGTTTGGAGTGGGTCTGGGCAGCCACCGTAACTGGTAAATGCACACTGATGTGTGTATTTCCATCAGTAGATGTTTCCAGTCTTACCTTCCACCTACTGTTTAATACTGAGGCACTTGCAAAAGTCTCCTTTTCCAAACAGAAGAGTTCTTTTATCTGGGAGTTACAGAAATACTGAGCTAGGTCTCTGTATTTCTCATTTCTAGGCGAAGGATCGAGTGTTTATAAGCAGTCTGAATTTCTGGATGCTAATGCTTTATTTCATCCTTCCAGCTGGTTAGGCTTGAGAAAAATTAGCAACTTTCAACTTGCAGAAAATATACTTTATGTAAGAAAGCCCATACTGAGTCAGACTAAAGCTGCATCTCGCTTAGTGTCCTGTCTCTGGCTGTGGTCAACCACAGACACTGGGATACAGAAAAGACCAGTAGAAGTGTTGGGTTTCCAGAACACTCTTCCAAACCTTCAACTACTTATTTCAGGATTATGTGAGCCAAAATTTGTTTTGCTATATAACAACCATTAATGAATTTCATTATTTTATTCAAGAGTATTGATATAAATTCAACTCACAAAAGATATCTGAAGATTTACAGCTAGGTTCCATGACTCCAGTGGTAGGCACTGTTATTTAGTCTCCTTAATTAGGCAATTACAGATGTCCAGCACTATGAGGGAGATCTTTACAGGTGGTTGTAAATTTATTCTGTGGCATCTCTGTCTGCAGCCAGGGCATCATGGTAAAATGCAAACATTACCCCTTATTTCATCATAGAATAAGTCATTGAAGCTCTGTAGTTCCTCTTCAAACAGCATTTTCTTAATGAGGACAGAGTAATTTCTGTGCGCTTCTGATTGTGCATTACTAGAACATGTATTATACTAGTGGATTGGATGTGTGATGTATACAATCCCAAGACTTTCCCTGTGCCATTCCTTTAGATTCTTATATCCGATCTCAAGTGAGTCATTATTGTTCTTGCAGTTCTCATATATGTTTTTATATATATATATGTATATTTGTAATTGTTGTAAAACAATTGTGCTCATATAATTAGTTAGATTGATTTCATATTACCTTTCCAGATGCCACATCTTACAATCAAGCCCCTTTTAAAATAACTGTTGGCTTGAGTTGTCATGGAAAGAAAGTTCTTTCTAAGCCTAGAAACATCCCAGTTACAGTGCACGAAGCGATCCACTAGATGTATTTTCTGATTAAGCCAGAAGACATGCAGTGTATGAATAACCTGGTAGAATCTAGACCTAGTTTGAAGACCCCTGTAATAGAATTGTGACTGCTATTTGCTCCTTCTGTGTAACCATCCCTACCCGAGTTCCTCTGCTGCCCAGACTCTGTTAGACTGACTAATGTGGCGACACTGGAGGAACCATAGATAATCTAGGGAGGGTAACTGATACAGCAGGATTGAATTTGCAAACACAAAAATGTAGGTCATCACAACTAAAACCTTTTCCATTTTTAAATGAGTCCCTCATTTGAACACTGAGACAGCCAATCTGCAAGTTCTAATGGAGGAGGTGCTAGAGGATATCTTAAGTCTGATCTCTTACTTCTGCATTTTAGAAATTCCTTGTTAACTGTGAACTCTTTGAATTTTGAAGGTATTGTCTTCCTCATTCTCTGTAGAACAGCTGAGACCTTTAGAAGCGGAAGGTTGCATGCTTATATTATTCCACAGTGAGACAATATTTCTTTTTTTTGGAATATTTTTATTTTTAGAAGAATAAATAATTTCTTACCTAGGTTTCAGAATTGTTCTCTTATCTTTGAACTCTCCCTATCGCCACCCAAATCTATTTTATTTATTGCTTTGATTCCTGAAAAATATTGGCTAACATGAAGTTGTGATTGCAAGGGTTAAAACTAGCTGAAGTATGTGTTTCTGTTTAAGAATATTGAAAGATAAAGTTAGGTGAATCAGAGATGAGTATACAGGCTATCCAAGCTTTGGAACTTACTCAATGTTCATTGAGAAATGAGTGCTCAATGCATTTTCAGAAACATCCAGATGTAAGTTAATCTAGATGTAAGTTAATATACATGGAAAACGGTGACAGGTGATTGTAACCTTGAGTTAATTTAACCAAGCATATTGTTGATGGAAATTAAACTATTGGGATTTTGTGTCAGACTTCATAGATGATATCTCAGAGACTTTCAGGCTGGTTAAGTGGGTTTTTGAAAGGTTATCCAGTTGTACTGTGCTTTTGTCATGGTAACTGTAGCAGCTTTCAAACAGAGTTCCAGTCTGAAAGTGAAGAGAACAACCAAAGTTGTATCTTAAATACATTTGGTTTTAATTTTCAGGACAGAAAAAGAGTTTTCGTCAATATCACGTTCAGTTTTTTGGAGATGTCCCAGAGCGAGCTTGGATATTTGAGAAGAGCCTTGTGCCTTTCAAAGAAAAAGACCAATTCGAACAATTATGCCAGGAAAGTGCAAGACAAGCCCTCACTAAAGCAGAGAAAATAAAGGTAAGAGGTTACCAAGTCAGACAAGATTTACAGCCTTTTCTTTTGCTGTTACAGGTATGTACAGATATAAATAGATATTCTAGAAAGCTTAAAGACAGCTTGTTTTGCAGAGACCTGTAGTCTTATATTTCATTTACAGATGCAAAGGATGGGATGATTTGCCACTGTTTGTTACTCAGTAAAAATCAGTACTCTTCTGCTTTGTCACCGATTCACGCGTGGTACCAGTACCGTCAAATACAATTCCATTTGAACCTCCTGAACTGTAGATCTGCATCACCCTTAGTCTCTTGGAATTGTTTTATATTAATGTTGGCATTTTGAAATGAAAAGTGGACAAGTTTCTCACTCTGTGGGTTTCTCTTGCAGATGTTAAAGCCTGTGTCGGGGAAGCTGCGGCCACAGTGGGAGATGGGTGTGAAGCAAGCGAGTGAAGCAGCTGGCATGGCAGTGGAAGAACGGAAGGCCAAGTACACCTTCATCTATGTTAGGGACAGACCTCATCTTAATCCTCGAGTGGCAAAGGAAGTTGGCATTACTGTGGAACCGCCAGAGGAGATGGATGAGTCCTCTTACTCAAATGAAGAAACCACTCCAAACCTGAGGTCGATGAAGGAGTCTGGCATTCCTAACAAGAGGAGGAGAAGGACATCAAAACTGTCTGCCACTGATGATACACAAGAAAGCAGTCAGTTGGAGGACAAGAATACTACTCCTCAAAAGTCATCTGAACAGACAGAATCCAAAAGAGGGATAGGCTCCCCTCTCAATAGAAAGAAAACTCCGGCGTCTACTCCGCGAAGCAGAAAGGGCGATGCAGTATCTCAGTTTTTGGTCTTTTGTCAGAAGCACAGAGATGAGGTTAGTCTCTTTTGGCTGTTACTGTTGTTGATTGCCTCTTCTCATTTCTGTACTTGAAGTAACTTTTTTGCTTTAGTAAACAAAAAATAGTTATTACTGCAGAATCCATAATACAAGGCTTGACAAGGTATGCCTGTGTCAAATCTTAGTCTAGACAGAAATAGAGAAGGAGGGGAATGTAGATGAATAATATGAACAAGATGGTGATAATCCTGTTGTACCTTAAGCCAAAATTGTGTTAGTATCTTCCTACATAATCTAAAAGTCCTTTGTATTATCCATATTTTTTATTTAATGTATGTAAAATATAATAGATATGCATACGTATACACTCAAGCAAATATAACAAAGATGATGCTATTTATGGCAATCTGCTTGTAGATAGCTTGTACATTCTTTCTGAAGACATGAGTTAATTCCTTTGGTGTGTTCATTTACCTCTGAACACCTCAAAACCTCATTTACCTACCTGGGACTTTTTGCTGAGCTTCAAAAGAAGCATTTTACCAAAGCTTGTGAAGACCCCTGTAAGTGTGCAACCTGCTGGGACAGAACTAGGTCCTCTTAAGATGCTTATACTCCAAACCTTTTTTAGGAAGACTGTTAAAAGTATAAAAGCAGTACTGCTGGTTTAGCTCATTACTTTAAAATCATGACCATCATTTTTCTTCCTTGTGACCTTCTGCTCCATTTGCAGTACTGTTCCATGCACTGAAGCTGGAGTGATTCCTTGTGTTTTCTTGTACTGTTACATATTTCAGAATCAGAAAGTTAGTGGTGACTTTGTCATACTGTATAGCTACTGAATGGTTGACTTTGTCATAGGATATTTATGTTAGAAAATATTAATAGATACCAACTTCATAAAGAAATATTGAAAAGCAGATTCTGTTGTATGGAAGTCAATTAGTTGTGGTTCAACTTGAGATCTTTTTAGATCATTGAAACTTAGGCTAATATTGAGAATGAAAATGGGCACAGCATTACATAAACCTTTTAGTGGCTTTGGTTAAATTGAGAAAAGTATTGGCAATTCAGTTTTCTGGCTCTGCAGAGGAAACGTTGTTTTAGCCAGACTATTAAATACAGATTTGGACATATTAATCATGAAAAACTGTATGGGTAAATCATCTGTCTCATGCTGGAGACACATGAGTTCTATTTCCAGTTCTTCTGTAAGTGACGTTGCAAGGGGGAATTTCCTTGGCCTTTAACATGTGTAGCAGGAAGTCTTGTGCAATATTGAGGGACACGAAATTGCTTCTCTGGAAGAAATGAGGTTGTGAGGACCTGTTTTATGGAGCCTTAACCAAACATGCTGAGCCTCCGATGTTATACTTCTGTTTTCTGTGCCAGTTATCAAGCTTCATTCTCTGCTGTGGTTATACTGTAATTCTCAAATTATTAGATGGAAAATGTGAAGACTATTACAGTATCTGAAATTGAGGTAATGCTTTGTCTTCAGGGTCATTTTGGGAAATTTAAAGGCTTGTGTAAACTTGAAATTCACACTGATGATAGTGACTAACATTGCACAAAGTTTAAAGCAGAAGGAAGTAAGTTTCAAAGTATTACATATCTTTAGAGAGAGGACATCCTACCATTACTGGCTAGAATACTTTTTAATGAGATCAGTGATGAAATCCCAAATCTACCTGATTGTGTTATCCGTTCTAACAGGTACAGAAACACTTCTGTGGGTAGAACAGAACTAGGTTACAAAAGCTGCAGACACCCCTCACTGACCATCAGGGCAGGAGGACCTGTGTTTCCTTTCTACTGATTCAAAGTTAACTGGCAAAGTGAGGAAATACCAATTTAGATACTCATGCTTTTTGCCTGTCATGTCGCTTTTAAAATGGCAGTTTTGTGCCTTTGGGGGAAGGTGGATGTTGTATCCGAACTGGTATTCGGAGTTTCCCCTTCTGTTGGGTTTATCTGGTCCAACTTGCACGTCTTGCTTTCCACCCAAGTGTTGGTTTTAATTGTGTTGTAGATGTTGTGATACTTTAGAAAAAGTGATAAACAGCTAAAAAACAGACCCGGTTTTGAGCTACTTGTATTAGTGGTATCAGAGAGCATAGTGTATGGCTGTCTCAGTATTTGCATGTACAAACTTAGAAAAAAGGAAAACTGTATCCAGAAGAGGCTCTCTGGTCCCAGTCTTGGGAAGAGATGGAAGTGAATGAAAGGTATGACTGAAGAATTCTCTTCTGGGGGCTCTAATAATCGTGAGCTCCCTTGAAAGTAGAGCTGTTTCTGCTGTGTCTTGCTCGGAGTCTGGCTTTGTTCTGTAGTAGGGTTCATACATTGGCTTGGTTTTATTATTATTATTTAACTGCTGAAAAATGTTTTTTATGATTTAAGAGACACACTTCCCTGAGAGAGGTGCTGAAAGCTTGGAGCACTTTTGTGGTTGCAGTGACGCATTAAGTGTTTTGTGCTGTTACCAAAGGAGTGAAGATGTATTTGTACTATTGGCTCTCTTGTGCACTTCATCTATGAAATACAACCACAGTAATCATTAGAGAAGAGTGTCTGACTGGAGATAAAGGTGTTGTTCAGTGAGGCAGACAGCTGTACTGTTTACATTGGGCCTTGAGTCTGTTTTGAGGAAAGTTAAGAAATAATTTTGCTAGCAGGGGTCACAGTTGAAGATTTCTGCACATGTAAGGCAGTGTTGGATATCAGTAAGAGCGAAGGTGATACTGTTTGCTTGGATGAGCTAGGATGTGCCTGGTCTGATTACTACATCCACACCTTTGGTGATGTTAATTCCCAGAACCAGGAAAAGATATTCCTTGTGTTGTGGAGCATAGTTAGAATAAGTACCTGGGAGAAGTGCATAATTTTTGTGTACATCAAGGTCCCCAGTACATCATTTCTGGTATGTATGCTGGGATTGAGCGTTACAGTGGAGACTCTGGAGAAGACTGCTGGGCATTTTCCTTGGAGGCTATATTTGCAAGGATCCCTTCACTGTTAAGAACCATGGCTGTCTTTTCCTTGTCATTTCACAGCACTCCTAGTCAGTTGAAAGTTATTTTTATTCGGATTTTGGTGAGACTGGAGATGATGTTAAAACTTATCTCATTTGCGTGAACAAATCTAGTTGTTTCTTGGAGAGTTAAATAGCTCTGTGCCCTAATTGAGCACAATGAGCTGTACACTTGGCAGCAATGGTCAAAATTGGTGCTAATTTCATTTCCTGAAGTAAGATTTTGTGGGAGGGGCTATCTTGTGGGTCTGTCTATGTCCGTCCCCCCCCCTTCAAGAATTTTTTTGACATTGTTGGATTTTAATAAAACTTTGAGTAGAGGCCTTTGAAGATAGTTGTATTCCTCAAGCCTTATTCAGATGAGTTATGCCAGATAGGAGCAAGAAAATTCTCAGTACTGCACCAGGAGAAAAATTACAGCATAGATTTCTATACTAGACACTGACTAATCCCAGTGGAGGGACGGTACTGCAACTATTCTAACCCCTGGAGAAGCATCAGTCACACTTGTATCCTGTTTGATAACAGGAAGTGCAGTTTTAAGGCATTAAGTTCTAAGAAATTAGGTTTAATAATATCACTTATCAGAAAAACTGTATTTCTGTTCTGTTGAACAGTGTTACTGTTTGAACACTTGGCTTTCTTGTCCTGGTTTTTATTTTGCTCTGTGTTTTTGGGGTATTGGTTGCATCACTCCAGTAACAGGATTTTGGAGGGCGCTGGGTAATAAGATGAGAAGGGTTGGTTTTAAAAGTACTGTTTCATTTCTGTACAATTGTAGAGCTTTCTGACTTTTATGATTAATCAAATCTGGTTTTCCTTAAGTAGAAGTAGGGGAATACTGGAGCAGTTTGGGAGGATTTTTTTCTGGGTTTTAATACTGGATTTTCTGTTTGTGTTGAATAAACCTCTAGAAACTCTCTTAAATTCCATGTTGATGGATATTATGTGTCCTGCTCATAGTATTAAGAAAGAATGCACACCTTTTGAGTTTCTAATGTTCACATACATAATATAAAATGATGAATTAATACAGGAAGATGTTGCATCGGATGGTAGCTTGTGTAAATTTCTCTACTGAGATAGGTGTACTGAGTTTTGTGTTTGATGAGTTCTTCTATGAAGATGGATGGATTTCTATACTCCAATATTGCTTGTCTGTCATTTGTGGTATAGATTTAAACTTCATTGAGAAATCATACATCATACACATCTTTTTGAATGACGGCAAGATTTACACTTACTCTGTTTTTTTGAATGTTAAAATGCAAATAGATACTTCCAAAATTAGTCTTAATATTTCTGAATACTCTCATGGATTAGTTTTTTAGAGACACAGAGAGAGAAGTGCTTATTAAAAGAAAAGCTGGATACAGAAGGTTTTGTTCTAGTTCTGTCTAGAAATGTTAGATAACTTGGTTGTATCCAGTTTTCCAAAGTGATGGAAGTATGTTCACCATTCTTTTCAACGGTCAACTTTTTTTAATTCAACCCTATTTCTGCATGTATAGGTGGTTGCTGAACATCCAGATGCTTCAAGTGAGGAGATTGAAGAATTGCTCGAATCGCAGTGGAACATGCTTAGTGAAAAACAGAAAGCTCGCTATAACACAAAGTTTGCCATAGTGACCTCCCCCAAATCTGAAGAAGACTCTGGTAAACGTAAAACTGTGCTAGTGTACTCTAACTAAATTTGATATACATAGTGGCGTTAAACTAAGCACATATTTGAGACCCTGTAGGGAAAACAGCTTTCCCTGTTTTCCAGTTTTAATTCTTGGTGTTTGTGCCAATAGCAAAGGAATGCCAATGGTTACAATAAACGCAACCCACGAAGTCTACATTTCTTGCTCATTGTTCTGAAAAGTTGTTATATGTAAAACCTTCTACTGTTTAGACATTGCTGGTTTCTCATTCTTCTTCTGCCCATAAGCAGCTGCCATTACATCCACTGCCTGTTACAAGTGGATGGTGGGAAGGGAAGATGAAGTGTTACTACTAGTAAAATTTGAGGTGTTGTTTCTATAGAACAGCTAGAAATGGTTTAAAAAATTTAATCAGTGCTACACCTTTTCTTGATACATACCTAAAGTGTATTACTTCACGTCATCATCAACTCAGGAAGAAGTATTCTGAACTTTATTCTGAAACCTTCATCCATTTGGCATTTTATTGTGCTACTCAAAGTGTTTAGGACTTTGTACAAGATTGCAATTACTTTATTTTTTTCCTGCTTTTATTTTTTTGTTGCTGTTTTCTGGTGTTTGGTTTTGATAAACAGTCTCGATTATTTTGCAAAATATTTGAGGGGGTTTGGAGTCATTTGAGAAAGGAGGAAGATAGTTTGGCATTTGCATGAACTTTATCAAATTTAACTAGCTATAATTTTTCAAATTTAAATAGCATTACAGCACTCTAAGAAGACTTACTATGGAAGTATTAGAAGCCAACAGGTGCTGCTTTGGGCAATGACAAGAATGAGAGGGAGTGTTTGAAAGTTTGTGAGACTTGGAAAAACTTGTATAAAAATGGCAGTCAGTTTTGTTAACTATATGTGTGTGTGTGAAATAACATCATTTTGTGGAAAATTGAAGTTTTTAACTTTAAATTTTAAGTGTTAAATATTTGGATATCAGTTTAAAAAAAAAAACACATTCTGTATCTCTCAAGGTTCATCATTGAAGAATATTGGAGAGGCCAAACGTAAAGTGTTTCAAGACTCACCTAAAAGGAGATCAAGATCCAGAAGTAATTGAAATTTGTATTGTGTGCAAATAGCTCATCATTATAAGTAGCTATTGAGTGTATTTTTTTATGTAATCGCCCACGTATCCTAATCTCTTTATTTTATCTCAGATGTTGTCTTCCTTGACATTAGAACTTTAATGGATCCCAAATTAAATATCTTAACACTGTAGTGCTGAATTTTGTTCACCTTCCTCAGTGTCATATTGCAAGAAATGTAATTGAAATTGTACCTGTACCAGGTGTTTCTAGTACATATATTGTGTACATTTATAGCTATCTGCAGATAATATGTCAGTTCGATTGTTCCCCTACTCAAATCCTCTTATCTTAAACTTGGAAAAATATTGTGGGATTTCTTTTACTGGCTTTTTGTAAGTAGCAGGTTCTCCTGGAGCCATTTCAGTCTGCTTTGTGGATTCAGAGTCTGATCGTAGAATATATCCTAGATTGTTTAGATGAGAACATTAATTTGAAAATTATCCATATTTTCAAGTTGCTATATTTTTAATATTTACAGATATTTGTTCCCACTGGAATAGAATGCTTGTAGCTATAGGGCAGTTCTAAGTTAACATATTTGTGCCCCTGAAGCTTGCAATCTTCATACTAATAATATTCTGTAGCTTCATAAACTAGAGAGTACTGGAGAGTGTAACGATGTTGTCATTTCATCCTGATGAAACAGACCACTTCCTAAACCCTTACCTGTGTGTTTGAGGTGCAAACAATAGCTGAGCCTGTGGCAGGGGTATGTAGATTACTCACTGACCTTTTGTAATTTAGCAACTGCTTAAACTGTACAGTGAACAATCATCTAAATATGTGAATGAGTTTGTGGTTTAAAATGACCAATGTGGTTCTGTTCATAGGATTCTGGTTCATAAAGGGATCTTACAGTCTCCTGTAAAATATAAGTAAGCTTGTTAGAGAGAGTCTAGAATTTCCATATCAGAAAGAGAATCAGTCTGTATGGTTGGTGATAACTTGTCTTTTTCAGAGACCCCTTAACAGATGTCACCAGTATCTTCATTTGTAACAGTTGAAGAACTTAAAGTAGATTTAAGGAGGAGACTTACAAATTAACTTTAGTGATAAAAGTGACAGGAGAGCTAAAAGCTGTGTAGATCAATCATGTGCAGTCTCGTGATATTAAATAAATGTTGGGCAGTAACATTCAGGTGTTAAACTAGTGCTTATACAGGTAGACTCATCTTTCTAAAATAACTTGAGTATGAAGGAGTTGATTTGGATGTGTTCTAGAGTTAGTCTTCAGCACCAGAAGCTAGATCCTAAGTGTTAAGAGGTCATCAAACTGTGTTAATGTTTAACCATGTTTTAAAGATAATGACTGAGACAAAAGTACCTTAAATAACTAGATCAGTTCAAAATAATTTCAAAGTGGGTTTTAGATTATTTTTCATGTAAGTTTCCCCCATCCCCCATCCCAAGGTAATTTACATGGAAATAAAAGAAACCAAAAAAAGAGGACAAAGGAACCTACAGAAGATTTTGAAGTTCAGGAAGCACCTAGGAAAAGACTCAGGATGGATAAACAGAATAATCGGAAGGTAATTATGTTGTTGGTTTGTTTGGGTTGATTTATAGCAGCACCAGTCACATTGCTGTAGTTAAGTTTGTCAGCATTTCCATTTCCAGGATAAAAAAAGTACTATGTCACACCAAACTGCTGTAAGTTACAAGTTTCAGATACATGTGAGCTTATCACTGTGGGGTTTTTTCTTTGGTTTTGAGGATGGAGGTATGACTTAAACTGTGGCAAACATGTCACTCAGAAACTCTGTTTCCCAAAGGAATGTGCAGAGGGAGGCATGACCTCTCCATGTTGTCATGCTTTATAGTTCTTTTTCTTTCCTTCTGATTTGGAGTTCAGTTTTAAAGGAATATTAAAAAAAGGTAACTTTAGTCAATACGTATTTTAGACAAAAGTCAGGAGAGGGGAAAGCAAGTAAAACAAAACAGAAAAACTTCATGAACTGGAAGGCTATAGAACATTTTAGGGTGGCATGCTGACCCATTTCTTAAGTTAGGAAACTGCAGAAAATTTATATTTATGCAGTAAAATTATCGTATATCACACAAATCACAGGCTTCTTTTCAGGTTAAGCTTGCTTGTGAGGATGAGACTTTTCCTTACATAGGTCACTAAAACTGTGTATAAGGACGCAATACTTATCTTCTGGAGACCTAAGCACAGGTTATTTAGTCATGCATGTAGAGCAGTGAACTTCATGGGTTTTACTTGTGTGGAAAGCTTATCTCACACGTGTTTTCAGATATGTTATTGCAGTATCATTCTGTAGTGTGAGTTCCACAGTCTCATCTCAGAACTTTGATGGTACAGCAGTTAAATGAAACAACATAAGGAAAGGTAATAGGTTTATTTTTAAATAAACTATGTAGATCTCATTTGTAGATGTCAATTTGTTTGGTAGGCTGGTTACTTTAGTAATTCTGTTGATACTGTGGATATTAAGAGAACTTGTTTAAAGTTTATTTTAAAAAAAACAAATAGAATTTCAGATAGCCAGGCTTAATGAGCTGATTAGCAAGGGACAGAGATAATTTTAATGTTGTTACCTTTGCAGAAAGAAGGGCCAAAACTGTTTTTTATACTTCTTGCTCTAGCACGTTAGTTGTTGAAATAGTCATCTTATGATGAGTAGGAGCAGTTTTTCAGATCTTTTTAAACTCATCTAATTGATTTGAATACACTATAATGCAGTAGGCCCATGGAATAATGAAGTCTACTTATTGTAATTAATTCCTGCTATGAAGTCCTTGTTTTAAGTGTGCTAGAGGTACTTTACTATCCCACCAGCATTCGTACACTACAGTTAGTCTGCGTTATCACAAGTAGAATGAAACGTGGTTGCAGTATAAGTTCGTGCATGGGAGGTTCTCGTGTCTGATGCTGTGACACAAATGTGAATTATCAACAGGAAAATAAGTAAATGAGATGGACGATTCCCATGAGATACTTACCACTAGTAACAGTGACCTAGTAACGTGCACTTAAAAAGCGTTGTCCTCTACCTGATCTGTTTATCAGAACTAGGAAGGTCTGGTACAAGGAATCTGATACGTGTAAATATTAGGCAATTTGGAAACTCTGACTGGATATAGCAGGGTTTGTGCTCCACAGAAAGGTAGATATGGTAGAATGGTTGCTTTGCAGTTTCTTTTAGGAATTATCTCTTAGCCTTTCTCCTGCCTTCACGAGCCCAAGGTACTTCCAGCTGTATGTGCTGCTGCTTAGTAAAACATTTTGTGAATGTCAGTGAAAGTGTCTATGTAATGATTCAAAAACCAAACACTAACCATACACCGTCCTTCTGCTATTCCCAGTTTACCTGCAGGCTTTAGTTGCAATAATTTTGGATAGGAGGAGCTTTAAAGCCTTTATTTCATGATGTTTTACTTGTTTTGTGTTATACTCTGCTTTTGTCCTTAATCCTTATTTACAAAATCTGAATGTCTTTACACATAGTATAGTCATAAGTACCCATAGGGCAGTTTTGAAAAACTAATTTGCTCATTGTTGCTTTGATGATGTATATAAAATGCACATTAACAGAATGGGGGTTCTGTAAAGCATGCTTTAAATTTAAATGACTTTTCACAGAGTTAGAATTGGAAAGGACCTCTGGAGATCATCCAGTCCAACCCCTTGCCAAGGCAGGGTCACCTGGAGCAGGTGACACAGGGAACAGTTCCAGGTGGCTTTGGAATGTCTCCAGAGAGGGAGACTCCACGACCTCCCTGGGCAACCTGTTCCGGTGCTCTGCCACCCTCAAAGTAAAGAAAATCTTCCTCACGTTGAGGTGAAATTTCCTGTGCATTAGTGTATTGACCACTGCTTCTCATCCTATCCCTGGGCACCACTGAAAAGAGTCTGGCGCCATCCTCTTGACACTCTCTTTTCTTTCATTTTTGCACAGAAGTGTAACAGTAATCTTAGAAAACTGATATTGGGAGCCTCTGGTGGCATTAGTGGTAGGGCAGCTTAGTCTGTCAGAAGTCAGTAAAAGCACAGTGCAGCACATCTGTAGTTCAGTAGCCATTCATGTTTATTTTTACAAAGGAAACCAGTTCTCTGGCCTTAGAGGTGTTCACCTGCATTTCTTTTGTAAAACTCATTGTCAGATGAAGACTGAAAACGTGTGTAAAGCTGCCTGTTCATTAGAATTGTTCTTCTTAATCAGGTGAGCATTTTTAAGGCTTAAGCACTCTTGGCTGCAGTTTTAGTAACTTGAATGAATTTGTAACATACAAAAAATGAAAAAAAAAAAAAAGTGGCATGTGTAAGGAACAGTGTCTTAATTTTGACAAAGATTTGACAAAAACTTTCCCAGTTCTCAGCCTAAACTTTTAATGATGAATTCTCAATCTGGAGCAAATTTAGGTGGTGTTTATTCTCCCTTGAAAATAGTGTATTATTTTGGAAATGCTGAAACAATCTTAACCATAGTAATTTAAAAAATGGCACTGCTATAAGTTGTGGAGTTGAAAGCAAGCCTTTCTGGGACTTCAAGTTCTGCACAGGGTTTATTCTCAAATTTCTATACTAATTCTGCAGTTTACCTTTAATAATTGAAGGTTTTACTTTGACTAGTTTAGACAAAGAATAGTAAGGATAACTTTACAAGGTTTGTGTTCATTTAGAGCTCCCCTCTTTGATATGCTGAATTTGGGATGGATAAGTGGGATGTTGGAATACTATGTTCTTTAATTTTTTTCAGTTGTTTATGGATTTGTACCCTGTGCTGTAAATGAGTTTTAAAATTCACTTAAATGGGGCTAGCTTAACTACATTACCATTCATATATTTGTGAAGACACTTTCTCTTTAATAATATAAATCCAGAACTAATTGCCAGTTTTATCCAACCACTCATAAATTAGGAGTTTTTTTATTTTTTCATATTTTTTTTTGTGACAGAGGGAGACAAGCAATGACAAAACAGCAAAAACAAACTCTTCTAAGGTCACAGAAACCTCCTCTTCACAAAAGAACCAGTCAGGTAATGTGGTCAGAATAAATTTTAATGTAACTTTTTCAATTCAGTAATTTTAAAATAACCAGGTTGTCTGAGGCAGCCGCTAAATTTTGCTGATGCAGTCACCAGTTGCAGGCAGTGTGCCACATCTGGGGGGGAGCATGTCCTCTTCCTTCACTACCATTTTGCAACGTTATCCTCGACTGAAGTTGTGCGTTGCTGATTGAGAGCAGCAGTTCACAAGTTCACCATTTGATGGCACCAAATTAAAGCTGGTGCCTCGTGCTCTTGGCAGCAGGGATACAAATCCTACTGCTCCAGTTTGTCATTGTCCATTGGCCCAGTGAAACAAATGCAGTGACCATCAATGTCATCAGTTACTGTGGGATTTTAGTGCTTTTAAATGATGCTTGATGGGAGGCAGTGTGGAGCATGAGAGGGGATTCTAATTCTTGGACCAAAACTCAAAAGTCAGACTTGTTAATGATGCTCAAGTTCAAGGTAACTTCTGTCAGAGCATGTCTCTTTAGGTATCACAACGATATGCCAAAGACAACTGAGCTTCAGCAAGTTCTGCACGATGTAGAAGTGGTGATGTGCCATAGTTAATGTCTGGTTCTTGGCTCCTGTGTATAACCTTTCTCTTAATAAAGTATTAGTAGTACTCAGATTGTGATGAGATCACGTAGGCCTTCTAATATAACTGTTACCTCTGCTTTAAAGAGGTCATAAATCACAAGATATTTTGATATGAATAGAAACGAGCCACAAAAAAAATTGAGAAAACAAACATTTTTTAGCCGTTTGTATCAGATATTTGATCAATGGAAGCCTCTTTAAAATCAAGCCGAAACACATGGTTTCAGAAACTTACTTCATGTTTGCTCAGCCCTACTTATGTGCCCAGAAGACCTACCTAATAATTCCTTCCTTTATCTGAAGGAATATTTTTTAAGTGGCTTCAGGGAGATAACATTTTAAAGTTCCAAACTTCACTTTGTAAACCAAAATTATTTTACAGCAACGAAAAATCTGTCTGATGCATGTAAACCTCTGAAGAAGCGAAATCGGGCTTCAGCAGCAGAATCTTCAACTCTTGCTTTTAGCAAGAGTTCATCTCCTTCAGCTTCCTTAACTGAGAATGAGGTAAAAAAAAAGTGGTGTTTGCACACAGCCATTTAATTACGGAAATTATCAGGTGTGAATCTTGTTTAAAAAAAAAAACAACAAAAAAAACAAAACAGAAAACAAAACACAAAAATCAAAGGCGAATTCTCTAACGTTGGTGCTCTAGACAACTTACAGTTTTGGCCTCAGTGAAACCTGTTTAATGTGTGCATTGCAAATTCATTTATTGTAACACGGACGTCTTATTTGGAGACGTCGAGGTATTATTGTGGTTTTTATTGTATTTACCAACAACGTTTTAGAATTGTAACCTTCTATTAGAGGCAAAGTACAATGCCAGTGTGTTCTGTATTTTCTTCTACAGACTTTTATGTAAGTGTACTACATTAGTTACATTATGTAACTCAATATTGTCATGTTGCCATAGCTTTTATATTGAAGCAAATTTCCTAATCCTCTGTTTGATCTAGAACTGGACAGTCTCCTGAGCAGAGCCCCTTTGAGCTCAAATTAGTTTTCAGGCTGTTTAAGTGCTATTTCTCTGTGATGCAAATAGCTCCATCCCCAGCAGAGTTAAACAGGCGGTGGAGGATGTATCTTTTTGATACTTGCGAATCCTAGTCTTAGCTCTGCATATCTGGAACTGTAATTCTTCCCAATTGACATAAAACTAATGAAGTGTATGTACCAGAAGTGTATTCATACAATCCATTGAACCATTCCCCAAGTCATCTACACTATTAAACCCAGTCAGCCAAAGAGTGGCAGCATGAGGGTGAATGCTGTGCATGCTGTTTTGCAGGTGGGTTCAGAGACGTAGTTGGTAGGATTTAGTAAAATATCCATAGACAAACAGCTTCACCCAGTTTGTGTTACAAAAGCTGTAGAGAAAATACTTGCCTGCTAACAAGGGAGTAGGGCTTCCAGCTCTCCTACAGACTCTCATATCCCCTAACAAATGCATGAGGTGCTTAGACACTGTGATGAATGCAGTTAAAATACCTAGACATAATGTTCAGTAAACAGTTTTCGGGGAAAAAAGATTGCATGTTAATGGCTGTATATCTTAACTGTAACTGGAAAAACGTTTTAACTAAAAAAACCCAACAAACAATAAATTCTCCCTCCTGTACCCCAATAAGACAAGCAAAGGAAGTCCCACAGGAAATAATGTCCATAGCAGCAGCCAAGTAAAGTCATACTTTGTTCTCTCAATTAAGAGACTCCCATCTTTTGGCTTACCAGTTTCTTCTGGTTTGACTTTACTGATGGGAGCATTAGTAAAAATATGTCAAAGCTGTTTCTGTTTGGGACCATCTCTTCAGGCAGACCAGTTTAAGGGGTTTTTTTACTGTCTTTTTTTTGGCTCTAAATATTGTGTACTCAGGAGAAAGATAATTATGTTTTTAGATATTGTGATTACAGAATTAGCTACCCAGAAGTCTTTCTTAACAAAAGGCTCATTTTTGTAGGATTTGGTGTTGTAACTTAATGGTTCATATGTGAGAAAGCATATGGTTATATAGGCTGAGATAGAAATTTTAAGCCTTAGCTTTAATTTACTCAGCTACTGCTAAGCAGTAAAAGATGTGAGAAAAATTTACGTCATACACTACTCACAGAACACAGATACACAAACTAGAAAGTGAATGAATTGTTTTCAAGGGTTTGAAAGGTTTAAAGTACAAAAAAAAGTCCCAAACAGCATAACAGAAAATACACCTTGTCAAATAAGAGATTTTTTTGGGGACTGGGTGCAGGGGGAAGTAGATTAGTGGGCTAGATCCTTGGATTGGTTTAAAGCTACACTGACCTGAACTTGGACCATCTAAGGACTGGGCCTAGTTTGTTTCCTGTATTAGATATATTTTGCCTTTAAATAAAGCAAGAATGTCAGGCATGTGTTTCTGAACTTTATATTGGTCTGTTCTACAAAACAAGGAAAGACAGAAATTTTGGATTGTGTGGGTAGCTCTAAAAACTTTTTTCCCCTTTGTATTATTTAGCACTTGTCTACATGGCTAAATATGTGTGGCCTGAGAGCATTTATCTAGAGAGAAACCTTCTCCAGTGTTGAGGGAAAGGGTTTAAAAAATAAACACAATCAGGTAATGATGAAAGCCTTGCACAGCTTATTGAATAGGATGTAATGCTTCTCAACATTAAATAGATTTAATTATTAACTTTTATATTTCTGTGTTCACTATAATACTTCTAACTGTTGGTTTAGGTGCTCTCTTAACAAATACAGGAAAAATTCCACGTATTCCACGAGCACAAATACCTCCATAAGGTGTATACTAAGAGGATTCTGGTCTTTTTTTTTTTTTCCCTCTCCTTTCTTTTCCTCCCACGCTATTTGTGGACAGCTTGTTCCAGAATGGAACCTGGATATGACTGTTATTTGTCAAGATCTGTTGTTTTACCTGCACACCCCTTATATGTCAGTCCTTTGCAACCAGGTTCTAGAAAAGGTGTGCTCAGTTCTTTCTTGTTTGAAAGATGCATCTTATTTGACATTTTCAAAAATATTTTGGATGCTTTTCATTGTTATTCGAGGTATTTTTTAAATGGGGTTTATTTGAAATACTATAAAATGAGGAAGGCTAAATTTTCAATTGATAAATTACTTTGGGAGAGAGACAGGAGTGAGGGTGTGGACTTCTGCAAGCAGAAATTTATAGACCTGACATATCAGAGATTAAAGGTAGGCGTTCACTCCCTTCAAAAAATTGGGCTTTGAAGTTGTTTTAAGATGGATGGACAGAAGTATTAAGTAAGGTACAGGAATAAATTAATTTCATATGTGCATTTAATTTTGAAACAAAGTAATTTTACTTCTAGGCACTTGACACCAGTGGTAACTTCCTCCAGTACTTGTGTGAAATATGATTTTGTTTATAATTCTTAGTGAGCAACTGGTAGGGCCAGATGTGAGAAGAATACTCAACACTTCAGAGTCTGCAAAAGCTCAGAGTAGTTTTTTACTGCCTATGTAAGACTTGGTGTAACCATCCAGAAGCACATGATATTTGAGAGAAAAGATACAGGTGGTGTATTTTAATTTCTTTTTTTACCTTGGCCCTCCACCTCCCAATAATGTAGTAGGTGCCAGTAGAGTGTAACCAGTATTTTTTTAATAAATAAAGAAGACTTTACTTTACCATTACTTCTGGATTATTGGCACACTTGGTGTGTTTGCATGAAACATATCTGCTTTAGCTTTTCAATCAATTTTTGTGATTGTTGTCTGTCTTCATTAAATTGAATGACTTTGACAGCAGATAAGTGTCATAGTATCATGTAGAGTCTAGATACTACTTATGAACTTTGTCAAAGAAACTGTAATTTTTTTCTAAGAGAGGTCAAAATAAAGCACATATAATACTCTCTAAGTTAGCCAGCCTGTCATTCATCACACCTTCCTCAAGTATGAGCTGACCAGCAGATGGCAGCTTAAAGAAGCCTGTGAAAGATTTTGAAGGGGGGGTTGCTTTTATACTAAGTTTCTCACACCTTAGGGAATTCTTTCTTCCTTCTGTAACATCCAGTGTCAAAACAAGCTCAGTTCCCGGCTATAGCTACAGATTCGTGTGTTTCCAAGGCCTGACAATGAAATTATAGTAATGCAAGCCTTAATGCTCTTTTTCTGCGTATTAAACAATGTATTTTTTTCTCATTACTGATTTGAGACAGATTTGCTTTATCTGCATTTTCAATGGGTATTAGCATGTATACACAATGGAGAAAACATGTACAGTTCTTGAAAGGTAAGGTATTTGATAAGGGAGTCGTGAGACATGCACAGCCTGCAACTCAAAAAGTACCTCACCTCCATTTGTCAGCCCTGGAGTCTAGTTGTCCTACAGTATACAACTAAAATGTTCTGGGCAGTCTTACTGAAGGTAAAAATAACTGTCTTAGAGATCCTGAGAACAGGAAGGAAGAGGGAATTCATGTTATTTTAAGCAAACGACTGCCCTAAAGAACAAACAGTTGCAGTTAACCTTGCAGGTTGTTAAACGAAACCAGTGTGCTTCTAGCATTTCATTCTAGCTTCCTTCAGATGTAATTTTCTCTTCAGAACAGTGCTCGAGGATAATTTAATATATAGTGCCACCTTACTTCCTGTGACTTAGCACACAGTTGTTTCCTGTGTTTCTATATGCCTGTAGATTATTTTTTTCCCTTGTTTGAAAGCATCAGTAAGCAGTCAAGGGGACAATTTTTGTGGAACGCTGCAAGTAGTTGGACTTGTTTCTTGCTAAACCTCTGACATGACCTGCATTGGCCACCAGTCCATACAGTTTTGTTACAATGGCTCTACTTTGACATGAAAAAAAGTTCTAAGCTTGACTTTTGTTCTTTGGCAGCACATGCTGTTTAGAAAACTGAAGTTTCTTATGTAATTATTCTCCTTTTGTGTATTACTTAGGCTTCAGAGTGCAGAGAATCTGTTAACTGAATGTTTACATGATGTAGGTTTTTATTCCACATTCCCTACCGAAGTATCATGAGTATCTGTAGGCAATTTTATACTGTTTTAAAATGTTCTCATAGTTTTAATTAACTTTCCAGGCAAATTCAGAAATGCGTAATATCCTTATCTGAAACGTCTAACTCCTGCTAATAATAAAATGAAACTTGTCCCAGGCCGTCTTTTTTTTTTTTTTTTGCTATTATAGTACTGTGTACACTTGTGGCACCGCATACTTAAAGAATTTATCTAGTCTAGCAGTATGGGCCAAAATATCACTCTTCATTCAGTTCAGGAATTCTTATACTGAAATAAAGGAAATGTTAACTGTAACTCAATTGGCTCTGTCAGTTTTTCTGTCTCTGTGTGGGTGCACGATAGTCTTTTGAATACAGCCTGACCTGTTGTTTGTGTGCTGCTTATTAACTTAACGTAAGTTGTTTTTAGATTAAAAAAAACCTTGACCCTCTAGCTGCTCAGATTTTGTTAATAAGAAAAAAAAAAAAAGGCAGATGGGGTTTGTCTGTTGGAAAGATTCAAGAGTTCACTTATCAGAGTGTGCATACACCAAGCTTTTTAGAGAAAGCTCTTGGCCAGCCCAACCCACTTCCTCCTGGGTGACTGTGGTATATAAATCACTGACTCCAAAGCCCTGTCAGGAAGTCTGAGATTGTAGCAGTGTCCTGAGTTTTAAGGAAAGTAGAACTTAATAGGCAACACCATTCAGAACTCACGGAAATGTGCTTCTACATTGCCCATGAAAAGATGCAGTGTATTTTTTTATATGATCATATCATATGATCATAATATATATGATAGCAGGTGACCCAAGAAAGGATGTTGCTTAAGCCAGTGAGTGTCTTAAGACATCCCTGTAAGAGTAGCAGGTCACTCTTTGTAGGCCCTTTCTTTATGGATCCTGCAGATCCTGCAGTGCAGGAGACTTGCCTACCAAACAAAACAGCAGAAGGAAATAATTTCCTGCCATGGTTTCTTTTCATTCTGTATATCCCTGGCTTTAAGATAAGTGTGCGTAGTGGGGTGTGTTTCCATGTGAAGTTCTACAGCCCAGATTATGAAGCAGGTGATGCTCAAGTAAAACAGGGGGAAGCAGGAGGGGTTACCTTCTTTGGCTCTCGAAAAATTTGCCCTTTAGTTGTTTTTGTAACTGCTTAAGCAGAATGTGGCAGAAGAGCATCGTTGTCTTGAGTATGACTAAGACCAAAGCTTGTGCTCTTAAGGCTTAAGAAAACTGTTACACAAGCATATATGAGTGATATGAGAAGTGTTTTTGTAAGAGTGAATGACTTGATTAAATGAATTTTCTGAAGAAGAAATTTTTTTATGGAGAATTGCACTTTGGTAGCTGGAAAAGTCTGAAAAGGTGTGTGTGGCTGATGAAGTAGTGACTGTTGGAACCCATTCCAGTGTGGGCGCCATAGTTGCTTAAATGTTAGCAACCTTATCATTCTAAATTTCCAAATTTGTTTTAAACCTTTAAACACTGGGCAGGGAAACTTTGTCTGAATTGGATCTAGGAGAGAAGTCCCAAGGAAGCTGATAAGCACAGAAGGATGAATGTTGTTAACTCTGCAATTGCTAACACACAGTGAATAGTACTTGAAACTTGCTTCTGTTCCATGAAGCAGTAGTTTTTGTCTTAACAGATATTGATGCTCTAGTCCTTTAGGACATCCTTTACCCAGGAAGTACTTACAGGGAAGAAAAAAAGACACGCCACCACCCCCTTCCCACCCCCAGGATAACATTGAGCAAGGATGCTTTTATAGATCAGCTGTTAAAAAAGAATATTTAATTCTAAGTCTGAAACAAAAAGCACATTTAATAGCCAAGTCACCAGCTGATTGAGGGCCAGTCCTGACAGGCAGAACATTTACATTTTGTGTTTTTACTGTGGTAACTTAAATTCTTAAACTGCAGATTTGATGAATGCGGCCACTTACTTTCAGACTTAGATTTCTAAACCTCTTTTTCCTTGGAATTGCAGTGTAATGATTTTGCTGGCACTGGTATTTACTCTGATTTTGGAGCTGTCTGAAAGGAAGGAGAAAACTGTAAA
The DNA here is from genome assembly GCF_003945725.1 of Corapipo altera. Lineage (NCBI taxonomy): Eukaryota > Metazoa > Chordata > Aves > Passeriformes > Pipridae > Corapipo > Corapipo altera. The sequence goes on from NW_020884947.1 coordinate 2,326,987, forward strand.
TGGCAAAAAAAATTTTTTCTTCAAGTGGGTGAGTTGATGGAGCAAATATCCACATCGGTGTTTGACTTCACCTGCTTCTTCGAACCACAGCATCATTTGAATTTTTAAATTCCAGTCTGTCCTTTCCTGTACCATGTTATCAGTGTGATTGGATGCCAGCTGAGAATATGTCAGCACCTCTTTTCTTCTTTTTTTTTTTTTTTTTTTAATAAGTGACATTTTAACCATCCAGATGGGGAAGTAACAATACTGTTTGCAAAGTTCACCCACGTGATTCTAGAAATATGCGAGCTGAGTGTACGTCAGCCTGCATCCAACTTTTTTTTTCCCCCTTTTTTTTTTTTTTTTTTTTTTTGTGAAAAGCCAGAGGGAATGAAGAATTGGCTCGCGTTTCTGCTGAGGTCTGTGGCTGAGACTGGAATCAGGTACCTGGTTGTGAAAAATGCTTAAAAAGTTGTTGTAGACTTGAATTCAATATTTAGATGTACTGTGAGAAATGCTTCCCTGTGTTGGTGCTTTTCCTTTCACCTTTGAACGCTTTAATTGCTGGTGCAGTGACCTGTGAAGGTAACTGAAGCTCAGTGTTGCAGCTGAGGGAAGTCTTGCGGCAGGAAAAACATTTGAGAAGTGATTTTGTACACGCAGTATGTGTACAGAATCTTTTGTCAAATCGTCTTCCTGCCCACCCCCACCCCCCCTTAATCGCTTTAAACAGCTTCAGTCAAAAGGAAAAATTAAGAATATAAACTTAGAAAATCCACGTAGCTGACTCAATTTAATTCCTTTTAATACTCTAGTGTCTTAACTCTTACTGTAAGTGTATGGAGTTGCACACATTTCCTCCCCTAAGCCTGCCCAGCAGCCTCTGTCAAAACCAAACACTTATTTACTCAATGTAATCATGTAAACTCCGTTATTCCACAAACAGTCTTTGCGTCTGTACGCACATTGTACGTCCCTTTCACACAAAACAAGGAAAAGTAGTTCAGGAAGCAGTTAAAAAAAAAGTAAATCTCATCCTTATATTTAGCAATTAAACAATTACCCAGTATTCAGCGGCAGTTGCTGATGTAATCTGGCTTTAGACATCAAGTATTGCAGTATGCAAAGCATGTTCATTCGGTTAAGAAGTAATGCTGAGGATTGCTTTTATAAGCATTGTTATATAGTCTCTCTAAAAATAGGTTGATGTTTGTCTGAAAGAATCCCTTAAGCGCTTCTTTGGGTTATTGTGAAAAGGGAATTTTAGCATACAGTTCAAAAGAAGATTAAAAATACTTTGGGAATTTGAAGTCTTGATATGCTGATTCCTGTACCGTTGTGGGTCTGAGTCACTATTGCCAAAAAAAATTGGAATAGTATAAAATGTGTGCCCAAAATATCTTGAGATGAGTAAACCCAATTATTTAATGACCCATTGCTACAGTTACTCTCTTTTCAAGGGTAAAAATACAATACTAAACACAAAGAATTCACAGAGATGCCAAAATTTTGTCCCAGTTTGACTCAGTGACGAAGTATTTTTTCAATAATAAAGCTGTGGAGAACTGGGAAAAATGCAGTAATGTGTCCTTACACGTTCCCTTTGAGTCTTACATGTGTGAGTAGTGAATAATGACTGAGACACGTGGGAAAGGAAAGATAGCCTTGGGAACCCGACAGGAAGTTGATCTGTTCTGTGAGCAGTAACCATATTCTGAACCTTTCTATCCTTGAACTAAGTTCTGGCCCAGCTCAAATGAAGAGCAAAGCTCATGACTGGGGTTTTAGGCCATTTTCTTCCCTTTCTCTCACTTGTGTATGCAGGTGCACGGTTTCCAGTAGAAAGAGCTGCATTTGATTTCTGAAACACCACCCTTGCTCAGTGTTCAGGCAGTGAAGTGTGAAAGCCTCTACAGGCAAGTCCTCACAAAGTAGTGTTGACGTTCAATAATTGAAGGAAATGGGAAGGAAAGCCTGACTGATGTGCAGAATGCAAAGTTTGATGGTGCTTGTGATGATCCTGACTGCAGCAGAAGAAGGGCATCTTTCACGTTGCAGCATCAGTAACTGCTAACAAGAAGTGGAGGTGATGATAGAATTTGGGTACAATTTCAAGGCAGAAACTTGGCAGTTGCTAAAAATCTGAAGTGCCTTTTCCCCCCTAAATTTGCACTCTTAAAAATAGTACTTTGCCTTTATGAGAAGTAAGAAATTACTCAAAATACAAAGCAGAATAAAATAGCTACAAATTGCTAATTAACAGGTTTTCCCCCTAATCTAAATGTTGATTACTTTGAACCTTGGCCTGAATATCAGAGGCATTAATTACATGCAATTTTCTTCGCTAGGAAGATTATATTAGGAAAGTAAGGACAAGACAAGCTCTGCTATGATCACAAGGGAAAGGTTTACGTTTGTAACTTAACAAGTACAGAAAAAAGCCCCCCAAAACCTGTCCTGATTTGTACTGAAGGCTGTGATTAGGGCTCTGGTATGCGAAGTATTAGACCTTCCGCTGTGGAGAGTTGGGTTAACAGCCCTCAAAAGTGTTACATCTCATTGTAGCGGTGGCTGTGTCACGTCACCACAAACTGCTTTCTAGCAATCTTGTTGTAAATCGTCTTTACTTAGTGACTGTTTCAATCTACAGGTATTTTAATTGTGAAACTCAGTGTCCCCTTGGTGAATCGGAACCTGGGTTTGCTGCTACAGCTTGCTTGGGGTACAAATAGAGTTTTCCCAGCCATCTCATGCTGTACCTGTCTTAGGTTCTAAGTCCTCTCTGAGAAATATTAGGTGAAGGTTGTCTTGGCCTCTTCTCCTCAGGCCTGAAGGGACAGACCCTTATTTCACTTCCCCGATATTTCTGTTGCCTGTTCTGGGATAACTTCAGGAGCTGAAGTATTGAATTCATTCCTTCTTCATAGAGGGAGCCTTCCCAGAAGGTGGTTATATGGAACAGGGGTTATTTGCAAGGGGAGATGGCTGGCAGAGGGTGTTTCACCTTCTGCAAGGTACTAATAAGGGTCAAACTTGAAGTATCCTATAGAAATGCTTCCCTTTCTTACAATAGGGAATCTGCTAGCCTTCCCCTTATTAGGGCCCTGAAATTACCCAGTATGAAAACTCTCAGATGATGGTGAAGCTCACATGAGCTGTGAATGAGTTGTAGCTATTGGCTGTGATGGCTAAACCTTTGGTCACAGTTGCAGGGATGATGAGATGGGTCCTGCAGCAGCAGCCTGCACCAGGCCATAGAGGTGCATCACTGAGCTTCTTGTGAATGTAGTGATTCTTAGGAGTTGAGACAGCCCTGAGCAGGTATCCAGGCTTGTCTGTGTAATACAAAACTGGTGGTTAATAGAGCATTTTATTTGTGAAGTGTATGAGGCTCCTGACAGCCATAAAGGAGAGATCTTGAAAGATGCTCTCGGCCTGGTAGCCAGACGGTTGATGAACTGAAGGTATTTTGTTCATGCTCTGCGTGTTGGTATTTGTGCTTGAAATCTGGCATTAATCTATAGGTGGGTGTAAATTGCCAAGTTTTATCTTGAATGGGCTGATAGAATTTGGCTTTTGTGGTTGCGTTTGTGATGTAGAGTTTGATTCTTGCCAGGGCTGCTCCTTTTCTTGGCTCAGTAACCATTTAATTTAAGTGAAGGGCTGGCACATTAATTCTGAGGCAGTAAAATCTCTGTTCTGTAGGAAAATTGATGTCACCCTATGGTTCACAAATAGCTGGGATTTTGTCACCAAGATCTAGGGGGGTTCTGAAAAACTGCCATCTGCCAGTAGGGTTTCCTTTCCATATAGAGGTCTGCATCCTTTGTTTCAGCAGAGTATATAAGCCAAAGAATATCTTGGAAACCATTGCTTTGACTCATTGTCTTTTGACTGAATATATTTGTCACTGGATATGTTCTGTTTCTCTGCTCTGCCTTCAGAAGTAGTGAACTGAGGGAAGATGAGTGCCTTCCTCAGGGGCAAGGCTCTGTAGCTTTTGCTGCTGGGAAGACTGTCTTAACTCAAGATGTGCTGCACAAATGGATTTTGTCAGGGTTAAGGTGTTTTGCAGTGGGGGTAAAAGATGGGGAACAACCATAGTGTCACGTTAACATAAGGCTGCTTGTTTTGTTCTCTTTTCTTTTGAAGTAGAACTTATTTTTTTTTATTATTCTTTTCTAACCATGACTAATTCTGGCTAGTTCAAACAAGGAACATAATGAGGTACTAAAAACGTTGGAGCAGTGCACTGCTTACACTAATTAATGCTTCTGTGGGGATAGTTTAAACAAAAATGAGCATGTGTGTAAGTATGCTTAAACCATAAGGGAAACTGGGTTTGTGTTTTTGCCGCACTCCCACACTACCATCTTTTATTCTGCCCCTTCCCAGCAAGAACTGGCTGCTCCTGGCCTTGCACTTGGGTTGCATTTGCAGTTTACTATTTCACAGCTCCTTCCAGGGGACAGAGATTTCCAGGTGACTGAACAAAGCAGTGATTTTTACATGCAGTTTTTTGCAAAACAGCCAAGCAGAATCTCCATATCACTCCAATTGTAGAAATATTCATAGGTGATGTGTAGGTACAAGACACTTTGATAGTATTTATTTGCACGGAGGAAATGAATTTACACTCTTGCAAGTAATGTGGGGGGAAAAAACCCCCACCAACCAACAACTGTCAGTCTGATTCAATTTTTAAAATATTTTTAGACATGGTCAAGGCAAGCAAATGTTGAATGTTAACTGGCAGCAGCAGTGAGAAGTAATCACTCAAAAGTAGTGTTTCTAAAGGGCTTTTATAAAGAGTAATTCTAGGCCTGGTTTGGTCTTATATTTTTCTCTCTGATGTCAAAATAAATCACTTAATAAATTTGCACGTTACATGGATTGTCTGATAGGCAGGTTGCATGTAGCTGTCTCCTGCATGTAGCTGGGTCATTTTTTAATTTACTGTGGTTAAAGATGAGATTCTGTGTCTGAAAAGAGAAAGCAAATTCTTCATATAAAGTGAGGTGTCTCTGTCCTGACAAATGGCCATTGGCAAGATGATCTCTTGTGTAGCACAGCTATTTAGAGTGACTTTCAGTGCTGTGTTGAAGAGACTTAGGGAGATCCTTGCATAGCAGAACAGAAGTGGAGAAGAGTAGTAGCATGGTGGCTTGTTTTGGATACTGGACTTAGAAGACTTATAATGGGCTATTGCCTCCAGTTCTCATGCCTGATTTTTCAACAACCCTTTTAAAGTACAGATAAGGTTTAGAAAAAAACCACTAAAATCCTCTAGATGCTGTAAAGTGTCCCCTAGGGAGAAAATTAGAGGGTGGACCAAAAAGGATTGAAACCAGTTTAGTGGCAGCATGCTTCCACAGGAGGAAAATGTCTGCTTCCAAAGGACTTTTAATGTAGCTGAAATACCTGGAGAAGGTATCATCAACTGAGAGTTGCAGTTAGACAACGCAGAAGGACAGGAGGCAGTGCTTTTGATGGTATGTGTGAATAACCATTAGAACAAGATCAAAGAGAAGTGACAGATTTCTTTTGCAATTCCAAGTTGTGATGCTCTCCTGGAGAATATACTTGGTGAGACACAACTCACTGAGTACCATCTGGGAGCGACAGCAAGAAATTCTGCATCTTCTGGTGTAATGTGAGATGAGACGAATCATTTGGTTGTCCATTCCCTCCTTAAATTCTATTGAACTGAAAACCGCCCTGTATTTTTCTTTAAATATGTTACCTGGGTTGTTTCTTTTTATCAAGTAAAATTTTTAAAGTAAATTATGACTACTTTTAAAAATCCTCCATATTTTATACATCTAGATCTGTTATATAAGATGGATCCATAACAGGACTATCTTTTGTAGTATTTTGAACTCATCGTGGACTGTAACATTCCTTAAACATATTAAGAGCTGCTTGTTTCTTTCTTCCTCTCTTCTGTATGCTATTCCCACTTCTTCAGAGAATATTTGAGTCAGAGACTTTCATACACAACTTGAAGTTTACCAAGTTTCTTTTTTAAAACTGACTGTTACTCTCTCATAAACCACATACTAAAATTTCAGTCAAGGGATTTGAAGATATCCTTATGTTACTGGCTAGGCACTTCTTGCTAACTGTATTAAGAACTGAGTATAAATAAAATGCCATATTACAAAGTTCTGGTGTTCTGTTTTGGCTGCTGTTGAGTTGCTGGTGAGGGTGATTGTTACATAGTCCTTTTTGCTGAGACTTCCACAAGTGCATATTCTGGTTTTTAATGAAGTTTTTCTTGAAGGTGGGGGAAACAAAACCGAAAGAGTGTGCCTGAATCTCCTAGTCTGAATTGCAGTCTGTTTGCTTCCATCAGTTGATATTCTGTGCAGAAATGACCATTCGTGGCTGCTTTCTCTAACACCTGTGTTTAATCTTCAGATCTCCGATGGCCAAGGAGATGAGCGGTCAGAGTCTCCCTATGAAAGTGCTGATGAAACTCAGACTGAAGTGTCTATATCATCCAAAAAATCTGAGCGAGGAGCAGGAACAAAAAAAGAATATGTGTGTCAGGTGAGAGACATTAGCTGGGGCAGCGAGACGGAAAGGTGTTTTTAAATATTAAAATAACAATGTGAGGCCAGAAGCAAGATTATAATGTGTGTCTGAGATGTCTGTTAGTGATGAGGTTGCCATGCCAGTAAATGGAGTTCTTAGTACCTAATTATCTTTTTTCTTCGCCTCCAGTAAGTGACTTAGCCTCTCTGCTTGAGCTTCCAGATCTGTAAGATAAGCATGATTTGTACCTCAGAATAAGCAAATGAGTGTTGCCAGGTGACCAGTGATGATTCAGAAGAGCTGCTCGCTCCTCTCTTAGTAAAGAAGAGGAACTCAAACCTGGTGGGATTTGTGCTTTGTGTGCAGCAGAGGTGGCAGTGATGCACTGATCACAGCATGCAGGTGGCAGCTGAAAGCAAAAAGCTTTTTCAGAGTACTCTAGAAGAGTTCTTAGATTATGAAATGACAACACAGTCCAAGTAAGCAGATCAGATTTGTTTCCATGAGACTGGGCAAGCAGTTACATGTCCATTTCTTGTACATAGTGATGATGAGGTTATATCTATCTTTAAATGCTGGGTAATCCCTAAATTCTGACAGCACTGTTCAGTTCATTTTTAGTTGTGCATGTGTCATTGCTAACCACTCAGACATAGAAATATCATTGTGCCAACTAGATTAATTTCCTTTTGCCAAGGAAAAGGAAAATAAGGATGCTTTTTAACCCTGCTCAGATGCATCAGTATGCTCAGGGAATATTTCTTAAGGCTTTTTTTTTCCCTATTGCTTTTCTCTGTCAAGTTGTATTTTCTATGGTTCTGGAAAGCAATATTTCTAGTGGTTTAATGATTCTTTTACCTGTTTCGACTTGAAGCCAGGGCACGTGGTGATGGTTGTAAAATTGTCTTTCACTTGTTAAATTTGATTTCAACAATGGGAAAAGAGATTTTGAGGAGCAGTGTATGAAATGGAATAAAGAAATCAGTTTTTTCCACATATGAACTTTTCTTTAACATTCAATGCCTTTGTGTTGTAAAAGCTGTGTGAAAAAACAGGTGATCTCCTACTGTGTGAAGGACTTTGCTATCGAGCTTTTCATGTAAGCTGCCTTGGGCTCTCTGGAAGACCAGCAGGAAAATTCATTTGTAGTGAATGTACATCAGGCAAGTTTGTCCCTTTCTATTAATTTAAAAAAAAAAAAAGTTGTAGTTTTCCGATACATTGTTCTAGGACATCCTCCTGGACAGAGTATGTATCCTTGGAGAACCCTTACTTATCCTTTGGGACCTGCCAGGGTGGGAGTTCATAGAGTACCACTAAGTGTGCCGTCTTTTAGAAAGTTCACACTGGTTTTGGTGAGAACTCTCTTGCAAGTTGGCTGATTTTAGTCTGAATTCCATTGCCTTAATAACTGCAAATTATTTGTTCTCTGAGTACAATTACAGATGAGATTTAAAGTCTGTCACAAAGACTTAAGAAATCCTAGAAAAAAGAGCAGCACGTGAAACGTTTTAAGTCCTTGTTTAGTCCTTTGTGTGTCTATATCAGTCTTTTGCTTTTCCCATTAAAAGACTACCTTAATTGCTATTAATTTCATTTGCTTTTAATCCTGTAGTAACTGCTTGGAAGTTCTTAATCTCGAAACTTAATGTAAATGATTTGCGTTCTTGCTCATAAGCTCATTTCAGTACATGCAGTAAAATCTTGTTGGAACAAGGCTGCTTCAAAATAAAGCTGTTCCAAGTGATCCAGAGAGAAGATTGGAGGATGCTTGTCTTTGGTTTATGGTGCTGCCTCAGATTTCACAGGATCAGAGACAACCCATCATTCTGTTTCACTGGTTTAAAAAAAAAATTTAAAAAAGAAAAATTCACAGTTGTCCTGGTGTACTGAGGCTCATAAATAAGAACGTAAAAGCAGATTGGTGAGGCTTTGGATGTTGTGTACACTTTAACTGCACAAAACAGAAGCAGATCCCTCATGCATAACATAAAAGCACAAGAGAAGCATTTTAAATTCACGTGTTTGCATGAAAAATTAGTTACATTCTGTTTATTATTTTGCCATTAGGTGTGCACACCTGTTTTGTGTGTAAGGAGAGAAAGGCAGATGTGAAACGCTGTGTCGTATCTCACTGTGGAAAATTCTACCATGAAGCTTGTGTGAAAAAATTTCATCTTACTGTGTTTGAGAACAGGGGGTTTCGATGTCCTCTCCACAGCTGCCTCAGTTGTCATGTCAGTAACCCCTCACATCCACGAATTTCAAAAGGTAGTTTCATTTTACATTTTTATAACTGATGAATTAATTCTGTTTGTGGTATGTTAAGGTAAGGAATCTGTCCATTTAAGAGCTGCTAGCTGCAATTTTTTAAGTGTAAATGGACTATCGACTGATTCAGAATTTTTAAAAAAATAATAATAGAATAACTTTTAGTCAGCATTAGTATTTACTTTGTTCATGCTCTTTTTTTTTTTTTAAACTAGCTTTCAGTTATCCATAGTTAACCATGTTTTATTCTCAAGAGAGAATGAAATCTAGAATGCATAGATGATGGGAAAGAGGCCAGGCAGTGAGGGCAGGACCTGAGAATGTAAGAACACTGCAGCAAGGCTCGATGAACACGGAGACATTTGATTCCGTGAACACGGAGACATTTGATTCCGTGCAGGCTTTTAGCTTTGGGCAACAACTGTAGACAAAATTACATGACTGAAGAAAGCTTGTCATAGTTAATGGTGTGCATAGTTAGAAATCTTCACATTTAAACGTTATAGTGCTTTAAAAAACCTTTATCAATTTGGCATTGTCGCGAAATGCAAACGTGCGGGCTTTGGAAACATAACGAGTGTGTATTTGTGTGTGCGTTGGCCGTCTCAGGCGTTTTTAGCTCAAACAGCCAGTTCTGCTGGAAGGTAACGTGTCAGTGTCGTGCTTTGCCAGGGAAGATGATGCGCTGTGTCCGCTGTCCCGTTGCGTACCACGCCGGAGACATTTGCATTGCTGCGGGATGCGCCGTCATCGCCTCCAACAGCATTGTCTGCACCAACCATTTCACTGCCATGAAGGGGAAAAGCCACCATGCCCATGTCAATGTCAGCTGGTGCTTTGTGTGTTCCAAAGGTAAAAGTCACCCAGAACTCCGTTTCGTAAATGCGGCCTCAAAACGTTTTAAATTTCATTTTATTGATCTGTTTATACAAAGTTAGTAGAAGTGGGGCATATTAAGTGGGGCTTTTTGAGGTTTTGATATAATGTCAGGCTGGCTTGTGCTGCTTCAGGTTTTTAAGTATCCTTTTTTTTTTTTTTTGCAGAAATAATTGATTAAAGAATAGTTTTACTTGGAATTTATCCAGCAACTTAGAAGCTTGGTTTAATTCTGTGTGAGAGACACATAATGAGTATTTCTCTGTTCTTTCCCCTGTGTTCAATGTACTGAAGCTTTTTGTGTTTCTTTATTGCTAATATGTAATATTACACCATAAATATTTTAAGTGTTGCTTTTAGTTTAGCATCAGGCAGCAAATTGAATCAGTATTAGTTGTTGCTGGGAGTGCTGCTAATTAAGGGTGTTTTGTTTTATGTTGTACAATAAATCTATTCCTTACTGAGAACCACAGAATGCGTAGTGCTGATTAAACCAGTAGCAGTGAAAGTTTACCTGATTTGTTAACAAATTAACAAGCAGCATAGCAGCTTTTAAGCTCCAGCTAACTTTCCACTTGATAATTCGTGGAACAAACTAACAACCTCATTCCCTTTCCCCCAGGGAAAAAAAAAACCCAAATATAAGAGAAGTCTGTTGTGGTTAAAATTTTTCTTACATTGAAATGTTAATATATATTAAACTGTGTTAAACATATTGTAGTCATTAAAGTAAAGCAAAGTAATTATAATATGTGGTGCATTATTCTGGCTTTTTTATCACCAGCTTGCTTGTTATTTTGCATGTGTTACTAACCCAAGTCTGCCAGGCATTCAAATCAGGACTTTTTGGCTTCTGTACACAAATAAGAGATATGTATTTGTTACATTTTAACCATTTATTTTAGGAGTGAACCTACTCACATGTACATCACACTGGTTTTATGCAAACTTTTATTTTGGTCTTGATGTCTTTCAAACTTTTTGTTTTCCTTTTTTTTTTTCCCCTCTCTGTGAAGGTGGAAGCTTGTTGTGCTGCGAGTCCTGTCCAGCAGCCTTTCATCCTGACTGCTTAAACATTGAAATGCCAGATGGGAGCTGGTACTGCAACGACTGCAGGGCGGGCAAGAAGCTCCATTTCCAGGATATTATTTGGGTTAAACTGGGAAATTACAGGTCTGATGAAGGAATTTTCCATTGTTTTACAGTACTGGCATGTTTAAGTAAGGATCATACAGTTGGTTTCTCCTGCAGACCAGCTTTGCTGCACACTGATTCCTCACTCCTCTCTGAGCTGGAGACCCCACCACCTTGCAAGCTTCAAGTTCAAAGACTTGCAGCTTTGCTGTTGCATTACCCATACAGGACTCCTTGAGCCTTATGATATCTGATTCCAGTGTATGAGCTTTCAACCCCTTTTGTTTCAGAGATCTCTTAAAATAAATTGTTATAGCTTGTAATTGACTAAATTACTACCCCCCAGGCTGGGAGATCAGTCACTCAGGTTGTCAGTGTTTCACACTTCGTTGAGATTTTAGTGAGATAGAGGTGGGTGGGAGTTGTCCTAGAAACATTAATAGCTATTATCAACCTTCTCTTGATCTTTGACAATTACAGAGATTGCAGGCCTTGTAAAGATGATGGTTTTGCCACCCAGACACCAGGAGCCCAGTGTGTTTCCTTGACTTTCAGGAAGGCCAAAGTCCCACAGATCTGAGTGTCAGGCTTTCCTTTCCTAGTCTTCTCTCACTGCCTAGTGAGTGAAGGGAGGAAAGGATTTTAAATCCTCTTGGATCCTGGAAATAATATGCAGTTACTGCTCTTCAGAGTGATTTTACTAAACTGTCTCATGCAGAAAGAGCTTGACTAAAATGCTGTATTTTTTTATTTGTACTTCTGTGCTAGATGGTGGCCTGCAGAAGTTTGCCATCCGAAAAACGTTCCCCCAAATATCCAGAAAATGAAGCATGAAATCGGAGAATTTCCTGTGTTTTTCTTTGGTTCTAAGGATTACTATTGGACGCACCAAGCACGGGTGTTCCCTTACATGGAGGGAGACAGAGGGAGTAGATACCAAGGGATCAAAGGAATTGGAAAAGTCTTCAAAAACGGTACATAGCTAAAAGTAAACAAAAATAATCTGGGGATATGCATGCTTTGCTTTCTTCACACGTAGCCTTGGGGTCTGCTTTTGTACAGTTGTTTTACAATATTGAATTAAGGAAATTGTTGTGGTGTCCTGGGCAGCAGCCACTATTACTATCTTTGAATGAAAACATTATTTTCATGGCTTGTAAAAGACTGGGATCTAATTGGAATTATTTTCGATGATTTTTGCTTTCTGGAAAGGAAAAAGAAAAGTGTAACTGGGAGACCGAAAGAGTAAAATTTGTACATCTGTTGAGAGCATTAACATCTCAGAAGTGTTGTTTGTAAGAAAATTGAGTGATGGGACTAGGAAGCAGACACTTATTTGTTTAACACACGTGGGAATGAACAAGTCAACCCGGGGAGAGTAATCCCCTTTCTGGCATTTCTGTTGATGTGACAATCTTTTTCAGCTTTGCAAGAAGCTGAAGCTCGATTTCGAGAAATAAAGCTACAGCGAGAAGCCAAAGAAACCCAGGAGAGTGAACGCAAACCTCCACCATACAAGCATATCAAGGTAAAGTTTGAGGAAATGACACTGGATACTCAAAGGTCTCAGGCAGCGCTGGAGAGGAAAAGCTGAGCTGTGAGCTGGGGACAGGTTGTGATGCTGTGCTGGTAATTGTGCTTTTACAGTCCTGCTATGGTGAAATTTTGCTTCCACTGGAACACTAGTGTGGCAAAAACAAATTAGTAACCACCTTAATAACTCTTACAACAAATTCAAATGTTCTAAAGTGATATATGAACTATTTTAATGTATTTTTTTCAGGTGAATAAACCTTGCGGTAAAGTGCAGATATACACTGCTGACATATCTGAGATCCCCAAGTGCAACTGCAAACCCACAGATGAAAACCCTTGTGGCTTTGATTCCGAGTGCCTCAACCGGATGCTGATGTACGAGTGCCATCCCCAGGTTTGTCCAGCAGGAGAGAGGTGCCAAAACCAGTGCTTTACAAAGCGCCAGTACCCCGAGACCAAGATCATCAAAACCGACGGGAAAGGGTGGGGTCTGGTCGCCAAGAGGGACATCAAAAAGGTATGAATTGTTCTTGCCCCAGCAGAGAATTGGTGACCTGTGATGCTCTCTGTGGGTTTGGCATATACTTTACTAGTGATACTTGGTATCTTCCAGGGAGAGTTTGTGAATGAGTATGTGGGAGAGCTGATTGATGAAGAGGAATGTATGGCAAGAATCAAATATGCACATGAAAATGACATTACCCACTTCTATATGCTTACTATTGATAAGGTACAGTATTTGACACTTTTTTGCCATTATTTAGTTATTATTTTGATCTCTTTTCCTCCTGTTGATCACATTGGTAGGGCTCTCTGCTGCCTTTGATGTTCCACAATTTCCTGTATTCATAGCATTGTACCTTCTGTGCCTGTTCTCTGCATTCTTTAGGTATATAATGCATCTCATTAGTTCTGTGTTATTTAATAAAGTAAATATTAAGGTCTATAAGTTTTGCTTTGTTGCTTGAAATCAGGTGCAGCAAAGTATTCAGCTGCCTAGTCTCAAAATGAAGTGTTGGGAAATAGTAGTGATACAGTTGAAAGAATTACTGTTAGCAGTTCTTTTAGTAAAATTCCAAGAACAGAACATAAAATTCTCACTTGAGAGAATGTGAAATAGAATTGTGAGGCTGTGTCTTATATTGGGCATTTAATATTTTTTTGATCTTTCTGTCCATTTCTTAGTTTATAACAAAACTAGATGTGTGCTTTTGTAGAAACTCTCTTTCTGAAAGCACTCTCTCTGCATTAGTAGCCAGCCAGTACTCCACAAATTGACTCTGCAGCAAATTGTTGCAGCAGATTAATTAACACACCGAATTAATGCAGCACTGTGGTTCTGTGCCCACCTCTGAGTATTTTCTTTCTGAGAAGGAGAAGAAAGCGGAGAACCTGGACAGTAGGAGGTGTTGATTACATATATTATATTGCTTCAGTCCCCCCAAAGAAAAGCTACTTAGGAGAAAAACAAGAGCTGGCTGCCAGTCCTGCACTTCTTTCGGTCCCAACCACTATTCTTTTGCCCAAGACTGTCCTGCTCTGTATTTCCATAGCTACTGTTTTCATTAAACCTGTGATTGAAGGGTTCCTGTTACTGGAGTTATCACCAAGGAATGATGAAACCACGTTTCTCTGAACACTTAAAAGTTTCTCACCCCTCTACTAAATTGACACACAACGTCAGTGTGTTACATATCTGAACTGAGAATGTATTTGACTCTTGCTGTAATTAATAAATACTAATTGTGGGTCAAGCTGCCTGTGCAGTTGGAATGGCTGGGGGTGTGTGCACATAGGCATGGCAGTCATGCCATGTGCATTATAAAAATGAGTTAGAGGGAAACTATAATAATATTTCATTAATTAGCAAATCCCTCTTAAGCAGCTCTGCAGAGAGCTGGCTATTTCAAGATTTTATTTTGTTAATGTCTAGTATGTTCAGTGGAGATAGAAATTAAAAAGCAATTGTGTGTAGGGATGGGATCTTTTTAGTTTACCAAGAGCTTGCCTTTGTTTTAACTAGACTGATTTGGGGGAAAAAAGGTGGTGCAAGACTGATAATCTCTGCAAGTAATCATGCAGTGACTTGGTAAATGCCATAAAGCATAGTATTTGTAAATGCCTCACAGCTTTGTGAATGCAAAGTAAAAGATAAATGGACTCAGTTTGAGTTTTGAGGCTTCCTGAGGGAGGGGGTTCCTTAACCACCACAGTGCTCACAAGAACACTTATCCTGCCATGTGGCTGTGATGGGTGCTGGGAAAACGTGAGCTAGAGCACAAGTATTGCTTTGGGAGTGTCACATTCCAGGCCACATGGGACACTACAGTTTTCAATACAACATGTACCATCGATCGTCTTTTGTGCTCTGGGTAGCAACACCTTGTTTGTTCTGAATGCAACTACTGAAATCATGTATGGATTTATTTTTTTTGTGAGGGGGAGAGAAAAAAACATTCATTCTGTTGCTGGTCTGTTCTCCTCCAGGACCGTATTATTGACGCTGGCCCCAAAGGAAACTACTCTCGGTTTATGAATCACAGCTGCCAACCAAATTGTGAAACTCTAAAGTGGACAGTGAATGGAGACACTCGTGTCGGGCTCTTTGCTGTGTGTGATATTCCTGCAGGTATGTCAGCTTCTCTGGGTTTGGTTTCATTCCTTAAGTTAAACCTTTTCTGCACATAGGGGTGGGACAGTCGTGGTTTAACTGATTCAGTGCAAATATTTTTATAGAGAACTCAGCAGTCAGAGGGAAGCTTCATAACCTGCCTTTTACTTTAGTGTTTCTTAATAGTGAGTCCCAAGGCTGCTTTACTTCCTTCTAGAAAGGGCAAGTATCCTTAGTAAGTTAGTATCCTTACACTCACTTTGTGTTGTAGAGCCTAGCTTTTGTTTTGGAGATCTCAAACAGTATTTTGCATCTTTTCACATGAAGATAGTATGCTTAAGGCGTGGATGTAGGAGACTGCTTAAAAGTAGGCATGTTCTGGTTTGTGTACACACATGCTCACACACATGTATATCTATCTATAACTATATCTAGCTGGAAGGATGGATAGATAGACAGATAGATAGATAGATAATCTATATAACAAGTGTGTAAACCAGACACACGCACTGATTTGTGAAGTCAAACCAATTTATTTTAAAATGTAATTGCCCATCGTGCTGTGTGGGCATCTCGTTAATCATTGTCGGTCCTTATGAGCAGTAAAGGGGAGGGAAATCCTGTGACAATACATCAAGTCCTAAACCAGCAGACAGATAAGGAAAGCTGCATTTGTTTGTAATAATTTTGATAGAATTTGTTACCTTGTCCTTCACAATGAAAGGGTTTGTCTTTTCTCACTCAGGGACGGAGCTGACTTTTAATTACAACCTTGACTGTCTGGGCAATGAAAAAACAGTCTGCAAATGCGGTGCCCCAAACTGCAGTGGATTTCTTGGGGACAGACCAAAGGCAAGTAATACATCAAGAGATTCTGACAGTCATGTCTACTACCCTGGGTTTTTCTTTTGGGGTATGAGTAAGTGGACCAGTTTTATGTTGTGATAAGGGGTGATGATGCATGAACAGATGCTTTCTGTCCTCTGAGTTCAAAGCTTGTTGTTTCCCTTGCTGGGAAGATGGAAACATAGTTTTGCCAAGCATGACCTTGATGCTAAAGAATACACTTCATACTGTAACAGTACAGTAGGTGATAACTGGTTTTGGGAACAGCCCAAAATATTTTCTACCACTTTCTCCTATAAGAAATTAATTACTTTGGTTCCAAATAAGAAATACTGCTAGCTACTGACACTAGTTTCTGAAATCAAAAGCATATTAAAAAAAAAAGGGATTTCAGAAGGAATAACCTCCCCACTCCCATTTGAAACATGAGGAGGGGAAGGGTTGTAGGAGCTTTGAACTAAGAATGCACCTAACTATAGTCAGTGAGATTATTCTGACATTCCAGTTTATATTTCTCCCATCTAAACCTTAAAATTATTACTTTAAGATTCGTTAAAGAAAAATCAGTTGAACTGAAGAATAAAAAATGTGAGTTTTGAATGAGGAAAAAATTATATCAAATTATGTCAAGAAATTATCTGTATGATTCCTGCCAGGTTAGTTTAAAACCTGTAATCCAGCAGTTGATGGGGCTTCCTGAAGGACTGGAAGAGGAGTGCAAGGGAAGGCACAAGTACCACCTGTGGATGTTCAAAAGTTGCACCTTCCTTTGGCCCTTCACACTGTTTAGAGATAGGCTTAGGTGAAGTTTCACATAAGCTTGTGATCCATTTACTCAGACAGCCATGAAAAAATGAAATGTTACAGTTCAGTTTTGCAGAACTGTCTGCATTGGTAGATAGAATGGGCTAATTTTAAAGAAAGTAGGTAATGATTACTGGGGTAAGAGGGAGGGGAATGATGGTAGGGATGTTGAAAAAAACATCCAGAATTTTACATGATTTGGTGAAGTGCAAGCAGCATAATGTCAGATTGAAATGGAGATAAGGTTTGGAAAATTCTTTCTATCATTACAAGCACAGCTACAGTTCCTGAAGTTCTGCTGTCTGTTCCTCAAAGAGAAATAGAGGCAGGTTTTGGTAATTGCAGCAACAGTATTCACAACTGCAAGAGAAAATTGAGTATTGAAGTGATTGGTGGTACAAGTACAAAATGGGGGTAAATTAGCCACAAGTAGATCAGACTGGAAATTGGAAGACCTTCTGTCAGTGACAAGAAAGTGAAGGGGGTTTCCAGTAGGGAAGGTACTGTAGGGAAAAGATATGTTTTTAGGATGACTTTTCACAAGGGTCAGTGTGGGGGTTTTGCCAACACAGATCAGTATGGTGAGGCACTGGACAGGTCTGCCCCAAGTCAAGTTTTTGGCTGTGTGCACGGTCTGCCAGGTGTGCCAACAGCTTGTCTAGGTTGTGTTATATTTTTGCTTTGCAAAACTGGCATTAACAGATTTGCATCTTTTAGAATTCTTCCACTAACGCCTCAGAAGAAAAAGGCAAAAAGACCAAAAAGAGAACACGGAGACGCAGAATGAAAAATGAAGGGAAGAAGGAATCTGAAGATGATTGTTTCCGTTGTGGGGATGGAGGCCAGCTGGTGCTGTGTGACAGGAAATCTTGTACTAAAGCTTATCATCTCTCCTGTCTTGGTTTGGTGAAACGTCCTTTTGGTGAGTCAGCCCACCTCTTACACTCGTATAAATAACTTGTGCAGGTACCTCATTTATTGCATTCAAACCTTGTCAGGGGTGTCATCTTGAAAATTCTGGGTTTGTGTGGTGAGAACTTTGTTCCTGCATCACGTAGGAGCAGCTTCTCCTGGATGCGAAGACAAAATGATGGCCTCCTCCTGCCTCTCTGCTAAAATGGGCTGTTTGCTTTACAAATGTAGGCAGCTGAGTACATCACCTGGTAGGAGCACTGTCACAGGAGAGTTGTTTAATCTGAGAAATGCATGAAGCCCTTTGAGCTCAAGCCAGAGAAATAGCAGCAGCTTCTGGAAGAAGGCGATTAGGAAAATTAGGAGCAGCAGTCAGTTTGCATTTCTAGATATCACAGGAGTTACCTGGTTCCAAACAGCCATGTCAGGTGGGATATGAAGAAGGGAAGCAGGGAAAGCCTGTTATCCCAGAAACAAGTAAAACAAGGACTGGGTAAGGCATGCTGGGGCGAAAGAGCAGCAGTAGGTGAAGCACACCAGCCATCCCTGAGCAAAACTGGCAACAGACAGGTGAGTGCTGTAATAGGCAGCAGTTGAGCAGATGTTTGGGTGCTCTACCAGCCTGCAAGTTCTGTAAAATGTTGTTGAGTAAAGCCTGAATACTTTCTTCTAGCTGGAGCTGACTGCTATATTTAAATTGAGAATATGTCAAGTGTGCTCCTTATAGCTGTCAGCTGAGCTTTAGAAGTAGGATGTAGCATTCTGTGTTGAGATTAGCCCCAGTAGTTGCTGTCTCATTTGCTTTGTCAGGAAAGTTGCGTGTTGTTCAGCTGCTAAAACACAAAACTTCTTTCAGAGACGATGCCATGTTTTACTCCCCACTCACTAATGAGCTGTTTGTTTTTTGACTGCAGGGAAGTGGGAGTGTCCTTGGCACCACTGTGATGTTTGTGGCAAACCTTCTGTTTCTTTCTGCCACTTCTGCCCAAATTCCTTCTGCAAGGAGCACCAAGACAGGACAGTACTAAATTCTATGTTGAATGGACAGTTATGCTGCTCTGAACATGTTCTCGGGGTGGATTCTGTTGAAACTCGGAAGACTGAGAAACCCCGCAGAAAACTGAACAAGTTGAAGCCGAGGAGAAAGAGGAACAGATGGATGAGAGCTGAATGCAAATAGTCATGGACTGCAGTTTCTACTGCTAACACTATCTTGTAGATAAGTTGTGAATATGACCAGGGAAGGACACAGTTTTACATATATTCTGTAAAGGTTACATGGGGGGGGGGATTTTTTGTTTTGTTTTTATAATTCCACTGAGCCAACCACAGCAGTCTTCTGCTGCTTCTGCACTGATAACGAACTGCATAGTTCAGTAAACTTCAGGACAAACCAAACTTATTACTCAGCATTACAGTTACACTTGAATTGTTACGAATGTAAAATGTTCCCTCCAAAATACTTGCAGGTTGGAGGTAGGTTAAAAATCAAACCAGGTAGGCGTAAACATAGTTTTTTGAGATAGTATTTGTCAACCAACAGATGTTTAAAATAGTATATCCTTGAAAGAAGTTGTTAGCTCTCAAGTCCTTTTGAGTAAGAAATGGCTTGGTCCCAATAAGATTTGCTTGCCTTGTGTGTTTTTGAGCAAGTGCTTGAATGCCAGTCATGGTCCAGGTGTGTATCTCGCTATAACCACACACACAACAATTCGTTTGTGCTCTTAGAAAATGATTATCAAACAATCATGTTCTTAAATATCCTTCCACCGAGAAATGTAGCACGTGGAAAGGCACACCCCATACCAGAGAGGGGAAATCCTACTTTGTTAGGGATTTTTTTTCTATACTGTTTTTTCCTGTGTTTCATCCAGGCAAAATAGAAGTGACTTGATCCTGCAGAGCTGTGCAAGTCAGGATTTAAAGGGATATTGTCTTGCAGTCTAGGCCCAATACGCTAGGATTTTTGTGTTTTAATAAAAATAAATCTTACAAAACCTATTATTTGGAAAAAATTACTTGATCTTTTTTTTTTTCCTTAATGTCAGGTAAAACACAGAGGCAAACATTTCTTTGGAATGCTTGAAGTCCAAGCACTACAACTTTATGATAATGCAAGAAATGCCCAACAATAGGTAAAACCACCCCTGTGATTGAAACAGAAGGTGAAACTTGACTAAAGTGCAAAAACTAAATTCAAAACAGCTAAGTAAAAGCGAAATAGATTTTTGAAGAAGCACGTAAGGAGTAACTTAAATACAAAATTTAGCCTGACTGTTCCTTTCAATAAAGTTTGTAACTGGCTACTTGACTTGACAGACTGAAATTATTTGTTACAATTTTACAAGCTCTGCTCTTGACTATCTCATCGCCACTGTGTTGTGTCAGCAAAGCTGTTTTGAATCCTTTGCTCTCATCAGCGTTGGGTTCTCACAGTGAGATGAATATACGAGATTTAGTATTGATGGAAATATTAGAACTAGGAAAAAACGGTAAAGAAAAACACCTGGCAGTTTTCTTCCCAGTGCATGTCCTTGGCCCCGTGATTAGGCAGCATTACAAGCACATTCTGACTTGTGCCATTGTCATCTACCCTCTGTAAACACCACGGGCACCTCCACGTCCATTTAGTCATTTGTGTATGTTCTAGCTTAGTTTGCCTTTAATAGTGCAAAAACTCTGTGTAGCCCTTTTGAAAATGAAGCCTTGCTATATCATGAAAGTGTATGGTTTTTTCCCAAGGTATTTCTTCAGGATTTGATTGCAGATATAGTTTTTTTGAATTATTAAAATCCCCGTTTATTCCCAACACGTAAAAACTTTGGTTTTATTAGAAGGTATTAATTGAAAGAGGTTTTAAATGTTGCGTTGCCGTATCCTGAACTCTTTTGTTCCTGTTTTGTGACCAAACTGCTTTGTTCTTTGAATCAGTTTTTATAAACACTGTTGGAAGGTTAATTTTTTTCAAATAATTTTGAAGAAATAGCACAGGTCAAAATCAGGGGAAGTATTACATGTTTGCATTTCTTGAAGTAGTATGCCAAGCCTTGCATTCGAGCTAAAATTCAAGATTCCTTAATTGGTTTTGAGGGAAGCTTTCTGCCATGGGACTGAAGAACAGTCCTGTGCCTAAAATCAAAACCAAAAGATGGTACTATGGATGTTTCTCTGATACTGGGATTTGTGGGGAGGAAAACGAGGTCAGGTAGTAAAGCAGAAATATTTTCCTCATTGCTTTTAAACAAAATGAAGGAATTTGATGTCATTGGGACCATTCTTTGAATACTATACCGTGTAAGGAAGGCTTTGTAAGAATACCTTTAAATAAGTTATTATAAAATTTTACCTTTACATTCCATTGCTTTTATAATTTGTTAATTTCTTTTAGTTGGTGTGTTGCTTTTTCCTCTTCATGTGTAGGTGTAACAGCTCTGGCACTCTGGAACAGTGATGCCCCGGGCCTTGAGAGGCAGAATCCACTGTCCCAAACAGTTACTGATGGGCACTGCTGCAGTAATACCCTCCGGTTTGGGATCAGGTATGGAGCCTGCAGCTCCCTGCCTGCCTCTCCAGTGGGATCACAAGCACATTTATCACAGCAGGATGCAGGACAGCCACCCCTTTGTGTCTGTCTGTGGACATAAGGACTTGGGTGTCCAAAGCGACCCCTCCGAGCCCTCCTTACATTCACACAAACAGATCTGAGGGAGCGGCTGCTCCACTTCCCGCCTCCTTCTACCTCTTCCCTGCTCTTTACTGCTCGAATCTCAGGGCCAATGGAGCTTTGCATCACTGAGACTGCAAACCAGGAGTTCCCTTTTGAGCTCCCAGTGATTCATTCCTTCTGCTGGGCACATCCTTTAGACTGATCTTTAAAAGAAATGTGGATCATATTTCCCCTCAATGCCTACTGCCCAGCTCAGCTCAGTCACTCACATGGCAGTCTGGGAGAGTTTTAGTTTCTGAGTCAAGAAAGGTGGCGTTTAGGTGTGTTTTAATGAAGGCTTCTGTACCCTGCTCTGCAGCCTGGGAAAATAGGCTGAAGTTTTGTTTGAAAAAGAGGGCAAAAGAAAAGTTGTTCCGCTGTTTTCCTTCTCCCACTGTGCTGATTTAAAAGTAAACCGGCTGGAGAAATGAATCCAACTCCAGAGAGATTTTAAGCCAGAGTTACAATTTACAAAAAACTATTCCAATAGATGCAATGATACAGAGAAAAACTGGTTTTAACCCCCAAAGACAGATGTATAACCCAGCCCCCGGGACAGAGATGACCCCTCAGGCTGGGTGTGAAGGTGCTAATGCCTCCCCGGAGGAGAGTTATCACAGCTGAGTCTTTGGTGTGAAGACAGAGAAACACTCCTTGCAGAGTTCTTTAGCACCCAGCTTGTAGGTTCAGGTGTCAGGTGTGCCCTGGGCAGCTGCTGCAAATGATCCATCATTACCAGTCCATCAGAAATGACATAGAGGGTGTAGGATACACAGTTTTGGTTATACCCACATGGTGATAAACTGGTCCCGGTCCCTGTAACTAAGACACCCTCTGTTCAAATAAGAGGTGAAACAATCTTCAAAAATTGAGCTTTCTCACGATGCAACTCAATACTTCCTAGCATTCAGCAACTTAAAAGGTTTTCTGTTATAAATTCATCTAAACAAAATCTAAGTGTGGCAAATTATGTGGCCTTAAATTATGTTCTCTGTGTTTTGCCCATCAGAGTAGCAAAATGTCTTTCCTTTTCCAGCCAAAAGCTGATACATGACAGCCAATTTCAGAATTTGTTGTTTTCTTATCACATGAGCAAGAATGGGAACAGTTTTCAGTTGAATATGTTAGATGTATTTTCATACACTCTAGGAAGAATAATCAAATGTCTGTTTTGTTCAGTAGCTTTGTGTTCATGGTCAGGTTTAGGTTTTCTTTTTTTTTTAATTTGAATTACTTGGAAAAGCAAAATATCGTGAAAGACGTATTAATGGGATTTTTCCTCATTGTTGAGTCATATTATTCCATGTCTGACTGCTTGAGAAACTTCAATGTCTTATTAAATATTGAATTTCATTCCTAGTTATTTAAGAAGTTGCTAAGTCTTTTTTATAAAACAGCTCTATATACTTATTTTTGCACCAAATTTTTTTCTTTAAAGAAAAATGATACGTGCTAGGCAAGCATGGTTTGACAGCGAGGGAATGGGGTTTTGTTCTTTCATAGGGAAAACTTACACTCCAGAACTTCCTAAGAGACGCCATGGAAATACTGTTTTACGCTTACATGGAGGTGATAATGATTGTGCTCTGGCTTGTTTTCATAGCCTCTCTTATCACAAAAATACCGACATTTTTTGCAGTCCAGTTTTTCCTGTGAGAGTGCTGTGCTCATAATTTCACAGGCTGTAGTTACACTGAGCTGGACCCACTCAGCCCGACCAGCGCTGTTCCCTCGGGTTCCTTTTTGCTGTCACGAGTGCTGGTCCTGCTTGCCCGGGTCTGAATTTGACTGTTTTGCTTGTTCAGACAGGTGGGGGTTTTTTTGTGGGGGAAGGAGGGTCTGGTTTGGCTTCGTGTGTAGAGTCTCCTATGTCTGACAGCAGCTACATTTTTTTTAAAAAGCATTTCAGAGAACTGCTTTGATACTAGTGGCTTACTGCTCTGCTGAGCTCAGTTAGTGCTGTGCATCAGAATTGTGTCCCTTTGCTGCTCCCTGGAAAAACCACAGCCTTTTGCCACTTGAGAAACTTCATGTCTGTCTCCTAAATCAACAGCATGAGGGAAGGTGCAGGGACCTGTGCCTGTGCTGGGGTTTGGGGAGGGTTGTAGGGACCACCTGTGTTGCTGCTGATCCAGATTAGAATCACAGGATGGTTTGGGTTGGAAGTGACCTGCCATGAGCAGGGACACCTTCCACTAGATCAGGTTGCTCAAATTCCCACCCAACCTGGCCTTGAACACTGCCACGGATGGGGCATCCACAGTTTCTCTGGGCAACCTGTCTGTCCTCAGTGGCAGATGTACCTCTCTTGCCATCCATTTATTCATCTGACATAGTTGAGAGAGATCAGAGCACTGATATATTTTATATATTTTTTGAAACACACTAACACCTCCCCTGGGGAGAGAATGAGCAGCTGAGGGCAGGAACCACTTAACCCCCCACAGCTGGGTTATTCAGCCGACTGAGCTGCTCCAGGGGCCCATTAGTGCAAGACTGAAGTAGAAGTAACACCTGCTCCCACCTCAGGGCAGAGTCATTTGAAAGCGTGGATCTTTTCATAGTAGGTACTATTTTTACAAGCACTCAGAGAGCTGGTGAAGCACAGCCCTGACACGAAGGGTCACAGCTGGCTGGTCTGTCTGGGCTTACACAGCACGTGTATGAACGTCACTGTAGGAGGAAAAGCAAAGTGGGAAGGTTAAGAGGCCCCAGGTACTGGTTTCATGGAGCAGTTGAACCTGACTCCAGTACAGTCAATGGCATTTCTGAGTGCCTGGGACACTGACCAAACATCACTGAGAGAAAAAAACATAGTAGGGAAAATAAAGCAAAAGTAAGTTTAAAAAGAGAAGAGTCACCCAACTACACACTTTGAAATCACCCCTGTAAAACACAAATCACATCAGTTTAACAAGACAGTTAAACTGGGCTGGGTGCACAGGAGAAGGCTTGGAGTGGCAGAGCAAACAGGTAGAAACCAGACCTGCTGCTCTCATGGGTGGGGGATGAATCAAGTGTCTGGGATTAGGGAAACAACTTTGCATAGGCATTTAGGGAATGGGTCTCAAAAAGGCCCATCTCCTCAGCATGCAAAAATCTGCAAGGCATTTTCTGTGCCTGCACCATGCTGCTCCCTTTGAGTTGCTTTTGTAGCTCTAGTATGAAGGACCACCTTAAAGCAGGAAACAAAAGAGATGTATTTGTCCCAGAATCAACCATTATTTTAGTTGCACGTTTGCCCACAGCTGAGAGGAAGGGGAAAGCTTTTTCCTTCCCTTGACTTACCCATTTGATAATGAGAAAAAAAATACAAATGACATATTAGTAAAAAGAAGCACATCCATGTTAATTCATGCTCGGGTGTAAGGGAGTGTTGTGTCACAGGAACTTCAATAACTGGAGCAGTCAGTCCTCACTCTGTTGAGCTGACTATTGAAATGGAGAGAGAGGCATAATTGTTTGCTTCTGTTTGGGTTTTTTCCCCTGGGAAAGGAGAAAAGTATTTACTTGTGAATGAAGCCAGGAATTGAAAGGGGAACACTTTTTCCATCAGGCCAGTGTGGCAGAGCTGGGTTAGTTCGCACAAGCAGCCACAACTCAAAAACTGAGTTTTATTTCTCAGCACTTATTTTACCTATACAGAAATAAGTTGCTTGTGGTTAAACACCTTGCCCATACACACACACACACATCTGTTTTGCCCCAGGCAAAAGAGAGGCAGGTGCCTGCTGGTGGCCTGTCCTGTGCTACCATCCAGCATAGACTGGTTCTGTGTGCTCCGTGCCCCCGTAAGTCGAGTGTCGTCCTGAACCCCGGGGCAGCAACAGAGACTTCAGTGATTTCCTGCCAGAGTCTTGCCGCCTTCTCAGAATTATTAGGAAGATAACAAAGATTCCACCTGGAAAGAGAGGAATGGTAGTCATTCTCAGATGGGAAGGTAAAGAAAGCACCAGGTGATGTTTGCTCTAAGGCTTCCCAACCCAGATATTCTCTTCCAGTAACATAAGGGTTTTTTCTCCTACATACTCTGCCTCTCCCCCCCCCCCACAAAAAAAAAAACCCTCAAAATAAACCACCAAAAAAAGGTTTGGCTAGCAATAATAATAAACACTCCAGCATTTCAGCTTTGGTCTGGAAGCTGCAGGGAATAATGGCAGGTTTTAATGAAATACTTCAGTAACTTGCTTTCCTACTCCCATTAGCTCTCTGCTCCATGGAACTGTTCTTTTCTACATGGCATCCTATCCACTGCAGATCCCACCAAAGACTCTTGTTGAGAAATTAGTTTGCTCTGAGCAGCGCTCACACTGAGGCACAAGAAGTAACTAACCTAGATTAATTTTTGAGTCTAGACTGAGATCATCAGGGCTGTCAGGAAAAATTACTTTTAGATTGGGCATAGACATGGAAATAATTGGCAAATCTCAAGTACTGCGACATTCTGTTCATTCGTTTCTGGCAGAAGCATCATCAGGGAAAATTGATCTGAACAGAAGAGCACAGATCTGTCGCTGTGATGCAATATGGCCAGACAAATATGCCCAAATTTAGGCTGCATGAGCAGACAGTCTCATGCTAAACACTTGATCTGTGAGACCAGCCATGAAATCCTCGTGTTTTCCTATGTGGGCTGTTTCCTTTCCCCCTCCTTGTAGCAAGCTCTGGGAGAGGCGGGACTGCACCAGGGAATGCTGAAATCTCACCCTCAGACTTGTTTGTCAGAAATGCTGGTTAATGGGCCATTGTGGGCCTCTGTGGACAGGCTTTTCATACACTTCATTTTAATCTACTTTTTCAAATTAATATTCGCTTCAGATGGCATCTGGCAGACTTTTGGACTACAGCCTGGCATGAGGGGGATAGGGGTCAGTGGAGGAGCTTTCACATGGCTCGGAGCCACAGCTTGTGAGAACAACCTTCATCTGCTCCCACCAGGCATTTCAGCTCTTGGGAGACAAGCAGTCAGCCAGTGCTGTTAGAGCTCCTCCAGATCCTGCTGTCCTTGTCTCCTCTATGCATCCATGGAGTCCTCTCCTTAGCTGCCAGGAGAGGAGTGTGATGGGGACTTTCGCTGCTTTATTGTTGGAGAAGCAGCTTTGCTCACTGTGGGGAACAGCACATCTATTTTATCTTCCCCTGCCTTTTAACAACAGTGAGCTGAGTGGAGAATGGGTCTTCAGGAGGTACATAACACACACTTGAAACACAGAAAGCCATTGATACGAGGGTTATTGGATATTCCTTATCCTCTGATGGCTTAGTCATCTCTGTGACTTAGCTCTCTTGACACAAGATTTTCATCTCTGGTAGCGTAAGTGGCACTTAAGAATTTCTCTTCATTTGCCTGGGCATGGGAGACAAATCCCTCTTCCCAGCTTCCTCATCTGCCCTTTTTGCAATCCATAGCAGTAATAGTTGCCCATTTTCATCATAACTCTCCAATTAAACCTCCCCTCAACATTGATTAAAACCAACAGAACTGTATTTTTCCCTTTGCTAAGTCTACAAATGCAAACACATTGTCTTGGAATGATTGATCATGGTGCAGCTTCCCAGCAGAAAAGCTCATCCATGCATTGGCTTGCCCTAGTGAGCTAATTCCAGCAGGTGGCACTTGGGATGAGGGATGCTCCCCACACTCAGCAGGTGCTGGCTGTCTCATTCTGCTGGTTACAAGATACACTATGGCATCAATACAAGCAGCAGTACACGAGCTGGCAGCCCCCAGTCCTGCTGGATGCTGTGGCAGAAGTTAAGGCAGAAATGCTTTCAGGAAGCAAAGTCTCATACCAAAAGGAAATTAGGCTTATTTCCTACTTTTGGGCAGTCAAGAAACTCCTGATGTGGGGTCCATATGTACACCTGCTTCCCAGGGACAGACAACAAGCATTCAGCCATACTCCAGAAAAAGTACAGCTGTTAACACATATTAACAGGGAAAGGATTATCACTGACCTTGAAAGCAGCCAGAAAGACCTTCATTAGAAATCCAGATTCCCAGAAACACGAAATACACCATCCAGAGAATACTTGACAGAAAGGTGCCCAGCTGCAGAGGGGTGTCTAGTTTTACCTCAGGACAGAGAAGACTGATGCTCACCTGCAGAGAAGGTGGCCAGGAGAACGATCATCACAGGGGTCAGCTGGCAGGAGTCCCCTGCCTTGTATAGGAAGAGCTCCATGCAGTAGGTCGGCTCTGTGCTGCCCCGGGGGCAGAAGGCATCAGGAGGGCACTTGACCGGGTTCACGTCTGGGCTCTGCCCAAGAGAAGAAGTAACTCAGCACCAGCAAACTGCAGAAGGTAACTAGTGCAAAGGGAGGTGACACTGTAGCATTGAAAAAAAAAAAAAACCCAAACCAGAAGAAAAATAACCAAGAAATGAACCTGCTGTCATTAAATTCAGCCTGTCTGCCCTTGTGGTGTTAGAGTAGGGGAAGAGCAGAAGGTGTCATTATGCAGCAAGTCCATACATCAACCCCCTCATTAATGGACACACCATCCCCTGATGGCCCAGGGAGAGTGGGCAACTCCAGGGGTAGCACAAAACCCCCCTCCTGGTGTCATAATTTTAACCATCTCCCTCCATTAGGGCTCTGTCTGTTTAAAAAAAAGGAAAGAAGCTCAGATTAAAAAAAAAAAAAGTTAATTGAAGTGTATTTGGTTTGTCATGGGACAGCTCTATTGTTAACCCAGGCAATTCCACCAGCTGATGGGGACTCACAGGGCAGTAATGATTCTCTGGGCACAGGTCACAGCTCTCCTTGCCCCGCTGTAATTGGAACTCTCCTGTCCTGCAGACCTTGCACCTGCTGTCATTTGGACCTTTGAATGTACCTAAAGAGCAAATAAGCACAAAACTAAGATCTGGGACTAGACCCCAGGACCTTTGCAATTGCATATGGATGATTTAGTTTTCAAAGCCACAAGGAGAAAGAGCATTAAAGACTTATGTGCATAACAAAAACTGAGCCTGGCCTTTGGTGCTGGGTCAGTGGCAAAGGGGCAGAAGAGAACAAACAGGGACAGAGGGACTACAGAATATCTGGGGTCAGACCTTGGCAAACAGTAGGTGTGAGTAGGAGTAGGTGGGGAAAGGATTTAGTTGTGAGCTCTGGCTTTAAAGCAGATGGGAGGTTGGAGCTGGAGGTCACCAGTGTTTCATCCACTCCGGTTCTGGATTCAAACATCTTTTCCAGCTGTTTGAAACTTGCTGAGCACAGTTCAAAGCACAGCTTGGTTTCCTAAGCTTTGTGGGAACGATGGGTCACAGAAGTTCCAAGTCTCAAAGTGGTAAATGGTTTTCTGCAGGTTTAAAACTTGGTTACAAGAAACCCATGGTGCTGTGTCCATAGTGGAGGCTGGCCATGGCCACTAGGGGGGCCCGGAGCGCTTTGCCCTCCCGCAGGGCCATGTTCTCACATCCCCTCTCTGACTGTCCCCTTTGCCCCAGGCTGCTGCCAGCGCAGAGCATCCCCCCTTCTGTGCTTTCCTCAGCAAAGCCACCACCACTGATGAAGATACTTTTTAGCCAGAACTATGTATCCAGCCTGGCTTTGGGTGCCCTGGCGTGCCAGGGACTAGCCCTCCTCCAAGCCATTAACCTCGGCAGGAAGGTCTGGCACAGGCACAGCCTCCACCAGCGAGTTAAACGCCCCAGTACCAGCCCTCACTGCTTTGCTCCGCAGACGCCAGCCAGGGCACGGAGACACAGCCTCCAGGTCCAATGGGAGGAATCTCGGGAATAAGCCACTTCCACTGGCAGTGAAACCATGTGTTCCCAGCCGGGATAGCTCAGCCCCACCCTCCCTGCAGAGTTACCTGGCTGGCAAGGCACACAGTCCTCTGACGCTTCCCGAGGAGCCTCTTGCCCCCCAGGACAAGGCAGACAGGCAGTGCAGCTGGTGGTGCTGGGAGGGGAGAGGAGGCAGGACATGCTGTAGGACAAGCACTTCCAAGGCCAACCCATCCCACAAAAGCCAGCTCTTATATATGTATAGCCTGGACTCTCCAGGGTCTATCGGGAATTAAGCTTTTCCCATTTTATGGGCATTCACAGTGTCTGTCTCCAGTGCAGTTCCTTGCATGCAACCATAGATTCCTAGAATGGTCTGGGTTGGAAGGGACCTTAAAGATTAACCAATGCCAACTGGAACACCTCTCACTAGACCACGTTGCTCAAAGCCCCATCCAGCCTGGCCTTGGACACATGTCTAACTAGGGCTGGGCACATGATGGCATTTCTGTCCTCTCTGACTGCTTATTTGAATGAAACCTGTAAGAACTTGCTACCCTAGAAGTCACTTTGCCTTATCTGGCATTCCTTGGCTGGAACTGGTTAGAACTTGGCTAGACCTTCAATACAGCTGGTTAAGCCCTGGGTTAAGCCCCATGGCAATTTAAGCAGGGTTCAGCAGAGATCTGCTGCATAACATAGGACAAATGAGCTCAAGGGAAGTCAGAAGGAAGGTAAGTATTCATATGCCAGTTCTCCTGCTTTGTACATAAACACCCCAACCCCCATGCAGGCATCCCTACACAGTAGGTCAAGGCCCATCATGAAGCACCCACCGGGACCTCCCTCAGGTTTTCCCTCCCACCCCAGGGTGACAGCTCAGCCAGGGTACTTTTTCCACTGTCTTCTGCTCACCCTGATTCAGGATAAACAAACTACTGGCTCAGTTTCGACCTGCAAAGCCCAGAGCAACTCTCAGCTCCATCTCTGTGCCAGTATCAGTCTGATCCCAGGGGTGTGCAGTGCTCATGAAACACAGTGATGATGGAAAGTGGGAATGGGGAAGGCAGGTTGTGAGCTGACTCTCTGCCACCTCATCCCAGAGGACCTCCCCATCCAGCCAGCATCCTCCCCTCATTGTACCATCCCTCTCTCACCAGGGTCAGCACTAACATCTCCACAGCTGAAGTGGCAGATGACTTGTCTTTGGCCACTGCACTGGTGGTTGCAGCTCAGTGGCCAAAAGAAACACTCCTCCCTCTGTCTGCCTGAGAGTCAGTGTCCCAGGAGGCTTCTTACTTGCAAAATGATCCCGGCAGGCAAGGAAGACAAAAAGATGAGCTTTGCTTGGAGCTAAAATAACCTGAAAAAGAGCAAAGTAAGGCTTCAGGGTCTTGCCTCCACATCACTGCCACACATTGTTGTGTATTTGCTCATCTTCATTTTACAAGCAACAAAATAAATCCCCACAACGTGCTTCAGGTGGCATTTCATGGGCTAATTTAGGATATTTGGGGTTCTATTTGTCAAAAGCTCTGAAAGAGCAATAAAATTCCCTACTGCCCTCTTCCACGCTGAGGGATGCATGGGGGATCAGGCAGATTGCCCTGGTGTCACTCTCACATCCAAAACCTCACCAGGGAGACAGAGAGATCTGTCACCCTTCCCAGCACCACAGGTTGAACCGGAACGAAGCTGGAGTAGGTAATCCCAGTGCCATCTCCTGGGTTATTCAGCTGGAGCAAGCCTCTGGTCACCCCAGCCCTTCCAGGACTTCCCTCATCCCAGGAAGTCTGGGGTGCATCTCGTTGCCCCCAAGGGGAAGGACACAAGACCCACTGACCAGGATGGCTCCGCTGGTGCAGGAATTAGCTACTCACCCCCCCTCCTTCCCTGTGCCATGAGGACCCTCATGGGCAGGAGGACACATAGAGACCCTTCCTAAAGCACAACAAGGAGTGAAGTGCCCCAAAGTGGTCATGGTGTGGGCAGGGGCTGGCAGGACCCAAGTTGTGAGTCCTGCCACACGAGCAGGAAAGCCAGAAGAACAGCACTTGGGAATTCAAGTGGTTTTGGGAAGGAGCCTGATGATGCACAAAATTATCACGGCCATGGGGCCACAATGGACAAAACTAACGTTCAGAGAGGAGCTGAAAGCAGTGTGGGTAAGATCTGCCTCAAATCCACACAGATTTGCACCAAACAGCAGGGGCTGCAGCAGAGCCGGATCAAACCAAACCCACCTCCCTCTCCCTGCAGGGAAAAAGGATATTTTTACATTTATAATTGAAGGATTTAGGGGCCACCCCCACAGACTCCCTTGTGGCCTAACACAGTGTACAAATCTGCTGAGTAAGGGGAGTGACAGACCCCATCGCTGTCACCAGTCAGACTTTGCTCCTCCTGAAATTAGCAAGTGACAGCCAAGGTTTAGCTACCAACCCAGTGGTTCAGTGGGAGGATTTTCCAAAGAACAGCTGTGCATGTTTGAGCAGCACCCCATTCTAGTGCAGAATAGCTGCTGCACTGCATGTGTTAATTAGGCATAAGTAAATGCTGTTCTGTTCTGCACACGCTGTTACCTCATCTGCAAACACATTGTGCCAGGCTCGTGTGGCATCACCCAGGTGCAAAGTACCTCACTGACACTCCAGTTTTAACACCTGGGGAATAAGGAGAGCATTACACTTAATACTCAGGCTGCAGAAGATTGCCTAAGTGAAAACAGAGATGATTTAGACTCATCTTTGCCATTAAAAATGGAGGAATACTTTATTTTCCTGGCACATCCCTCCCCCTTTTGCTATAACTGAATTTCATAAACCTCCTTTCCTGATTTTCATTGCAGTGTTAGCATTAGCTTGTTGGAAACACAAGCCTGACTCCAAGATCTGTTCTTTTCATTTTCATAAAAATGTCAATAGCAGAATGGGAAGGGATCTGCTGTGCTATTTTTAGCCTGAACAAAATAACCTGTTTACCCTTCGGTGCTTTTAAGTTACCTGGTAATTGTGTCTGGCCCTGGGAAAAAGCATCGGGTAGGCTGATGAAAATGCATTTGGGTTGAATACAGACCAAAGCCTACCTTGCTCACATGCTCTGCAGGCTGCAGCCCCAGACTCATCAGCAAAATGGCCAGGCGGGCAGGGAAGGCACACGGTGCTCCTTGGGAAGCTGGGAGAGAAGGGAGCAGAGGGAAATGCTATTTTAGGTCACCCGAGCCTCTATCTGCTTGGAGAGGAGGGAACAGAGCAAAACACTGACAAGTCTAGAAATAGAGTCGTTATAAAGAAGGAGTTCAGGCAGAAAAACATTATTGTGAACTGGCCTGAACGTTAAAGGTCCGCTGAAAAAAAAAATTCCTGTATTATTAACGTTAGAGATGCCCTGTGCCTGTGAGCTACGTGGAAAGGGAAGGCCTGATTCGAAGGTCTTGAACAATACATTGTGGCCAGGCTTAAAACCCTTGGTTTATAGTCAGACTCTTAAATCCACATTTAAATATTAAATTGAATTGGAAAGGTGTTTGCTGTTCAGCATCCATCAGCCATTTCAAGAGGAGCTGCTCCATTGTTGGAAATCAGAAGCTAAACCACAGGCAGTGATGTGTGAGAGCCCTGACCTTAAATAACAGGGACTGGAGGAAAGGGGATGCAATATGTTAAACCTCTAGGAGGAGGGGGAGGAAATGAGGGAAAGGCAGGGAAAGAGGAAGCTATCACATTCATCACTGACAGAGCCAAATCCCCCACAACAACGATGGGGGTATAAGAATTTGTTAACATTCTCAGGGATGCTTTGGAGGAAAACAAGGATATGCTCTTTAATTCCTTCAGAAACCCCCAGGCTGACCGAGATTTGCAGAAAAAAACAAAACAAAACAAAAATCAGTTGGAAACAGAGCAAATGCTTTGCTTAAAACAAACCAACACAGGGTCCGTGCCAGCCAGAGCCGCTCAAAGCTCTGGGGAGGCTGGATTCTCCAAATACCACAAAAATGTTAAATGATCCCATCGCAGCCCCAAGGCCCAGACAGCTGCCACAGAGATGGCCATTCACACACTGCACCCCCCAGAACCTCCAGCCTCCATATCCCCCATATCCATGTCCCTGCTCTGGCACACACAAACCCAACACCACTGGCCAGAGATATCCTAGAGAAAAGATGAGAAGATGAACCCAGACCTCGCTCCCAGCTGTCTCCTCATCACAACACAGGCCTGTTCCCCCCTAGTACACAGAAAAGACCACAGGGGTATAAAAGGGCAGCCTGCAGAGGGATGGAGCAGCCACTGGGCAGCCCTCAGCACCAAGATATCCACACTAAGGTTTCCTGGTGAGAATTTAGCCTATGAGAAACAACCCTTGCAGCACTCTTCCTATAGCCCAAAGGAGGAGATTTAGCCAGCTGGGAAGTGTTTTGAGGAATAGCATCCACCTCCCACCATGCCCAGGGGCTCAGTCACTTACCTGGTGTAAGACCCCTGCGGGCAGGGCAGGCAGGATGGTTGCCCACTTTGGGGCTGGTAGTGGCCTGGTGGGCAGGAGCTGCAGGCACTGGGGTCTGTGCACGAGCCTCCTGCACAGCATGAGCAGCTCAAGGTGCCTAAATTGGAACAAAAAGTCAGGATCAGAGCTGCAAGACTTGAGTGAAAGCCCTGTGCTCGTCAGGACGGGTCACTGCCATGAACACAGAAGGGTTGGGATGCAGCCCCTCTGGCAAGGCACCCTCAGAATGTAGGAACAGCAATATTAATGCTAATTATGCTGCTGTGCATCATTAGCAAGCTGAAGAACAGCCCTAAGATGATCTAAGGTGTCAAGTCTATTAATGTGGATTTCCAGTAGTTAAGGTCACTGCTTTTTCCTCCCTTAATTTGAGGGGACAGGAACATTTTCCTTGTTTTTCCTCCAACACACAAATAAAAAAATCCCCAAAAAACCCAAACCTTTGAATTACTGATAATTTAAGCTTGCAGGAAGCAGAACTGATGAGTAAAACCCTGGAGCAGAGGATATGCCTTAAGCAGTAACAGCTTTTCTCTGAGCACAGGTACCATGGCATTCTCACCAGGCAAACTCTATCCCTCTCTGCTCCTCAAAACAAATCCAAACCATGCAGAGTAATTGGGTGGGATTTGCTGTAGCTGAACATGTCAGACCTGCCATCCCACTGCTTGCAGGAGCCAGTCCTGGGTGCTGCACAATCAAGCACAGGCAAGAGGAGAAGACCCTGTGGATGAATGTTCTACACACAAGGGAGGTGGGAATTAATTCCTGTCCTCTGCAGATTCACCCTAAACATTAGAGCTGCTTACTCCCCTTTTTGAAAGTGCCCTGCAGCGGGGGATGGGGGGGGTGTAAGCAAAAAGTATATGGATTTTATTTTAGAGAATTCTTTTTTGGTGGTGATGGTTTTTTGTTTTTGTTTTTGGGGTTTTTTTGAGATTTTTTTTTTGTGGGGTAGTTGTGTTTGAAAACAAAACCCAACCATGTTACAACATAAATAACTTCTGGAAAAGGTAATATTATGCACTCCCGACCACAACAGAGGTTGATCAAGTATTTTCTCAAGCCCAAGGGAAAGGTCTGTTTCTATAGCAGAGATTCCCTTTCAAACATTCAAGACAGCTGGAAGCTGACCTTGTATTTGGCACTGTATCTAAAAATAACATCTTTCTCCTGATAAATCAAGTTACACTTGTGTTACATTTTGTGCCACAATCCTACTGCTTTGTCACCCCACTGGGAAGCCTCAGGAAGACCAACAGCACAAGGCCAGAGAAGACCAAGTCTTTAATGTCAGAAAAGTGCGATGAATTATCTCCCTCTCCTGCTGCCTGTCCAAGTTTCCAACATAAGAACACGTGCTGGTGTCACCTCCCCTGACAAGTCACTTTTCCATCTCACATGGGATCCAGGGTGAGCAGACACTCTTACCTTCATTGGGGAATGTCCCTGGGGGGCAGTGGGAACATGCTGTCACGTTCACTCTGCTGCAGTTGGAGGGCTGAGGGGTGGTGAGGGACAGAGCTGCCGATGGGACCCCGGGAGACGTGGCCACTCCTGGAGGGGACGTTGGGGCACCTGTAGATGCACCCACTGGTCCTGTAGATACTCGAGAGGCAGCTGTGCTGCCAGAGCTGAGGATGGTCACATCTGTGGTGGTGGGCAGAGCCTGAGCAGGGGTTATGGTGCTTGGATCAGCAGATGGAGCTGCTGTGGACACGACGAGGTTTGCAGTGGTTGATGCCAATCCAGACGGGAGGGTCGCAGTGGCACCTTGGGGAGCAGAGGCTGCAGTGGTGCTTGCACTGGGAGATGCTGGGCTTGATGCAATAAGGACCTCAGTGCTGGTTGTACTGGGAGGCACTGGTGTTGATGCAATAGAAACCTCAGTGCTGATTGTCTGGCCTAAAGCAATACCTAAGAGAAATAAAAACATAAGAAGTGGCGAAATTATTGTTCTCCCTTGGTCGGTGGTTTCCCATTGGGTCTTTATCAACTACTTAAACCATGTGTCCTTGTCTGACATCCAGAAGCTCCCATCTGCTGTGATCCCCTACAGAGCAAGGATCTGAGTCAGCATCTGAGCATCCCTGGCACACAAGAGACTTATCAAGGAGCTAAATTAATGGGTCCATGAGGCCACAAACTAAGTAGATGCCAATGTCCAGGAGGTCTGACTCTCCCAGATAGAAGGGTGTGAGAACTGCCAGAAACACTCAGTTTGGTTAGCTCCTTGAGACAGTTTACACTGAGAGCTTATGACAATCTGATTTAAGGTGCTTGTCAAGTAGCTGGCTGTTTTATCCCATTTCCCTTAAATGGATCAGCCAAGAAAAGTCATGGGTTTGGGATCTTCTAAAACTATCTAGAGATATATGCAGTAGCCAGAAGGGAACATGCAGGCCAAGACTTGCTTTGATTCTGAAATCCCCCACTAGAGAAAGGATAGCTGTAATCTCCAGAGAAAGGAGGTATTATTGCAGCTCAAGTTGTTTTGCCATGATATGTGGTGGACTGAAATGTCTTCTGCTCATGGAAGCCATCCCTTGTCACAGGCGTGGGGGACATCTTCCAGTTTCTGAACAGAGAAGAGACCCATGAAATTAAACAGCTTGGTTTTTACTTAAGTAGTGTGGTACTAAGCAAAGGAAGCAAAGTAGTACCAAAACAGGCAGCTCCTGCCACAGCAACTGAGGTCAGTCAGCCCCATCAGCTGGGATCAGGAACTCAGGGCAGGGATTTACTTAGTAGTAAATGCAGCTTCTGAAAACATCCAACCTTATATAGCACCAGTATGAGACCAGGGCTGATACCATGTGAACATGCTCTTCCAGCCAGCACACATGTGCTAAACCCCCACACAGCTGAGTGCCCCTTGGCATGGAAAGCAAAAGGACTATCTTAAGAAATCAGTTTACGGGTTTCAAGAAGCTCCAAAACTGCAGCTGACACCCAACAGGGGGATGTAGGTTGAGGAAGGTGAGAAGAGGGGTGACAGCACAAGGGCCAGGCAGCTGCAGACCCATGGACCCTGAAGGCTTTTCCCTAGCCATGCTTCATCCCTAGCCTTTGATTTGTCTCTCAACTTTGTCCACACCATGAAAGGCCAGGCACTGCAGGTACCAGTGCTTAGAACCACCATGGTATGAACAACAACAACATACAGACCAAGCTGATGGTAACTCCAGCTAAATTTCTACAGCAAGATCAGGACACCGGACAAAAGAGTCCTTAGAAAGCTGAGATCACATGGAGAGAGTTTGATGGGAATGCTCCCTCCTGTTGAAAGTGCCTGCTTTGTGCTTTGCCAAGTGCTAAAGCCCATCTTTGTGCAACTATTGAGTAAGGCAGATGAACACCCAGCTGTCTGGGCCACTGCCCACTTTTTTGCTGTAGCCCTAAAGCAGAGACACGAAATCTAACAGCAATCATTTTGTGGGATATTGATCTGCCCCAGGCTCAAATCCAAGTGACCTGGAGGTGCCAGCATTGGTCCTAGGCAGGAAGAGCAGCTCCACAGTGCCCAGAGAGGATACTTCTACTGTGGCCATGCCTCCACCCAGGACTGAGGTGCACAATTCCTGTCATCTGACTCCCCTGCCTTAAGGGCTGAAGCCAGTCTGCTGCTATTTCCTTGCCTCTGGCGACGAACTGAGTCAGCCCCGAGATTCATTAAACTAATGGTAAACACTACCACTAAGTTACTGTCCAGTTTTCCCGGAAAAACCTCCCAGACTGCTGGGATCACAGTCTGATCTCCCACAGAGCAGCCCTACCCATCAGCTCAGCTCTGCCAGCCAGAGAGACTGCAGGGGTTTAAACACCTTGGACTACCATTAACGAGGTGAATTTCGTTGTTGTTTGGGTTTTTAGTTGAATATGTAAGCTTTCATTGTTTGGTTGGTTCTGGTGTTAAGTGGTGGTACTGTTAAGATGCATTGTTTCTTTAACAGAAAATACTCTTTGATAGTAATTTCTTTACTAAAACAGTAAAGAGTTGCTTGCAAAACACAGTACCCATCAATAGCCTTCAGTAGCCAGCAGTTTTTACATTAATTTGAACAATTTCTGAAGAAAAAAAAAAGTCAGCCGACTGAAAAAAACTAGTTTTGAGCATCTAATAAAGTTCATGTGTTTGTTTTACGAGTTATAGTGTCACAGGTGTGAAAAAACAATACTCAAACAACCTCAGCTTCATCAGACAAACCATTTCCTGTCCTGCTCTTATATTGTCTATTCCAGGGAGCAGCAATTTTGATTTCTAGAGCCTTTTTTTTTTTTTTAGGAGCACTGTGAATCAACCAAAGTATCTCCAGGGATACTTGAAGGATTGGTCATTTTACGTGTGATGCCTCAAATAGCCTTGGGGACATCAGGGAAGGTTACAGACATGATCCTTCCCACCCTACAGGCAGGCATCCTG
This sequence comes from Corapipo altera, assembly GCF_003945725.1. Classification (NCBI taxonomy): domain Eukaryota; kingdom Metazoa; phylum Chordata; class Aves; order Passeriformes; family Pipridae; genus Corapipo; species Corapipo altera. The sequence goes on from NW_020884947.1 coordinate 2,364,870, forward strand.
TTCCTTAGGGTTTAAGATAAAGCCACAAAGAGGCCTCTGCAAGTCCTCAATATGCAGAGTAATATAGCTCTATTTTTCCTTTTTTTTCTCCTTCTTATAAAAGCAAGGTTTTATATTTACTATATTCACCCCACTTCCAACACAGCCTATCATTTAATACTTACTTCCTTTCCTGCCTTCCCCCCTTGCCCTGCCAGCTGCAGCACCCCGACTCAGTGAAGCCCAGTGCTTTCACAGTCCCATTATGGCTTTACCCAGCTCTGTGCTCAGCCTGCAAAGAAGAACTCCACATCGGGAGGACTTACCTGTTAAACACGCCGTGGTCAAGCTCCAAAGCAGAGGAGAGGGCCAGGCACTCATTTTTCCCTGAGGAGTAACGCAGCTTGTCAAAAGGCAAGATCAGCAGCTCACGCCCTCACCCAACTGCTCATTCTCCTCTGCTTTCATGCCCAATTTTGTCACCTGACTCTGATCATGCGGCTCAGTCAAGTCAACCTCTCCCCAACAAAGGGGGGTTTATATTCGGAGGCTGCAGCAAGTCTTAAGACGATACTGGCCCTCTCAAAGCGTAGCACAAACTGGATACTGAGAAGAGCAGATCCAGGCCTCTCCTCGCAGCGTGCAGAAATTCATGCAGGAGGAGTGTCCGGGAGGAAGCGATGGGCTCACAGGGAGGAACGGGCAGAGCAGTGGAGGAACCCCACGCCTGGCTGTGGGCCAGCACCCTGTGACCTCGTCAAGTGAGAGGATTTCATTTTGTAGACACACGAGATTTCCTGTAAGAAGAAGAACAAGAAAAACAACCCCAGAAGAGTCCCCAGTTCAGAGCAGCTCCCATTTTAACTAAGATCACAAGGCCATAACCAGAATGCAGCCTCTGGTGAGCACAGAGCTTTCCAAATCAGCATTTCACTCCCCCCTCGCTGACCCCAGCGTGTCTGGCTTGATGCATCAAGTTGTTGAGGATCCTGATGATGATGATTTTGAGGTGAGGGCTTAAAGTTTAGAAAGGCCCCACCCAATTTCCACATGTTATCCAGTGGCCATACTTCCTGCTGTGCCACCTCAGGACACAGGTGTCCCCATGTTTTCCTCACCTCACAGCCCTGCTTTGAGAGATCCCCCCCTTTCACTGTGCCCCCATCGTTTAGCAATCAGCATTGCCAAACCTCCCCTGTGAGAGAGGATTTCCTTTAGCAGACAGCCAAATACCACATCTCACATGTCACATCTTCCCCCAAATTCAGGGAACAGCTGGCTACTCATGTAGGATTGTGGATGTTCCACATGCCCCAAATTCCATGAGCAGATCATGTGGTCACTGTCATGTGTAGCCCATGTCCTCTGTGCTCCAGGATCCTCAACAGGACCCAACATGGTGAGCCAAGAATTAGTGTGCTCTAACATAAACCCTCAAGCTTTCCTCACAGTGGCCCAAGTTGCATCAATTTGGGACCATGGACAGTTTTTCATCCTCCTGTCTCCAGCAGTGACAGTCTGTTGGTGCTAACCCACCTCATGGCAGGTGCAGGGAGACAGGGCAGCCTCCTCCAGTCTGGTGTCACCAGTTTGGGTAGGCACAGGCAAGGCAGTGACCAGGCTTACCACTGTCAGACAGAACCTTAACCTGAGCTGGTTACTGCCGGCAAGTAAAACATCAGACTCAAGGACACAGCCCCAGGCCCAGCACTCAGCCCTGGCAGCCTCTCACAGAGATGCTGCTCCAACGCTTCAGGTAAGGCAGGAGTGGAGGGCTGACCCTTCCCTGCAGGTGGGAGAGCTCTCAACAAGCTTTATAGGTTTTACAAGTCTCTGCACAGGTTGTTTGATCTCAGTCTGTGTAAATAACACAACAACCTGTTCCACCCAGACCTGTGTGGGGCCATCCATCCTTCAGTGGGCTGAGGCTCTGCAGTGGTGGGCAACTTCCATAGAAGCACCACTGCAGGATGCAGCAGCCTCATGTATGGGTACAACACTGCCAGCAACTACCCACTGAGATGGATCCTGCTCAGGGAGCTGACAGCAGATCAGTCCTCTCCATACCACAGACTGCACCCCTTGTTTGTGGGGAACCTTCCTACACTCCCCCCACATCCCAGAAGAAAGTCACATTCTTCCTGAGCAGCCACTACACACACACTGGAAAAGCACTTCAGAACTGGATGTGGCAGTACTTTCACTGGCAAGTTTCAGCCTGACATGTGGAAGAGAAAGGGAAATTGCATATTAAACCCCCTTCCTGTGCCCTCAGAGCTCCCTTTCTGGATAAGCTAACAGAGTCCAGTGGAGAGGAAAGGCAAGCTGCTTTCTTCTCAATTATTTTAGCAACTTGGAAATACTCTTCCAACAGGAAAAGCCTGATGTCACTTCAGGGCAAAGAAGTACAAACAGATAAATTTGTAAACTCCTGACCCACCCTGGACTGTCTCTGTTGAGATTAAATGCTTTTGCTAGTTGGCTCACAGAGAATAAAAAGCAGTGTTATGGCTGATCAAAAGCGATGTCCTCGGCTGGCACAGGGCCCTCTGCTTGTCAGTTCTGTTGCTCCTCCATGGATGGCAAACCTTGTGTCCCCAGATAAACCAGACGCTGCCCTCCACCCTCAGAACTTACAGGGCAGAGGCAGAACCAGTGATGTTTCTTCCAAAAACTCATCAGGCTCAGACACTCCAGCAGTTCATGCCAACTCCCCTGTGTTGCCCAGCTTGGGGAGCACAGTTGTTGTCCAGGGCTCCCCAGAACCACATCAGCATCCAAAGTGAGCCAGCAAAGGATGTGCCATTAGAGATTTTATCTGCCGAGGGCAGACTCGGATTTCTGAGCTACGCAGCCACTACAAACCTGTTCTAGTGCCAAATGACTGCCATGCTCCAAGCCAGGCTAGATACTGCAGAACCACCTTGTTCCCACTACTCTGAGGAAAAAACTGGTGTGCTGTATCCAGCTATTTGACCAGACCATGGTCCTTTGGTGATCCACACCCTACTGCTGAGCTAGAACCTGAAGGGCTGGGCTGCAGCTGCTGCCTGGGAAAGAGCAAGATATTCAAGACAAACTGCAAGGTGGATTCTGACAGGAGCTTTTCTTGGAAAACAACTTTTCTTCAAGCAACGAAGCTTGCGAGTCATACCCAAACCTGGCTGTGAACAGAAGAGGTACCAGCCAGCAGGTATCACGTCCTCCTCTGCAGACAAATAAAAAAAAAAAAAAAAATAACAATAATAAAATAAATAAATAAAAAGCACTGAAGCATTCCTGGGATGCATCATTACCCCCATGGGCTGTGCTGGGAAGCAACTGGGAATCCAGAACCCCCTTTTAGATGCAACGTTATTCCAAGGTATGCAAGTTGACTCCCATAAAACAGGACAGGCACTCAAGGCTTTAGGAACACAGATCCAACAGCCTCGTGCCCAGGAAGGGGCCAAGACACTCCAACATGGGTAAGAAAGAAAAACGCAAGCGGAAGCCGCCGGCGTTCCTGGAGGGACACACTTTTTTGTGCTCCGGACACCGAAACCTGTACGGGAGCGAACGGCCGCATGATGGCACCACAGCCCTGGGGAGCGAGGACACTCCGCCACGCCCCAGCCAACCCTGAAACCCAAAAAAAGAGGTTGGTGCTGCTCTTCTCGAACTGCACCAGCAGAAAACTCTGTCATGGGTGTTGTGTAGTTGGAATAACAACCCGCAAAAGGGGAGCTGAAGGAATTAAGTTAAAAAAAAAAAAAAGATAAAGAAAAAGAGTTATTGCAGTCACTTTGAAATAACTCAAACCTCTTTTTTTTTTTTTTTTTTTTTTAAATGTGTTTCTTCTGTGCCTGGATTTAGAAGGAGTTCAAAAAAGAGTAAAACTAGCCAAACAGCAGGGATCTGATGGTTTATCCAACCATTATAATGCACAAGCTGAGGCTAAAAGTTTATTTTCTTACAAACAGCATTGAACATTTAATTCTTAATTAGTCCCTATCAGTTAAAAAGAGGGTTTTGAAATGTGAAAAAGCTCCAAAATAGGGCAGTGTGCCTTGGTTGTAGTCAGTGTTAAGGATGCAGGTCAAACCCAGCCTGCAGTTTTTGGGAGAGGGAAGGAGGAAACATGAGGTAACCTTTCCTTTAGGCACAGCTTGGGTCCCACCTGGCCAATCCCTCTGGATCAATGACACAAAATTTTAGCACAAGGCCAGTCATGAGAGCTTGTGTCTCCAGCTTTCCCATGTGAAGAAACAGCCAGTAAGAATAATTTTTATTGAAAGATGAAAAGGAAAAAGGAGAGACTATGGACTCCAGTGACACCAAATGATGGGTCGGGCACTAGAACCAAGCTTACATGCTACTGAGGGTTTGAATCAACCATTCTGAGAAATCAATTGTTTTCTGCTTCCATTAAATTTGCACAAGGAAGGACTCGGTATTTCCAATACCAAATGCTACTCAGGAACCATGTTCTGAGAGCCAAGTAAAGGAATCCCCCCAAGTTCCTCAGGAAAAGGTCACAGAACCCCAAAACTTTTTGAGTTGGAAGGGACCTTAAAGATTATCTCATTTCAACCCCGCTGTCATGGGCAGGGACACCTTCCACTAGACCAGGTTGCTCAGAGCCCCATCCAGCCTGGCCTTGAGCAATTCCAGGGATGGTACCACGCAAGTGTCTTGAAGCACAGCTATTCTGAAAACAAAGTCACCTCAGTTACTTTAGAATAACCAGGTTTTGCTTCTTGCTTTATCTTTCCTTTCCTGCTCTCAGGAGAGCCTGTTCACACACACACCTGCACGGGCAGGGAGACGAGTGGAGTCTGGGATGTTTTGAGCTCTGCCTAAAGGCACTGGGAATACAGGGCAGCCTCTGACAAGTTGGTCTGGGTCTCAAATTGCTCAGTGATCAGACTCGAGGGTTAGCATTAGAGCAACATCCTAAACATTAAAAGCCCCGTGCTTGTACCAGCTAAGACTGCCCAGAGTGTTCAGTGGCGAAAAAACTGGGTCCAGTTTGGCACAGGCCAGTCTCAGCAGGCAGGTGAAGTGGCACATACCTATTCATGTACAGTGTATCAGTGACACATCTGGATACTGCAAAACTTGACGGAACAAGTGCCCTATGAAATCACAAAAAGCTCATCTCAATCTATCCCAAAGTTTTGTCCCAAGCATTCTATCAAAGCAGCTGACCTGGAACAGAATTCCCTCCACAGCTATTTGATAAGGTCGATCTGACACAATAAAGAGTGAGCTCAGACTATGTCTGGCTCAGGGAAGTGGAACACAGCCATGTCACACAGCTCTGCATAAGGAAACTGGAGTAAGACCAGCCACACACATCCACGTAACAACATTGCAAGACAAACCTTCATGCTCATCACAGGATAAACTAGACTCTAGGGATGGCATCTGAGCATGAAAACAGTTTTTAAAAAAACCCACAACAAACCTCCCTAAAAACCACCAACCCCAAACCAAGAGACACCCACCTCCTGCAGCACTCTGAAACTGAGAGGCCACCCTTGCTCTAATTCAGATAAAGGCAGTGTCAAAAAAACCCCCAGGGTTTATTCCGCGCTTCCACACCACGTGGGCCATCCACAGAACCTGTGCATGGATTCTCTTCCTTGAGCCATCAGGTCTTGGCTGTGGCTTGAGTGCCTCAGCACAGTACCCAGCCACAGACACAGCATCCAAAATTCATCAGCTTTCAGTGAAGCCACAGAGAGAGCAAGAGCCGGCATTTCAGCAGATCTCCCACTCAAAAATATCCTAAAGTAGCAAAACCAGCAGAAGTCAGCTTTGAAATAGCAACTCTGAAATGCATCTACAGAGGCAATGGCAACATAAATCTAAAATGGACACACATTATTGTGCAATTTGGCTGTTTGGTCTCAGGTTGGTGGTGTAACAATTCAAATGTCAATACAATAAACAACTTGATTAAGACGAGTGTCAGTCCATTTCCTTAGAAAATCTAAATTTTTTATTATACATACTGTATTACACTGAAAATACGTACCCAAAGACAGAATATTTTGAATTTACAACTGTACAAAAAAAAAAAATAGAAAACATACGGGCTATGCTATAGATGTGACATTTTACAAAATGACAGTTTTTGTTAAAGGCACCAGATTCCCAGAGGGCTCTGGCTTAACATTTTTTAGTCTTTTTTCTTCCAGTCAGATCTTACTATGAAAATGTGATTCACCCTTAAACTGTGTAATGTCAAAGTCTCAAGATTTCTTTCACCTGGACAAGTGGTCTGCACTTTGACACAACTCAGTGAGAGAAATGACCAATTCCACATGGAGATGTCAAGTAACTACCAAAGGCTCCTCCCCACTGCATCCTATGGTATTGAACTGAAAGATTAAATGGCAAAGCTAACAGCCAAAATCAGGTTAACCCACAAAATACAGGTCCAATACCAATGTTAACTGTACTAAGCCTAGACTGGTTTCTATGGAGATAACTACAGAGCACTAGAGAGCAAAAAAATGTTCTAGTGACAAGTAAGATGGAATCTGTGTGTGATCATAACTCTTGCTCAGCATCCTTCTTGGGCTCAGCTTCTTTGTTACACTCATTCACTCTTTCTGGTCCTCACAGCACTCATGAACAAAAATGGAGCCAACAGAAACCCAGCACTTCAACTGTAGGAGAAGTTGTTAAAGCAGCCTGGGCAAGCACGTATGTGCTCTTTCTCCCCCTAAGACCAAGTTTGGCCAGGATAGGGAAAACACAAGCCACTTCCATTGCCTCTTTCTCCAGTATTCCACACTCTAGAAATCGAACAAGCTAATTCATACCACGTCTAGGCTTGCACAGACAGGGGCTTCTCTACAAGTAAGGGCAAAAGAAACTGGGACATCCTCCTTGCTGAGGAGCAGTTCAAGCCCAAGCCTCAACAGTTTGGGTTTGCTATTTCCTAAAGCTTCATGCTTGGATAAAGGGAAGAGGAAAGGACACAAGCAAAGCTCGAAGAACTACTTCTCTGGTCAACTTCTGGGTGCACCTGCGAGTCACTCCAGAGTCAACGAGTGTTTGGTGTAACCTTACAGCACACACTGAGCCTCAGCTCCAGAGAACACATCCGAGTGACTGAGTGTTCAAGACAAAAAATATCAAGTTCCAGGGCCAGATTTTGTTCCGTATGCAACAAGTCCAGTATATTGGAATTTCAGTGTTGATGTTGCCCTTTCTGATTTGTCTGGCATCATTCCTACTTTCAGAACACTAATTTGAAGACTGAATTTGCTGAACTGAAGAGCTCTATGTAGTTTTACTCCTTACTGTATCATTTTAACAATGTTGCAAAACCTTCCCTTTGTTTAGGCATTTAAAAACACTTTCTACATTCACAGATCAAGTTGAAGTAATGCTCTGATATTGAGGGTCATAAAGTCACTTTAAAAAATAATTTATTTTTGCAGTGTTGTCTCGTTCTAATGACTGAACAGAATTAAAAATATACTATAGTTCTATTTAAAATTTCCATTTATTGCATATGACTGACTTTAGACAAACAGGCCTGGAGACCAACCGGGTTATGCAGCAAATACAAACAGCAGCATGGTTAAGCTTCCTACATACTACTGCACTCAAATGACTCCACTGCATCCTAGAAGGGCTTCTTGAAGAGGAGAGGGGCAACTGCCTCCACCCCTAGGTCTGAAATACAGACTTCTGTGCACCAAGAAAGTTTAGTGAGGGACTACAATGACTCTCAAGGAAGCCAAAAGAGCCACCACACAGCAGCTCCCGACCACCACACAGTTCCACAAGTCTTTCATCAACAGTTTACAGTGACAGTACATGCCCCTCAAGCCAATTTCCTAAATGCTCCTTCTTAAAAACTGTATTTGATAACTGTTCCTGCTTGCTAAATAAGCTGCAAGACAGACAAGTATCATATATGTTTACAGAAAACTGGTCTTCACAAGAAAACTTCAAAATCTGAATGCAGACAAGAAAAGGAATGTCACTTTTCTTTAAACCTTTCTTTTTAAAAGATGAATATTTTCATATTCTATCCTTAGCCCTTACCATGTAACACACTAAAATCAAATAAGTTATAACCATGATAAAGCATTCTACTGAACTCCTAAAAACTAAAACTCACTACTCATCCTCACTTGTCAGGTTGGTTTCTAGCTGTTTATAAAGAAAAGTTGCAATCAAAATTACAATCTACATTGTTTCTGAAATGGGGTAATTACGTGGAGGACAGCCCCAATGTGACAGTTATATGTGATTAACTTTCACACTAAAACATGCACAACACTCCTTAATGGCAGCAGCTACCATCACATAACTGGCCATCACAGGAGCTACAACATTCTGCATATTTGCTTAAATAAAGTTAAGAAATCTACACTTTTGGTCACATCTTAAAACACTGTAGAATACAGGGGTTCTTTTATTACTTATACTTGCCCTGTCCTGTTGGATAGTTTATTTGAAAAACTAAAATTAAAATGCAATAAAAATTCCCCAATAAAAAACAAGACTCTAATCAAATCATCTAGATGTCTGTTAGTATACAAATGTCCTATGGGATTTGGTCTGCTTTCTTTTCAGAGAAAAAAAAAAAAAAGAAAAAAGCCTCATTTTGTCCTAAGAGTTCCACTTCAACATGAACCTCTAAGTCAGCCCCAAGGTACCTTCTCAGCACCACATCACCACTCTGCTACCCATCTTTGTATTTCTTCCTTCTAAGCAGCATTCCCAACCAAGCACAGCTCCACACACAACTACTGGCAGAAACCAGACGCTGAATCCAACTCTCCTTCAAATGATGAAGCCAAGTCTCCCAAGGAGCAATCCTGACTTATGTACACAAGTCCTCTCAATAAATGCCAGCTTTGTTTGTACTATTAAAGCCAGATTACACCAATGGTGTGAACACAGTTATAAAGATAAAAATGTGCTTCTACTAGCAGGGGACAAGTATAAGGCACATTTATATGCCAGTATAATTGTGGCCACATTAGCGATGATACTGATAAAACTACACTGGTAAGAACCACAGCTACAGTCATTCAAAACTTTTTGGGTCAGGGCATGGTGATCAAACACATTATGACTGCTCAACCAAACACAAACTAACACTGCCTCAGGACAAAAAAACTACTACTTCTTCTCAGATGTATGTCTCAACCATTTCTAGGGCCATTTCTAAATTAAGCTTCAGTTGGTCTTGAGTGGTTTCCTTTACACCCATGTAAGTTATGCTGTGCAAAGGGTTTGCTATGCTAGAGCTTCAGATGGACTTCAACCCCAAGACTTCCATGGCAAAGAGCTGTCACTTCCAGGCAGTGACAAGCCACCACTACTTCTTTAATTTCGACAGGTTTTTTCCTTCAGAAAGTTATGATACTTAGTTTCTCTCTATCTCAAATAATGCCAAATACAGATTAACACATGCTGGGCATGTACACTGACAATATAGCGAGTTAGCAAAGCTGCTCAATCTCATCCTATGACCCAAGCACAAATAAGCTAAACATACAGTGGGTACCTTTAGACACTGACATACCACCTGCAATAGTTCTACTGCAGCTGAAATACAAAGTAATCAAGCACTGACTTGTGGTGCTTCAAATGTCTGTTCTTATGACAGAACCCATGTAGCCAAAGAAAATGTTTTTACAATAAAGATCTGTGCCCTCAGTTAATGGTAAACCATGAAGGACTGTGCAGTCGTCTTCTCTTCCAGCACTAGGCAGTGAACTGCTCCCATCTGTAATCTTTTTCAGCATCTTGAACTGTAGGAAAACAAACCACAACAACGTCTCCCCGTCAAGATCATCTTTCCCTCTCCCAAGATTAATAAAAAAAAAAAAAAAGTGAGTTTGACCCCATCTTCTGTGTTCACTGAGCCCAGTTTGGTTGAAGAGCCACAGCTTCTATTCTGGAGGGTAATAAGAAATGTACACACGAATGCCATTTTGTACAGTTGACATACACTATGAGCTGGTTGACTCTAAGCTTGATTTGGTCCAGTCTGCTGTTGCTGCATCTCTTAGGAAACATTAGTTATAGGTTTGTACTTCTTGAATCTGGTCCATTCACCAGTAGCATAGTTCATTTCAAAGACCGTATCAACCAACATAGTGGTGCTGCCCGTGCCATCTGCCTTTGGTAAATCTTCTGTATGCTCACTGAGTTTAATTTGGATGATGTCACCTTGCTCTTGGCAAGGATTCTCTGCAGAAACAAGAACAGAAACAAATTATACATTTCAACACTCTATTAGACAAGTTAAAGAGCACTTAAAGGGGTTCTTATGCTTAAAAAACCCAATACACAAAAAACAAAGCTCAAACCCCAAACTGAGCAAAACATAAAGCCAAAGATCTCCCTCCCTCTATACTCCACAGACTGAGCTTTAAGGATAACAAAACCAGACCCCAAAAGATGAAGCCCAAGGCTAAAATAAATGGAAGAATAACAGAAGGGGGAGTAAAACATGCCAGTGTCATTTCTCTCTGCCTTGAGAGTCAGAAGAGAAGCTTATATTTGAATAGGAGTTGGTAAACCTGAACTACCAGACTTATTTTATTTAGGATACATTTTGTAGTTAAATGCCTCAACAACTTTTAGCTGTTCAGAAAGCCAAAACAGCTTCACTGAAACCACTCGTCCCAGACTCAGTTCCATGCCAGAAGAATATTAAATGTTACACTCCAAGGTATTCAAATGGTGTTCATGAATATCAGTTGGCAGTTATTTACCCACCCTTCAGAAGGTGCTGACATTATTACTGAAGAGATTCATACTGATATATTCTTTTCTGTATGCGTGAATATATCACACACACACTCTTCCAAAAACACTACTTTATCTTACATTACAAAAAGCTGTTCATGTAGCTATTAAAGTACACTCTCCTGTTGCAATTTGAAGTAGCATCTAATACTAAAACCACCATCATTAATGCAAGATACACCAAACTTAAAGTCCAAGGATCACCACAGTAACTCTACCCTGGTCGTCTTTGTTAATTTGGATTATTGCATTAATCTAAATGTATGAGTCACATTTAGGCTCCAGGGCTCCAGTGATAAGAACCCTCAAATACCAAATTAGAAACCAGAGCTAGTGCAGATGATGGAGTTCACTTAAGGACTCTTAAGCCCCTTCTCATTTTACATCCGATAATCTTGTAGGTAAAACAGCTTTGGTCTATCAAGGCCAATATATAACAGGATCCAGCTATGAGACAGCTTATCTCCCTGTGATTCACAGCCCCAGTGGTTATCTAAAGTCTGAGACAGCAGTTGCTAGCTTCTAAAGCAAGGAGCTAGCCAACAGGTTCTGTACTACCCAGCTTGTACCTGGACTTGCCACAGAAGAATTTACATTAACTGCTCTTCTAGACAGTGTAGCAGGACCCAACCGGGCTGTTCAAGGTTGACCAGCTGCCTTGTTTCTCTTCAACCCCAAGCTGTGATTTTACATTGTGTCCAGTTATGTGTATATCGTGTTCAGCAGCTGTTCTGACAAACTGTTTGATTACGGGAAATAGACCCTGAAAGATCCACTTCCAGGTATCCAGAACTATAATCCATAAAACCCTGTACAGTCCAGAGCAAAGGAAGGAGTCCAGCACATACAGGCAAACCTAAAGCCAAGTCTTATTAGCATAGCATTTCTAAATGTGCATTTGTGAGTGCATTGCAGATTTGGGTATTCAGAAGCAAGCTAAATTAGTCTCAGTACATACCTCTGGATCCTGCCATGAATCCAAGTATAAGAGCCTTTTCTGGTCTTGTAACTTTGTTTGCAGTCTTGAACATTTCCTGTGCAGCATACATTTGCTCCCTCTGCAACAGATACAACAAATGTCAGTTCCAGTGGAGAGACACTGCCAACAGGGACCCCATTAATAAGCATAAAAGAACATGGTGAATTTGGTAGGACCTACAAAAAGTAAACAAAAAAAAGCCCGTTAACATCAAGGCTTCCTCCTCTTTTTTAATATTTGCCCCTAAGACTTCCAGCAGTGACAACTGAATTCTGAAAGCAGAACCCCCCCACACCTTTAAATAGTTACAGAAACATGTGAGAGACTTAATGTTTACATTATCAATCTTGTGTCCTTTATGGCATAGGAAAAAAACAAAACACAATGCTTCCTCTACAGTCCAACAAACCCAGGCTTGCAGTCATTTCAGAGAATTTTCTTTTTTCTTTAATAAATGAAGTAGAGATACTCTAAAGAAAAATTCACTCAGCTTCTTAAAGTTCTGACCTTGCAAGCCAGGCTTATAGATGTGCTTAGCAAAGTCTTCAGATCAGTTCCATCTTGAGTTAGTTACCTACTGACCTTCAAGCATGCACATAATATATACCCACATACCAGGAATAAGATGCCTCAGGACATATAATTGCTGTTGAGTTTAGTTTCCTCCCCACTCTCAGGCTTTGAAAAATGTGTGATGCGGAGTGACAAGAACAGAAATAAGGGCTTTCACCTTAGAATAATCTATTGATATATTTTCTCCTACCACAGCAATGACAGGATCCTTTTAAGCAGTTTACATTATGTAAAACTGGCTGGGCAACAGATCTGGAAATACACCGCTCTCCCAAAATTCTTTATAATGAGTAAAACAACATAATTTTCCATTGCAAATAGAAGTAAATAAAAACATCTTACTGCGACATTAACACTGTACAACTAAAAATGTTGAGATTAACATTAAAACAGCGATGCTAAAAAAAACCCCCAAAACATTCTCATTATCTTTGGTTATAAATAAAGCGGCCTCAACCACCCCACGATCCAAAGGCCAGGAACTGCCAACATACTAAATGAGACCAATAATAAAAATTGGCATTTTCCAACCTACATCAAAAGCACCAGTCAAAAAGAACCTGGTTTTACTTACTGTGAGGGAGAGGCTTTTCTTCGGTGGTGGCTGTTGCTGAGTTTGGGGGGCCACTTGTGGTGCTTGTGCCGCAGGGGAGATGGCAGGAGGCGTGGTGGGTGTGAGGGGTGAGGTAGGTGTAGCTGCAGGTGGATTAGAGTTACTGTTGTACATGGGTGTTCTTTGCTTGAACTGTGCAGGAAGAGTTGTAGTAGCATTGGGAGCTGCAGGCTCTTCAGTCTGTCTGTTAGTCTGCAAGGCCTCTCGTGAAGAGCCAGCTGCAAAAACCAATCAGGATAATTAAAAACATAATCCACAAATAGGGATTAGCATTACCAATGGCCTTTAAAAAAACCCTAAAAATCCTGATTATTCCATTTTAGCACCGTGATTCAATATGCTAATATCTACATGAAGAATTTAAGAGCTAATGCTTTTTCCACTCAATTACCTTTAGCAATAATTAGACAACAGAGTAATTAGCAGTCCAATATGGATTACACTATATTTAGTATCAAATTTTATGTTTAATGGATATCAGACTTATTAAACTGAAACTGCTTTATTTACTGCTTAGCTTATATTGCTGTAACAACTGTACTCTGATTCTACCAGGACTATTGCTGTATTGTTGTGTAGAAGCAAAACCAAAAATATTCCAGCAGTTTTTACCTAATGTAGCAACAGCTTTCAAAGGAAATGGTAACTAAGTCTCAGCCAGTAACAGATACTGAAAATATACTTAAAGAGATGCCAGAATTAAATGTAGTCTTCACAAATCACTCATTATTTAAACACTAACTGCTAAAAGCATTAAACCCCACAATATTGACAAGCCTTAACTCCGTTCTTTCTCAGAGTTGATCCATTCACCTGCACTAAGGAATCTACTATTCCAAACCTGGCTGCAGGTGGAGGGAACTTAGGAAATCTCAGTAGCTTGATCACACAAGTTACTTGTCCAGCCAATGGTAACTACCCAGTGGACACTCACCAGTTACATTCTTTTGCAGCTCTTTGACACAGGCACGGCTGTTTAAGCACCTGTCCCAAACCCTATGGGGTTTAATCTGACCTGTTCACACTGGGTTCCCAGCAGGCTCTAAGGCAGGTATCGATCAGAGCTATCCTGGCACCCTTCAGATCAGATTTCAGAGAATGAGAGGTTTACAGTTCTCCATCTCAGCACAGACACAGCATTGCTTTAACAATATGACTATTATCCAGTGGATGTGAAAGGGGACAGTGAACAACTGAGAGGACAAACATTTGTACCAATTAGTTACTCCTTAATTTTGTACTGTTTGATTACCAGCTTCTTCTCTTGTCATAATAACTGACTTGCATAAAGTAACAGGGTTTAATTATGGAGCCTCAGATTATATGAGACCAAATCTGTGGATCTTCTGTGTGCATATTATATCAAGGGAACAGTTTTATATTCCTTGTCCATAAGAAAAGCTAAATACTCTATACTCCTAAAATAAAAATAGAGAACAGACAATAGGGAATTTTAAACTAGACTTTTCCTGCTGTTGAACACAATGCCAACACTCTGGAAAATAGTACTAGCTGCTGACACACTGATGTGCTCTTGGCTGTGTTCCTCCTAGAGATGCCAATTTTCTGCCAGAGAAAGCTGTGCATGGACCTTCAGAGAGATTCTAAACTGTTCAGAGGCCAAGTGAAATGACTGGGGTTTGCACACGCATTTTTCTGTAGCAACCAACATCCCACAGCTCACAAGCAAAAGTAAAATTGATGTATTAAACTGAAATGTTGGTTCTCTGTTAACAACCAGACCTGGTAATGAATCCCAGTCATGCACATCTGTGAGTGCAAATTAATACACTCCTTTACGACTTTACACACAGCAGGGACGGAAGAGTAAAACCAAGTGGGTTAAAATAAGAGGTGTAGAAATAAAGGATTTGTACAAACTATTTTCTACTATTGGCAATTTCCTAGAATTGAAAGTAACATAGCACTTTTTCAAAATATGCAGGAGCTCACAGATAATATCACAGCTATTATCTATCAGACTGCTCCACAAAGGTAAAAGGAAAATGGATGGCTTAATTCTAGACTGTGTGAAAGCTAATGTGCACTTGCCTCTCGAAATAAATCTGACTCTTGAAAGCAACTGTTCTGTAAGTGCTAGCATACGAATGTTTGTATGGAATATATACTCCAGACCTATGTTTATTACTGGTGTCTCTTTAGGGATTAAAAAAGCTGGATTTTCTATTACAGAGTAAGAAAAAAACCAAATCAGTAAATCGTTTTACTTACTTAACTAGCAGTCATTTTAAGACTTAAAGCCAACAATTACATTCTTTATTTAGGTTAAATGACACGTCTGGTTACTTCAAACCCAAAGGCTGGGTTCTTCCAATGGATTTTTATACTGCTAAGGTGGAGTTTCACTAGAGGGACAGTAGGTTTATAAATAAAATAGCAGCTAGACAGCAAAACTGTACAGAGTTGGAGGTAGTAGGTCCTAAGAGCAAAAATGAGTCTGTTACCTGGCTGTGTTTCAGAGCTTGGGATATAGGAGGAAGATGGCACCACGCTGGGGGTAGCAGGTAAATAACTTGTAGAAGGTAGTGCAGGCTCATTGTTCAATGAGCCAAGTTTCTACAAAAAGAAAGAAAATAAAGTGTTAAAGCCATACTATATATTTTGTGTGCTGTTTCTGAATTTCAAACACAATTTCAACATTAGTTTTATTACAATATTCCTTTTGGGAACTCAGTTACTGCCTCCTCTGTTAGGAATCCTACCTAACGACCTGTTCAATGCTAACTTTCTACTTCAGACATTAGAAATTTGTGCAGATGGTACTCTGTAAAGAATTACTCTGTAGAATTAAGTGATCTTCTGTCTGGGTAAACATGCTCTTCACTATTAGTAAGCAGAAATCTGTGTTCATCCATGGGCAGAAGACCTACTAGAGTATCACCAAGAGAACACAAAGGCCTCTGGGACATAAGCAAGCAGAAGGCAGCAGTAAACAGCTCAGGTAAAAAACCCTGTTCCCACTGGAAAAGGCAGTGAACAGCAACACAACGGATGCCATGTAAGATCAAGCCGAAGAAAGCCACATTTTGTACTTAACTATACACTGCATACATAGTACAGTATCTCTATCAGGATCTTCACTGTCCAATCCAGCCTTATAAACATAAGGGGGTGACAGAGGAAAGAAGTTTAGGGAGAACATGTCTAGCACACAGATAATTTAAGGTAGCCTTACTGGATAAATGATGGGCATCCTGTAAAATGTGGGGCTTGCTAAAAGAAAGATACTCTGAGCATTCTGCAGAAAGACAGGCAATGACCTTCACTGCTGACTCTGGCCTAGCAATATCTGCCTGTATATTGTTTTTTGGCGTGTGTAACATGCCAAGCAAACACTTTCTAATTCAGAAGTGGGGGCAGGACATAGAATTCTTTTAAAACCTATGTCCTGACAGAGAGAAAGCTGCAGGACAGTTTCTATACCATACCATACCTGAAACAGGAGGAAAAAAGCCTACACACAACTCCTCCCCCCCTCCCTGACTGAACTACTTCTAGCAACAGGTTCGCGTTTTTTTGGGTGAAGAAATTATGTAAAGATTTTTATATAAAGAGGCACGTTTAAAAAAAGTGAGTAAAATATCATTACAGTGTTTAGCTGTTTTAGAGTAGCATGCATCACGGTTTGGTTTTGGGGTTTTTGTTTTACTAGTTGGTTTTTGTTTGATTGTTTGGTTTTACCTGTGTAGACACAAGGCCAGCAGCATAATCTGGGGTAGCATTTTCTACTACTGTTTCTTCTTTGGCTTGTTTTTCCACAACTTCTGTATCTATTGCATAAAAAAACAGAAGTCAGTTCAAGAAAGTTTTCTGAAATATTGAATTAAATATACTTTTTAAACAAAGATATAAAAATGCATTTCTCAAAGTCTGCTAAAACACGATTAAAGAAGTATATGCTGAAATAGATAATCTCCATATACAATTTTATAATCAAACCAATAATGAACTGAACCACAATGTGCAAGATACAGTAACTGAGTGATTAGGCAGAACTGGCTAATTCTTTGACATTAGCAAGCATGAAAGCCCAAGCAACAACTTAATTCCAAATACGGTTTTGCTGATGTTTTGTTTGTTTTGTTTGTTTGTTTTTTGTGAAAAATACAAAAAGGTTGTTTTGTAACAGCATCTAGTGCATCTTCTTGATATGGTTAAGTAGAGCACTGCACTGCCACTTGACTTAAAAGCATGATATCAGACACTACTCACTTGCTAAGATCTCTCAGCCAGAATTTTGAAGAGTGTTCCAAGTTTTTCCAACATTACTTTCAATTAATTTACTTCTCTAGCCAGTAGAAGTAAGCAGAATATCTCAGAACAATTCCAGTACTGAAGCCACTCACACAGCTCTGGGTTGCCCAAAGCACAACTGATGACTAGCTCAATCCTTTCCATGGCTGAGTTACTGGGCACAAGGCAAGAGGAATGGGAGCACTGAAATAAAACAAGTGAAAATCTTCCCCTAAAACATCTTTGGGTTGGTTCACGTCATCCTCCTGGTCTTTAAAGTTTAGTTTAGGCTAAGTTTTAACAAATTGAGAACAAAATGGTACTGCAAATCTAGATCCTGTTTGCAGGTAAAATGATAGCCTTTGTAAGAAGAATGCTGTACCAACCTAATGTCTTTCGTCTTCTCTTTGCTTCACGGCCAGCACCAACCATATCCAGCTCAGAGATATCTAGAAGCTAAAAAGAAAGAGTATAAAGAACTTAATAACCATTGTTAAATGTATGCAGTTTAAATATCGTCCTTAGCTCTTTTTCTTTAATATATTGATATTTAATTCAAAACAGCACCAGAAACTCACTTTAGATGAGGAAGGAGAACTGAGCAGAAAAAACAAGAGCCCAAGAATGAGGGCACCCACCTTTACTCCCCTTTCTTTGCGCAAGGGTGTTCTTGAAGGAGGAATAGGAGTTCTGTTTCCAGAAGGACTAAATACACTTGGTGCTGAAGTACTCCTGAATGGAGCTTGTTTTGGTATTCCTTTGAGTGGTGCTTAGGGAAGATCAAAAAAAGCAACAACTGATACACACAGTTACGAAAACCATATTTGAGTTTTTCAGCTTTTTCCCTTCTTAATGCATTCCCTACCTCCCCTTTAACTTCAAATGTTTATAATGTGGAACTGTCTATAACACACATGTCCCTCAGAGGTCAGATTCGGTTTTACCCTTCAAAGAAGGGGTAAGAGCTGATCTCTAGGCTAATGCTTGCAACCCTGTTCTACTTGAAGTATTCAAATGGGTGCACTCATAGCAAAATCTACTTTTCCTACACAAAATCTACTTTCTTAGCAAAATCTACTTTCCTACTTTTTCTACTTGTAAAAAATAAACTCTGAACACATAAAATGGTATAGGACATAAATGTTTTGAATCCAATTATTGCCAAAGTTGCTCTTTGAATTTCATGATCTGGTTACTTGGTAAAACTCTATTTAATCAAAGATTCTCAGCCAAGCTTCTGCAGGGCTAAGGCCTCATATCTACTGAAAAGGTAAACGAGTGTTTCACACAGGGGTTTGAAATTCTAGAGCTGCTGTTTGCACAAGAAGCAAGGACCCAATTTGGGTCTACAGTGCAAACAGAACACCTGCTGTCTCAATCAGTCTCAGCAGAATCAGCTACCCTTGTAAGCAGCTGTTTTCCCCCAACTCTACACTGCTGCCCTTTACCTGATACTTAATGCTACTGCTAAATACAGCATTCTTTTACTTACCAAAAAATTAGGGACACATATACATTATCTATCAGGTCTCTGAGCCTCCTGAAAATCTCACCATACTCTTTAAGTTGACGATAAACACAGAACTTTAGTTTGATGTTGGAGACTTTGTATCCCTCTACATGTTGTACTGAAAACCCTTTCCCCACAGGACAACCCTCTGACTCATGTGAGTACATTCCAGCAGAGCAAACCTCAGCTGGTGCCCAACTCCTATTTCTAGAGACCACCTGGCTCCAAAGGCCATGTCTAAAATCTGGCTTTATTAGTTCAACAGCTAAACAGAATGCCAAGAACTAATGGTCATTTTCTATACTGGGACAACTTTTAGTTCAAATTACAACCAGACTTTTTGCGTTTCCTGCATGAACGTGAGGCCAAACTTTGGTCCTCAAAGCCACATCTTAAGTAGCATCAACACAAAGTACTTCATAGCTTCTACCAACAAACCAAGAAATCACTCAAAGTTTCACATCTCAGCATCACACTGGCGGCCAGAAAAGTGATGTGGTGGCCTGTGCAGTGATTTAAAGTATGTAACTAATTTTGAGTTCTCCTCTTGCTTCTAGTCAAAAACTTATTTGAAAAATTCAGGAGTTGGGAAACTTCAGCAAACAGTTGAAATCTCTTAATATAAAGCTGAAGAATCATTATAAATGTCTGTCATATTCAATAAATAGAAGTCACTGCACAGCCTTGGCTGCAGAGAACACACCATCCCCCTTCTTTCTCCAGACAGAATTATACAAATGCAATATAGTTTCAGTCTAGTTCACAGCATTTCAAAGAGCACAGCAGACTACTGTGATCCACTCAGCTCCCTTTTGGAGCAACATGGCTTAGTCAGGAGTTATTCCTGGAGTGATGCAAATTAAATTCCTACCAAAGTCTACAGGCATGATCTGGCTGCATACATTTTAGAAGCACGGCAGATATACTTGCCATTTAAAAAAACCTCCACGCTCTTGTTCTTTCTGACAAAACATGTCAGAAATATTTAAATATCAGGAGAGAGGGAGGCAGAAAGGGAGAAATTCTTTGCTTCAAAAACAATTAAGTTTTTGTAAAAAACAGATGGTAATTTTATTCTTCATCAAGACCATTTTATCAGATTTTCTTTCTGAAAAGGGATGGAAGTGAGCCATACTTGTTGTATCTATCTTTTTGACCAGTCCTCTGCCTTTGGCATGGAAAGGCACTCCTGCAGTCTTCTTGAGCTGTTGTGCAGTTTCTGTTGCTAAAAAGAAAAAAGCTTTAGTTATTACAGAACCTGTGCTGAAAAAAAGCACATTGCTTCTTATAAAAACGTTAACTAATACATAAAGAGAAGGGAATAGCAACAAAGAAAGAATTATACTTTAACTAAAATCCAGGTCATTTATGTGAAGTTAACACAGTATTTGGAGAAAATGCAAAATCAATGACTATGCAACTGACAAGGTGATCTGAGCTAAAAGAGATTACCAAAATAAAATAATTTCAATCTCTGTTGAGTAAATTGTCTAAGTTACATATAACATCATAAAAAGTTACAAATCCTGTATTTAACCAGATCAACCACTCAAGTCACACGCAAGAAAGTAGCAAGCTGCTGCAACAGAACAGCAGCTACAGGAAGCTATTTTAAGATCACTCAGTTCAACCAGCTACCAATAAGTCCATGTACACATATGCTGCCTTTTTTTTAGTGAAAACCTGCTTGGCTTTCACACCCTATATAGCCAATACTGAGCAAAAGGAAAACATTAATTAGCAGCTCTTGCTCCCTGTTGCAAAAGCACAGGGCAAAATAAAACTGGGTTCTCATTTTACTTTCGTTTCAGAAGCTTTAACCAACGCTGTCCCTCACAAGTCCTCACATGTTAAATATACCCCTGAGAGAACTCATCTGTGCTTTAAAAAGCCACAGCTCTTTGTATGCCTTGAAATCTGAACAGCACTTAAATTAAGATTAGAATTTTAATGTAATCATGGCCAGGATGACTTGCACCTGCTCCTCCACACATCAGTCCAGAAAAGAAAAATTTAACCAAAACTCTTGTAACAGAAATTTTTAGTGTATATCACCATGTTGGAGAATAAGACTGAATATAAATTTTCCTTTCACCATTCAATTTGCTACACAATCTTAATACTACTACTTACACTTCTGCAAGAGTTCAGCTCTGAGAGTGGCACTTTTAGGTTTCCTTTTCAGCTGGAAGTGTTTCACTGGGGGAGTAAGTGGCCCAGCTAGTGTTGTCAAGGCATTTTTGTTTAAGTATTGGCATTCCAACGGCAACATAGCTGAAGTTTCACATTCACTTACTGCATAAAGAGTTAACACAGTACATGGGTATTAGCACCTCTTGACAGCTAATTACAAAACATTTTACAACTAGACTGTACAGGTGGTTTTAAATTTTAGATTACTTGTTTAAACACCAAGAGTAATTTAGTTCCAATTATTACACAGTGTGTAACCAGTTATTAGGATGTTTGTTTTTCACATTAGCTTCATAAAAGCTTCCATGTTAACTATACATAGGTAAATTACAGGAATCTGAAATATTCTACTGTTGTCAAAAAAGATAAAATTACTGTATCTCGGGTTCCTTAAAAATTACACATGAAAAGGAAACTACTGAATAAAGTCCAAATCAAGTGTGAACAGACAAATGATTGTTTGTTTAAAATAAGAAAATGTTTCCACCTCCAAGTCATTTTATTATTGTTCTGCTGCAATCCCAAGTCCAAAATCATGTCTGCCCATTTATGCCTGAGGGCTTTTTCTAGGCAGTTTGCTGAAATAAACCCAAGTATGAGTAGTTTTGCATCACCATTTACTACACTGCTTGAAGCAGCAACTGTGCAAGTGCCTGGACCCACATTTTCAGCTGCTGGGCAATCTGCAGCTATTTGGACACTGGCACCATAACTCTTCCTGAGGTCAGTCTCCCTCCAGCACCTATCACCTGTTGCCCACAGGACTGCCAGCAGAGGCAGCCCACCTGCCTTGTGCAGCCCGGTGCTTCCACACACACAGCACTGTCCACACAAGAAAAACAGGGACTTGCTGTCTTCTTCAGTACTAGGACATGAGACAGCAAAACAGAAAACCCTCTAATTATTGCAGTCAGCCAGTTGTTACCCATCAGTGCACGCACAGCCTGTCTGACACTAATGAATCCACATTGTGTGTTGCCTTGCACCAAGACCCAGGGCAATACCCGACACGTAAATTCTGATGATGTGTGAAAAGACATTTTAGGAAGTTACCATTCCTCAAATATCACAGTTCCCAGTCCAGTAACATTCCATGTCATGAACTGTAGTAATTCAGAGACAAGACATACTGCTTGTCCTGGTACCTCTACTGTTACGATAGCAAGACTGCAGATGAAATGACAGGTTGTTCTTGAAAAAAGGCACCATATTTCTGCAATTTTCACCAACAGGAAGGGCTTACCTTTCTCTCTAAGCTCTCCTAAAATATCTTGAACATTGGGATTCTGTTCTTCAAGATCAAGGTTAAGGGAGCCAGTATCTGGAAAGGATTTTAAAATATCAGCTACCATTAAGACCCAGGGGTCTGAATCCAAGGTAGCGAGCTGGATAATTTCAGTCAGTGCCCCTTTCATCTAACAAAAAAAGAAAAAGAAAATCAACCAATTGGAAACAGTTTTAAACAGGTTATAGTTGGATTTATTTTAAAAAGACACTAGCATAAACATGCACAATGTTTTACTACTGGGGAAGGGAAGAGGGAGATTGTTTCCACAAAGTTATACATTAACTCTACAATTAAGTAAAGAATGAATCAAAGTAATTTTTTTCCAGTGCTTTCAGCCAATCTTACCCCAGTTTGTTTTGAGCTTTTGGCAGCACAAAGCTTTGTTAAGCACTGAACATTTTTACTAAAAGCAGCAGGTCAAATTCTTAAATTACTGTCTCCTTATGTTCTACACTCATACTCCCAGTGTACCCACACCTTCTATTCAGTGACAGGAATATCACCTAGAATACAAGTTATTTAAACAGGCATCTAAATGAAGATGTGCCCCTTGCTGAGCTACAGTATAATTAAGCAGACAGACCGTATCTGCATCGTAATTAAGCCCTCAAAATAATATCTTTCAGACTAATCAAAACTGTATTGTTTGACAAAAATTATGCATTACATAAATAAACACAGGACTCTATTATGTCAAAAGTACAAAGATTTTCCATCTACCCAGAGTTTCTACAGTCAGAAAAGTTAATTTTCTTTATGCACCTATCTTGAAAAATGCTAAGTAATGCATAAGATGAATTTAAGAAGTCTCATTGTCACAGTAGTTTTTTTAATTACTGATCAACATGTCTGTTGGCACTATGAAATTAATATCAAGGTGACTACAGTCAGGGTTTACACAGTGAATCTCTTAAATGAGTGGTTCACTTCATTCACAGGTAAGCTGAAACCCTTAAAGACTGAACACTTGCTTTTTTAACTAAGTACATTTTCATGTAAGCATTACAGCATTAGCATCAGAGAACTAAGATGTTTGAGATGTACTGCATGTCTATCAAGTCACAAAACATAATGGTAAAATTGCATAAAGTAGTTAAACATACTCTATCTGTATGATACTAACACTGAAGAATGTACAAGCAAGTATAAGGAAATATGTGAATTTTTATTTTTCACAACCCATTGTGGCACATACAGCTTAGTTACAGTGTACATGCTTCTGAACACAGGAGGACAAGAAACTCATCTTCACCTTTATGCTGTATTCCTTTCCCTTTATTTAAAGCCAGTCTTTTTTTACATGAGAACATTTAATCAAATAAGCTTACTCTACTCATACAACTTTAAGAAAAAGTTAAACCTCTGCTCCCCATTCCCCCCATCCACTTTTAAACTCAGAAGCAAACAAACACTGACATTTCTCAATTCCTTTCACCCACACGATGTTATTGGCCTCTCACTTTGGAAGGGTTTACAAGTCCACTATAGAGCCTGTTTGTCCTTCACCCCCTGCATGTTCCAAGGCTCACAGTAACGTGCTTGTGAAACGAACTGCACCAGTTCATCCGACAGAAAACCTGCATCTCTCCAGCTTTATGCTCAACCAGTTCATTGGTGTGACTGACTGCAGACACACAAACACCAGAACCACAAAAACAGTGGAGAAGGAAGGACACTCAACATGAGCCAGTTGCCACTGATTTGCTTTGGGTTAAACTGAGCACATAACCAGGACCACACACTGTTTAATGCGTTGTCCAATTTAACTGACGCACACCCGGTGGAAAGAATCCATCTCTGAGGTCCCAGCCTTCACTATCCTCCACTGCTCATTTCTTTTCCAGTAAATGTAAGCCCACCATAACCTCCACACAGACTTCTCACTCTCTCCAACCTAAACTGCTCATTGAAAGTCACTTCTACAGAGGAGAAGGATGGCTGTGAACACCATCAGAACAAAGTCTTTTATTCTCCTGTCCATCCTTCAGGAATCAAGGTAGTGATTTATACCGAACACCCAAAAACCTAAAACATGCCATGAGAGCTAACCCATTTTTATAGCTTTTATAAGTTTTTATCTGGAAACCACTAATGCAGGTAAGTGCACAGAATGTGATTTGCTCCCTCAAAGCAAACTCAGGCAATAGCTAGAAGAAAGATGTCTCCTGTATCCTCACAATTTACCCTTCATACCTGCTTCACAAAACTCCTCTTTATACCAAAAATTCACAGAGCTACATGCCTATACCGTGTAAGTTCCTAAGAGCTCTTGTCTGGGCATGTTGCATCCCCACTGTTCTCAGGATTAAAGTTCAGGCAACCTATTTATGCCACAACCCACCACTATACAAGCCTTTGGTTCCTTCAAGAAAGGAGCCCAGAAACAACTTGTTTTCCTTGCACTGGGCAAATAACATTATCACAAGGCCTCAAGGCAGAAAGAATGTGATGGAAGAGCAGTCACTGTCATGCACAAGGAAGCAAAGCACATTAACTCGTACTGTGAGCTAACCAGAGACCTGGCCTGAATAGGGGTTTGCATTTAACAAGCCTGGATTCAAGTTTTGACTCAGGTTTGTCTTCAAATGGCAACTTAAAGACATGTTCCCACTTCACTGCTCAACTGGCAGCTGAAAAAAATACACTTCATTTGTGGTTTGAGAATGTCTGAAATGAAACTTAAAATAACAGGGAATCCTACATAGAGTTTTTGGGTCACTTTATAGAGCACAGCCATAATCCCAAACTCTTAATTGTCTAAGATTGCAACACTGGGTCAGTAAAACTCCCTTTAGCTCTAACCAGCATCTTGTTAAGCATGAATGTCAAGATCTGATGCAACATGTTCTGGCATTTTTCTCATCTGAAACTTAAGCATCTCAAGTATTTTTCTCAGCCTGTTGGCACACAAGAAAAAGCAAAGGGCACGACTAGAAATATCTAGCAAAAAAAGGATCAGGTAGGATGGAAAATGTCTGGGAAAAAAGGCAGATTAATAATGGCTGTGTAGGAAGAATACACAAACAGGACTGTGGGAAGGAGTAAAAAAGGAAATGTTACTAGTAAGGCATAACAGGATGGCTCTGAGATGACTTCTTGCAAAGAATTCCCGTTCATTTGCTTTATATTATGCCCAAATTAATATATGGGACTATACATCTAGAGAACTGCATCAACAGGTGGCTAATAAACAAAATCAAGTTTTAATCTTTCAGGGGCCATAGAGGTGATATTTAATAGGTATCTGTATTATTACTATAGAGCATTTTCATTAAACTAAAAGCATTGGATTGAAAGTACAGTATTAATATTTACACAGTACAAAACAAGGATGGATCAAGTATCATGATTGTATGTGGTTTGCATTTTAATCATAAAAAAGAGTAGAAGTGGCCAAGAGTGCTATTAGATTAAAATATACTGTATTACATCACAGAATAATTAAGAACACTAAGTGCAGGCCAAAAAGATGCAGAGCAGCCTGTCTGTTCTGAACACAGAGAAAGGGAAGTGTCATGTGCCCTCTGACTCCTTTGCACCAGTACTCCACAATTCCCACTTCCATGGGTAGGTGACTCCTGGTTCACATAAGCCAGAAGGAATAAACAGTTTTGACTTTTGCTCTCTTGCAGCTACTGTAATAAAAGGGCAGGCCCCTGCTGGGATAGGGATCTTCCTCTCAGGATAATTCAGAAAGCACAGAAGCACAGTCCTGATTCCAAACTTGGTTGTAACATCACAGTCTAACCCTGAACAAATAAATTAAACACTGGCACAGAAAGAAAAAACTTGCATTTGCCATTGTGAATCGGGTTAACAAGACTATAATATACAAAATAAACAGAAGTAACTGTTCTGCCAAATTCACAACTGAAACTCTGGTCAGCACTAGACTGAGCTTTAGGCATCATTTCAAATAAGTGCAATTATCTAGAAAAAAATTAAGCAGCTGAAAAGCTGGGAGGCTGAGAGATTCAGGAGTTCCCAAGTTCTGCCCAGAGAATTACAGTGGGAAAGGGTATTTTTGATAACTGCCTACAAAACACAGCTCAGGATGAAAATGAGAGCCAATTATTCTTACTAGTCAGCAGGAACAAACGCACAGTAATGAGGTTCCCAGCGTGATAAAAAAAATGAGGTTTATTACCTATCCCACAGGAGTATTATGAGGATTAAGTCACTTATATCTATATAATATTTGTAGTGTTGAATGAAAACATTATGAAAATCGAGAGATATTACATATGAGGAAAAAAACCACTTAAGTGAAGGACTGAGCTTTCAAGAGAGCTCATTGAAGATTCACTTGTCTAGACTGAAGCTTTCACAGAGATTTAGAAAGGACCAGCAGGAATTAAATCCCTTCTAAACCAAATACCACCACAGTTTCCTTGATTCCCACATAACTTTCTACTCAAATGTCTTCTCACAAATGGTTTCCATGTTATCCTAGGCCTTGGTGAAACTGCTATCGTAAAGAAAACAAACAAACTCCAAAAAGAGTTTAAGGAGAAACAACCAAGTCGAATCTGTTATCTAGAGAGGGGAACATCTTTTAACATTTAACATATTCTGTACCCACTGTCGAGGTTCCCAAAGCTTTATAAAGCTGATGCAATATATTTTCCGATACAATTAAGCTTCCAAATGCCAGCTTAGTGCTTCTTTCCCATGATCAATACACCCTGGCACACGGCATGGAAGGCACACATGTGACTTTCCAAAGAGACTCATTAAGTACTCTCACAGTTGAGTTTAATCCCTTTCAGATATGGGAGTGATTTCCAAATGCCTAAATTCATTTACAGGCAGCTACAGGTACCCTGTCCTGGTGCACTTTTGCTGGCAGGAAGACACCACATCCAGCACTCCACAAGACATCGAGTAGGGGCTGCTGCAGATCCACACTGAACACAAACATATCCCTCTGTTTTCTGGGTATCATAGGCAAGACACTCAATGCCAGTCAAGATATCAAAAAATCTTAACAGTAAGTTATGTAACAAATCTCCACAAATGCAACTATTTTAGCAAATTCACCACAAATGATGAGTGTCTGATAAGACAACATCCCTTTCTGTCAGCAGTTTGTTACATCAGCTATTTTTACCACCTATAGAAGGAAGTCTATAATGATAATAGCAGGCTACTAGCGATGTTAAGGGTTTCTGACTCATGAGTTTTTCCATTTTTAACCACTTTTTAAAGCCTTTCCTTCCAGTTTAAGAAGAAAAAAAGGAAGTCACATCCCTGAAATAATTAAGATGCTACAGGTAGATCTCAATCAAGTATGATCTGTTTACAACAAAGGATGAAATTTGTTATTGAATTTGTGAACTCTACCAAACTGAAAAATTCCACAATATTTTGTTACAGCAGTAACAAGAGCTTTGTATTTGGAACATTCTGACCACTTAAAGGATACACTAAAAGGCACAGCAACTACACACACCTTATCTCCACAGCTAACAAAAGCACAGATCCATCCTCCTCAGAATTGCTTTAAAACGTGGGGTTTTTTTACCCACCCAGTGAACACTCTTGTAGCATTTCAACAAATTATTTCAGTTTGCTTGAATGCTGCTCCCTCAAACAATTGGCATGAGTGTTATTTATGAAGGTCTCTAAGCTTTTTGAAGCTCTTTTCAATCTAAAACTACCACTAATTTGATAGCCTTTTCTAAATACTGCATTACTCATTTCTTCCAGGCTACTTGGATTTTCACACTTACTTCAGAACAATTTTGCTAACTCACGAGTTCACACGACCTCCCATCCCCCCTTTCTGGCCTTGGTTATTTTGTTTGTCCAAAATACAGCCCCATTTGTCACACACAAGGGTGACAGCTTATGCACTGGACGTTAATATCGTGGTTAAAGAAAGAAAATAAAAAAATCAGCATATACGCGCCAAACAAGAATTTTTTTTAAATTGACACCAGTGTAACAAAGTGAACAACCACTCAGATGCACGTGGCAAGACGAGCACTGACGTACACTAAATTATTGCTTAAAGGTGATGTTTGTCCACTTTCAGCTTAGAAGTGCACAAAAGCTGAGCATACAATAATCCAACTTAGATACCACACCCTGCCTAGTATATATGTGTATTAAGCCTAAGCAGCAGCTGTGTCCTAGCCAAGAAAGAGACTGGTGCAAGCACAGCTGAGAATACCCTGCACAAGGGGAGGACTAACTACACACCACTTCCATGGTTGTTACCAGGAAACAACACCTTACACGATGGAAGCAGGAGAGGGATTCCTCGAATGTAGCTGAAGAAACTTAAGATTTCTAATCGTCCTCCAGCTATTGCCCCAAAACATCCATAGGTGAGAATAAGCCAGGTACGGTCCAGGGCCAAGGGAATAAGGTTGCAGAGCCAGCTCAGACTCGAGCCAGCCAGTTTATTGGCCGGGGTGGGAGTGTAAAGAAAAGCACCAGCTGTTCCCAGAAAGGTGAAGAGAAGCAAACAAAAAGCATGGCAATTTTCTTCAAGAAAACCCTGGCTCCAAGAGGGTGGGGAAGAGCCCAGTTCAGCGCAGACCCCAGATCTTCCACTCTCAAAGTTTCAGCACTTGCTGCTGTCCTTCCTAAAGCCGAGATGTTCGACTTGTGACACCTACACAGCTGCCAGTGCTAAGAAAGGAGTGAAGGAAGCTCCTAAACGATCTCGCCTTTCTGTCCTAGCCCTACAACAACCACTGCCTCAGAACAGCTCTCTCCCCCAAAAAGCACCCAAAAGTGTCCTAAAACACAGCCCTGTGGCGGCACACGATGGCTCGCACGTCCAAACTACTTCTAAAAGACTAATGCCAGCCAGGGAGTCCCCAAAGCGCAGGAAGAGAGGAGGAGCAGCAGCAAAGCTCCCACTCCAATCTCTCCTTTATCACGGGCAATCTCAGCGCTTCCCCTCACACCGAGGACCGAGTCCTCCCCCTCCTCGTCCAAGAAAGTCTGCAGGGGAGAGGCGGGGATGGCTGCGGGGACCAGCCCCACCACACAGCCCTGCCCGTGAGGGGCAGCGGCCGCTCGGCTTCGTCCCCCAGGGTCTGTGGGGGAGCCCGGGGTGTCCCCTCCCCGCAGCCTCCGTGTGGACAGAAAAGGGCGGGCGGGGGAAGCGGTGCTGGCGCCGCTGCCTGCTCATGCCATCTCCGATCTCTTTTTCCCCCTCACACACACCCGCGCCCCGCTTCGCTGCGGCTCCCGCCCGGCTCTCACCTCATCCACCGCCCGCCGGGGCAGGTGCAGCATCCCCAGGAGCAGCTTGAGCTTGACGGCCGAAGAAAGGCCGTGGAAGCAGAGGCGGATGTTGTCGATGACCGAGGCCGTGAGCAGCGAGGCGATGCTCGGCGGCGCCCACAGCTCGTCCGTGGAGCCCAGTTTGTTGTGCAGCCACAGGCCGGTGTCGCTCTCCCGCATCGACGCCATCTTGGGAGCGGGGCGAAAAAAGAGGGGATTCTCGACGGGCATTTTATGAAGGCACCTAAAGGGAGGAAGGGAGGGGGTGAGGACCCCTGCGGGTCGCCGTCCTGTTCGTAAGCCAAAATGGCGGCGCCCAATGAGGTTGCGCTACGGAAGGCGGAGGCTCTGCCGTAACCTAAAATGGCGGCGCCCACCAGGCGGAAAATAGCGAGGCTCCTCTCATCCCTCGGGCAGATGCAAAATGGCGCCCGCCGCGGCTTTTCTTCCGTACTGCAAGATGGCGCCGCCTCACCGCAGAGAAGCTCTTCTGTCAGCCCCCTTATTATCCCTCACAGCCCGCCCCGACTCCTCCGGGGCTCTCCAGGGCCAGAAAGGGTCGAGACCCGGGAGCGGGACGCCGAACCTCCGCGGGGCCGGAGGCGGGGCTCGGAGGCAGGGCTTCCCCTCCCGGAGCCGGGCCGGCCACCGCACCTCTCAGCACAGCGCTTGGCGGAGCACCACGGCTCTTTCCCTCATGGCCCCGAGGGCGGGTCACCCGCTTCCCTGGCGCCCTCCTGCCCTTGCTATGGCCGGACCGTGTTCCCACCCAGCACCGCCCGTAGCTTATTAGCGTTAAGGCCCCCTTAAAGTGCCTCAAACCGCCGCCATGTGCGCTTTAGACGCTGTCAGCCCCGCTCGCCAAGCCCAGCTCCGGCCAGGCAGGGAAGCCCCGCCGTGATGCTGCGATTTGATAGAAGCTGTCTCCCTCACGATTTTCCCCAGAGTTTTGTGTGCTGGGTGCTTTAGCGATGTAGGAGGTTACCTCAGTGTCTGAAGCACTAGGGGTAGGCACTCAGAAATTGGGGTTGGTGTGCATCAGTCGTATTCCCCAGCGATTCGACTCATTATTATTTAAATATGAAAATCAATTGCCTAAATCCCGGAAGACTTGGAGTTTTTCAAGTGCAGCATAAACGTTTAAGTTTGGTGTCTTTCTGGTTGAAATCAAAGTACAGGCGTTGTAGGAGTGCGTAGCAAATTCGCCTTCTTTCTTTCCCTAAGTTTT
This sequence comes from Corapipo altera, assembly GCF_003945725.1. Classification (NCBI taxonomy): domain Eukaryota; kingdom Metazoa; phylum Chordata; class Aves; order Passeriformes; family Pipridae; genus Corapipo; species Corapipo altera. The sequence goes on from NW_020884947.1 coordinate 2,395,505, forward strand.
TGAATGAAAACATTTTCTTTACAACGGTCTTTCTTTCAAGGATGTCGCCTACAACCTGATTTCTCTATGAGAGCAAACCAGTTGTTGCCGAGGTGCTATATTTTTCCTCAGTAAAGAATCGCAGAATCATTAAGGTTGAAAAAGACCTCTTGAGATTATCGAGTCCAACCACTAACCCAGCGCTGCCAACCCCACCACTAAACCATGTCCATAAGTGCCACATCTACACGTTTTTTTAGACACTTCCAAGGATGGTGATTCCACCACTTCCCTGGACAGCCTGTTCTGATACTTAACCACCCTCTCAGTGAACAGATTTTTCCTAATATCGAATCCAAATATGGCATTGTGGAGTGTTAGATTTTATTCTTGTTTTGACTTTTAAGTAACATCCAAAATGCTGTGTCTGCAGCTCTTAGGTGCTTATGACTTCTGTCAGTGTGGAAGTGTTTTAAAGCAAAGGGTTTCTATGTGAATAAACTATATATTAGTTAGTACACTGGGAATTTTTTTCCGCAACTAATCATGCATTTAGTTGGAACTATCAATGTGTACTCAAATCTGATTTAAGACAAACCTTTTGTATGAAGTGAGCTGACATTTTAGAACAGCAAAATTGAAGTTGAAGCAGTTTGTGCAGCACATAAACATCCAGAATTTCTGTTGACCTCTATCTTGGTATGTTAATTCAGTACGTAGCTGTGGGGGAATTATTTATCCACAAGTAGCTGTTTGTCTGTTATTTTATGCAGAAAAAAATTGTAACTAAGAGACTATGGTAAATGATTAAATTAAAAACAGAATAGGAAATTAGTTAAAGCAAAAGATTTAGAAAATAGCTGTAAAGGAACTGTATTAGTTTAGACATATAGTTAACATGTAATTATCACTTATAACCTTTATCCAGCCATTTACAATAGGCACCAATACTGGTAACACTTGGGTATGTGCTTAACTGTAGTGCAAAATCCCACTGAGTTCACTGGAACTATTTGTTTCATGGCAGGAAAGTGAGCTTTGAATTACCCATGGTAGAGAGTGTGTGTTCTTGTACCTTCCATGGTCCCTCATAGACTTAGGTCTGATTTTACTTAAGAGTATGGACTCTGCTGTGAGAAAGCATTCTGAAATATAAAAAGTGCAAAGTGGCACAATTGTGAAAAAAACCCACAAAAAACCAACAAAAACCCAACAAACAAAACCAACCCAAACTTATTGGTGAGACACAGTTTAATATTCCACCCTTAGCTCTGCCTTCTGCTGTCAGCTACTTTTGAAAATGTATAATCCATGATATAGGGTAGTTAAAAAAAAAACCTAATTAAACAAGGAAAACTAATGATATTCTCCCCTTCTACTGTGAGGAGAAAAGTAACCACCTCCTTTTAAAGGTGAGTTGGGGGAGGTAAATCAGAGAACATGTTTGCTCAGCTGGTTTTCTTCAAGCAGTAGCTAAAAGAGAGTTAACCTGGTTCGTGAGGTGGCACAAACTCCACTCCAGTTCAGGTGGACTGGACGTTTTGGACAGGGTAGCTCTGTTTCAGTAAAATTTGTGTGGGATTAGGCACTGGCTTTCCCAGGCATTGCCAAATGCTGATGAAAACTGAGGAAGGGTTATTACATGCTTTCTTTGTTCCTGTGCTTTCCTCGAGGTATCTATTTTTGGACACTGTCAAGTGTTAAAACACTGTACTGCCTGGCGGTCTGGTCTGAGCTGCTTTGATCACTTCTGTGCTCTTATCTGAAGTGTGACTTGCAAGGGGAACCTATTCTGTGATATGTATCTGGAATAGAAGGCTTTGCATTGTCAATTTGGCTCCAGTCCTATCATCTGCAAATTTGTCCCTATCAGCTGTTAACTGAAGGGGCTTCAGACACTGTGCAGATTAAGACAAAGTGCTGTAAGAGCTTCTATCCTGACAGTTACTTGTACCTTAACTTTCTGTTTGAAAAGAATAAAGCTTTTTTTTTTTAATTTAAATTTTGTTTAGCTTGTATAGTGATTTTCAGAGTAATAAAAAAAGTTCTCATTCCTCAGGGATTCTTGGAGCTGGAAGAGGCATACTTGATTTCTCTGGAATGCCTTATATCTCAGAGGATGTTGCTTTTCACAGATAACTATTTGCAGATGTAACTATTTGCAGATGTTTTCTCCCTTAAGTTGCAGGTCCCTTTCTCAAAGTTGGTGATGTTGAACATCAAATTGTTGAGAAGAGTTGGAGCTACAAAATAGATGAGGGGGAGACACCCTAGATTCACTTACTCAGTTGTAGCAGTATTCAAATAAAATCCAGACATAGGCAAGGATTCATTTCTTTGATTCCAGTTCTATAATTGTTTTAAGAAAGGTGTGACTTTGTCTCACAGCAGACCCAGTGCTCCATGAATTTCTGGCCTGCAGTTTTATCTCATTACCTGTTGAAAGATGTACTATGTATGCTGAGGTGAATTAGTCCTGCTGAGGGCAGAGTGCTGTGTCACCTCTCAGATTCAGGATAATCATGTGTAGTCAGGAGGACATTCCAGGGGTAGAGCCTGGAGCTGTCCTGGTTTGGGGGAAAGCAGGATGGCATCTCAGCTGGGCACCCACAGCGAGGAGCAGGACACTGATAGGCAGAGGTCTCAGATGAGTGTTGGCATTGTGCTCTCAGTGAACAAAAAGCTTCTCTACTGAATTTTGGGAAGCACTGAGGCCTGTGCAACGAACACAATGTTGGCATTAGCAGTGGCACTGAGTTCCCACTGGTGTCTCATCCTGCAATGGAAACTGTGGCAGTGCCTGAGCCAGCAAGGCTTTAGGCTGTGTTTCATGCCACGATAGCAGGGGCCAGCCCAGGAAGGCAGACAAAGAGTTAGATTGTATATTACTGTATAATGTACCCTCCTGCCCCCTCAACATTGCCATCAAGATTGAATAACTGAGCTTTTCTGCAGTTTTGTTTTTACTTTCATGTTTGTAACTGGTGTTCTGAACACCACCTCTCCTTAATACATTCAACACGATGTTAAAGTGTAGTTTCCTAGGTTTTCAAAGTGTAATAAGAGGATAAATTTTATCCTGTGATATCAAGTTGGCACGTAAGTTGTCTGTGGGGTTAAACTTTCAGAGCTGTCAGGGGCACTGATGGAATAACTGGTAGTAGTAACAGGCTAATATCCTTTGTGTTAACTGATAACAGAGGTTTGTCACTGGGTCTAAGGTACACTATTAATAATCATTAAGCAGTAGTTGGTTTTATAAAATGGTATTTACTGTCGGTGTTAACATCTGTCAATAATTATACATTTTTATACTAATTCAATTCCTAAAACTCTGCTTATTATGAGTTCATGCATTTGTGTGGGTGTATCATTTTGTGTGGGAGTTTATTTGACCCATTTTAAAACTTTGCTGTAGGAATGTGATCTGAAAGGAAACAATGGCTAAGAATTTACTCAAACTAAACCAGATTATCCCACTTCCTCCTGTCAAATGCAAAGCTTGTTTGTGGCAACCTCTTGTGTCAGCTGTGATGTGTATTTGTCGGTACATGGTGCTTCAAATTGTCTCTGCTTATGATAATATGACCAAATGTTAGAAAGGCCTTGCTTTGTAGGTAAGGGATTCAAGGGAACAACTCAGAATCATCTGTTACTTGACATCTCATGGCATGTGCTGTATAAAACATCATATTGTTGTTTTGATAGAACCATGATGCTTTCAGCAGCCATCACAATGAAATTGTGCTGTGAAATGAGGGGTATTAAAGGTTATGACATCAGGTCATGTTGAGACAATGTTGGGATCTCTGACAAGGAAGTCACCAAGTTTTCAAGGAAGATTCCTTCCCTCTTCATTACCTCCAGAAACTTTGTTTGCCAGCACTCACATGTTTCTTTCCTCTTTTCTCTCCCTCTTTATTATGTTTCAGAAATTGTTCTTTTATTTTCATTCATTTTTTATCACTCTGCATGCATGTGGAATTCAGGAATGTTGGACTGGATGAGACGTCCTACATGACCACTTGCTGTCACGTGCCATGTTGTTACATGAGTCTTTCTATAAGCAATTAAGCTCCATGTTGCAACTGGCTTGATTGTTTTATCCTGCTTCTGAAGGTAGAAAAGTATTCCAGAAGTTCATTGCTCCAGCAAGGATTGCTACCTTCTAATTTCCCAGATAGACTACACCCATTTTTATGAAAAGGTTCTCCTTTCTATGCAAACTGGATGAACACTTAGTTAGAGTAGAATTTGTCGGCCTCTGTGAAAATTCTTTGCTTCTGATTTCTCTGTTTTAATGACTGTGGAATAATACCTTCCCTGCCACACCTCTCTCGATGGAGTCCAGGTGCAGTTTGCTTTATTTGCTGTGAGAATGCACTGTTTGCCTAAATGGGCTTGTGCATGGCCTGGAATGACCATGACTCCTTGGTCCTTCTCCTGGGCTGATGCTCAGCCAGTTCCCACTTGTCTTGATGCCTGGAGTTATCGAGCCTGAGGTATCTGTTGGCCTAATCGTCGAATTTTCAAACCGTCTGACAGAGTGGCAGCCCAGCCCATGCTTTCTCAGAAAAGACCATTTTTTTGTGTCACTGTATAAATTAAAATAGAAGATAACTGAATTTTTTTTTTGGCATAAATCCTGCACTGAGCGCTTGAGAAGATTTAAAAGCCCAGGGGACACAGAAAGGACACAGTAAAATATCTGGATGGGAATTGTGGTATCCAAGTCTTACCATATAGTTGTATTATGTGTTATAATATTATGTGTTATATGTGTTATAATATTATGTGTTATATGCCTTATTCCACTGTTTGAGATGCTCCATGTGTGATACAGCTGGATGTTCTGGGTGTGATTTAGGAGCTGTGGTATCTGGGCATGAAACTCCATGTTTATGAATCAGTGGAGAACCTGAATTTCATGGCCCATGTCTGCTTGCTCTGTATCCTGGTTAGTATCAACATAGGTAGCAACACAAGATAAAAGTACTTGAATTTAGAAGTTAGTAACTCTCACAGGCAAAATTTCCTGCATTTAGTGGTAGCTCTTGACGCAGTGAGCTTTCCAGAGTTACTGCTGATGTATTTCTTATTCTCATAATTAAAAGGGAGATTGTTTATGGCAGTATTTGCCTAAGTTCTGAACATAAACACAGAGAATTCACACAATATCATTTGATGGAAATCATTAATCAAAAAATTATACAAATTCACCCACAATAAATTCCAAATGCCCACATGCTGCTGCCAAATGGCCAAATTAAGCATAAATGTCAGTTAGTGCCTGGAAGTTGAGATCTCTGGTGTTAGTTCACATACGGCTTTAAGGACTGGAGTATTTTTTGTAAAACACAGGTTACAGCAGGAAAAAAATTGCAGAGACCTCTAAAGACCATGACAAGATTTACATAACTGAGGAGCCTGGCTGAAATCAAAACATTTCTCTTAGTTTAAGGGATACTGTGAACTTGAACTATAGTCGCTTAAAGATAAAATTAACTGGAAGCCTTTCAAGTTTTTTTATGCCAGTGAATTCTCTCAACCCGTTTTTATGTTCTTACAATGACACTTCAAAATTTATTTTTGCTCTTTTAATTGCTATGAGAAAAATCCAAATAAGCAGGGGAAAATTACTGGCTCACTGTACAGTTTTAGAGCTATGTAGAGAGTGGTGTAGATTAGTATAAATCTTCTATTTTTTTTTCACTTGTAAATTATCTTAGGCTTTATTGGCTTTGCTGTACAAGTGTTTCTTGTAAATGCTTTACTTTTAAAGTAATACTTCTGTAATCTATAAGAAAGGTTGGGCTTATAGAAAAACAATTATATTTTATCAGATATAATTGGAAAAATAAACAAGCTTTCAGGATTACAGTCCTTGTATTTGGTCTGATTTCATCTAATAAAACATATTACCTCTCCTTTCAAACTTTGTTTCTCAGCATGGCTAGATTTCCTCCAGAACTGTAGTAAGAAGTTACTAAGTTGCAGGTTTTGCAGGCAAACTTACAGTATTTGTGTGTGATTGTTTATGAATTATTGAGGTGTTGCTACTCACCGTACAAACTGATATTGCATATCCATTATAGACCCAGCAAATTAACTCATTAAACAATTTTTCTTTTTCATTAATTTTAGATTACTATGATGTGCTGAGTATTTGCTTTAATTTTAAAAAAAAAAAATTATGATGACTTTAGCAAGACTTTTACTGTGTTCTAGTACCTGAGGTGATGTCCTGATGGACAGATTTTCAGGGAGCTTCAAAAGGCATAAATCTGGTTTACATGTGCTACTTGTTGGTGTGGTTCTAATTGCCATTGGATTGTATGGACCCAATCCCTGATAAAAAGGATTCTCACCATTTTGTGAGATTTAACAAAGAGGCAGCTAAGGACTAGGATAGATGGAATTCTATGCTTAGGACCAGGTAAGAAAACTAGACGAGGCAGGTCTTTAACTTGATTCTCCAGCATCTCACTGGTGATTTTTACTCTACATTTTTCCTCTTCAAAGAATCACAGAATCATAGAATGGTTTGGGTTGGAAGGGACATTTCAGATCATGTAGTTCCACTGCCCTGCCATGGGCAGGGACACCTTCTAGTAGACCAGGTTGTTCAGAGCCCTGTCCAACCTTGCCTTGAACACTTCCAGGGACGGGGCATCCACAGCTTCTCTGGGCAGCCTGTTCCAATTCCACCCTCTGGAATTTAACTGAACCTTCTGAAATTCAACTGGGCTAAACCAAGGAGGAGAAATCTGGAGATAAAAATAATGTTGCACTCTTCCCAATTTACAGTTGCATTAATAAAGGGGATGTTTAAATCAGCTTAGTCTGTTAATCCCTTTCTTGCTGTTGGGCGATGTAAATTAGGTTGAAGGAAGATGTTCTGAAATGGATTGTATTGACACTTTCATAGAGGAGTTTTTGATCTACAGCTCTCAAAGCCCTTTTTAAAGGCAACATTATGGACTTAGGTTTTCAAATTGATGGAGGAGGGCAGTGAGAAGAGCAAAAAGAGGAAAGACAGAACAAGGAGAAAAATTAAAACACAATCCCCAGAACACAAAAGAATAATTTCAGTAAATGTTTTGGAAAAAGTAATTATGGCAATTTTTCACATTATTTCTTAAAATATCTTCAAAGCCTACTTAGGAGACCATCATTGAATTTAATGGGAAGGAGATCAGGCATAGTAGGGAGACACTGAACACGGAGCAGTCTGACCATCAGGTATAACAGACTCATTGATTCTGTGCTGTTTCACAAGGTAACGATGAGTGTGTCATTTACTGTGACTAAATGGAGTACATTGTACCCCAACATGTGAAGAGCTTGGTAGTGCAGTTGTACCTTAATTACTTATCAAGTGCTACAGAGCAAGGAAAGCAACTCCAGCACTGAACTGGGTACCCAGCTTCTTTGGAAACTGCCAATGCAAAGCTGCCAGGTACCATGCAAAGATCTGTTTAATCCTAGCACTTAAAACGCAAGCCTTGAAAATTAAATAGAAACATCCCAGTCCTAACCTTCCTAACCTTCAGGCTACGCAGAATCTTTCCACAGTAATTGGGGGAATAACATTTTAAAATGCTGATGCTGGTGGGGCAGGGTTAAAACAGTTCATTGAACGTTTGGCAACATGGTGGGAAAATGCAGAACAGGGAATGAGGAAAGGGAAAGCTGATCCCAGCCAAGAATGAGGTGGTGCTGAACATGAAAACTGGTGGATTTAAGTTTTTCTTGTTTTACTAACATTTGCTATTTGTCTTTTCACTGTTAAATTGTTCACAGATGAAATGATAAAGGTCCTGATCATTCACATACAAACCTTTACAAAATTGATTCCAGAACCAGCTTTTCAGAAGTGCTTGCAGGAATCCAGGGAGAAAGCTCAGAGAAGGGCAATTCAGTCACATGTGCAGAGATGACAGGATTATTGCATCAAGTGAATTCACTTAAAGTTCTTTGGAAAACCTGCATCTGGCAGCTGCGTGAGGTATGAAGATGGATGAACAAGGGCATAGGGAAAGATCTGCTGTGTAAAACCATAAACTTGAAAATTCATAGTGTTCTGATAGCTGATTTACAGGTGTGATCCTCTCCTCTTGGCTGATGTATTGGAATTGTGTTTTACCCCCTACAGCTTGAATTGAAGAGGCAGGATCTGTTACTGACAGCTCAAAACCCCGTGTTCTGATGAAAATGGAGCAGAAGCTGTAAGACCAACCTACTGCAGTGCCACAGACCCAGGGCCAAGTCAGATTTATGCACAGAAGTGTGGGACACAATCAAACCTGTTAGCTACAGGTGTGATTTCATCAGTGTAGTGTCCTAGAGGGAATAATTAGCTAAAATAGCAAAAAAACCTATATTAATTTACACTTTATCTCTTTAAATGTCTCTCGTATTTTTACCTTAAGTCTGTTTGTACACAGAGTTGCACTTCCTTGTTACAGTTTGACGGTAGCTTGGTTCAACTAGTTCAAAATTCTGTAAACCTTTTTAGAATTCCAATATTATGATGTAGCTTGCATAGATTTAAAGTAATCCACAATAATCAGGGTCTTAATGCACTTTTAATCTACGAGGATTCCTCTTATGTTCTTAGTACTTTGTTTTGCATAACCTATCTTTAAATTCCACACAAAAAAATCATATAAAAGCCTTTAAGGCTGCAAAGTCAAGCATTCTGAAGTTAGAAAATGCCAGAATTTGTGTTGTTTGCAGAACTTTGATTTGCGTCCCCTTGTATTTGATTGCAAGGTAGTAATTAATGGGCAAGGAGCCCATTCAGTGGACAGAAAGGATGGTAGTCACTTAATGAGCTATTCAATATTTTGTTCTTTTTTGATCCTTGGTGTGGACTCCATGCCTTACTACTTACTGTTCAAATCCTGCTGTAAAGGCAGAGTTACCAATTTTGTTATGCACTCTTCAGCAGTACACAACAGTGTAGGAGCTGAGAGTTTCACAAACAGAATTCAATGTATTTTGATAACATCATCATTATATAAGCAGAAAATAGCATTACAGCTAATTGTATTATATTGCAGCTACATTTTTAGCCATAAAAGCACAAGATTAGAATTTAGGCTTTCAGCAAAACCCTGCAGCCAGTTCATGGTCAGCCATGAAAAATGGTTTTTTAAGTGGCTAATTTAGTAGTCTCTGAGAAAGACAAAAATAGAATCCAGTCCTTCTGAGCTGCATACAAATGCCTTCGTCTGCAACCACTTTTTTCCTCCTGCAGTCATTGTGTTCACTTTCTGCAACAAAAGAGCCAGGATTCTCTGGACGAGATCTGATTAATCACACAATCCTGACTCATCTCCATACCACAGTCCGTTCTGTGCACTGTGAGCTATATACAGCTCTATATGAACAAGCTGGATATGCTTCCCTAAAAATGATGGAAAAGTGGCAGCAGAAGAGAAAAGAAAAAAAAAAAAAAGACCATCCCTGCAAGAAGTATTTCTAGCAGGCCCAGTGGTCCTGGTATGCCTCTGTGTCTAAACTGATGTGGCTTCAGTAACTGCTTTGTACAGCTGTGTGTCTGTGCTGGTGCTGAGCCTGTAGGGTGAAGGGATAAAAAAACCTTCCTTTGAAAGATGGGTGAAAAACAGTTTATGAGGCGTGTGGACGACGAGTGCTGAGATGGAGGGAAGGAATTCTGGTTGCCAAAGGGCTTAGGGAAACTTACTGGTAGGAAAAGGAGGCCTCATTTAGCTCTGGAAAGATGTGTCTTGCTATTTCCCACCACTGGTGCAGATTGTTAATGTCGTGATCCTGACCTGTGAAAGGTAACAGGATGCCCCTCACCCTGAGAGGCTAAGCACTGTAAATCAATGTACCACTTCCTTCCTTAAAAAAAGAAAGATAAAATCAGTTCCTCTCTTCCTTTTCCTGATGGGTGATGAAGCTAAACCCCTTGAAGAAGTGATAACACATAGGGGAGGGGTTGTTTTGCCTCAAAATCTCTACCAGCAGCCTTCTTGCATGTTTCCTTCAGCTTCCTGATTTTTATATGGCAGTGTCTGTGGTCATCTGGATACTCTTCCAACTGGCAGGAGAGCCTAGAACTCCTCAAGGTGCAGTGGAGTGTGGTGCAGCACACAGTGTAGGGTGACGCCGTTGATATATTGCAGGTCTGTGAGTCTTTCCTGAGACAGGGACATTTTGCATAAGCACCCATGTGTGAAGTGTCACAATGGTGTGGTGGGGCAGGTGTGGCACTAGGGCCAGGTTCAGGTCTGCTGCACAGCTTTGCTCATGGCTGGGTGACTGTGGCCACTCCAGGTGGGAGGTGCACCGAAGTGCTGCATGAGCAGTGTCCTGTAAGGTGATCTCACATGCAGACACCCTTAGATTATATTGTCCTGGTGTTCCACTCCAGAGATCCTCAGCACCCTCAGCTCCCAAAGCAAGATCTTGCTGACTGTCAAGGGCTTTGGGTCTCAAGAACCCATGTGTCGCTGGAATAGGGTATTACAGGCCTACCAACACAGCTTTGATGGTGGTTAGAGAACTCCTGTCCTTTCTGCAGTATAGGCAGACAGGAGCCCCATTTATATTACCCTTATGTCAGGAGAACTGTCTGAGAACTCAGTGCCAACACTGAGAAACAAGAAATCAAGTGTTTGATGGATTTTTGTGCATGAGCGTGGGGAACACTCAGTGAATCTGTCTGTGCAGTAAATGTAAAGATCCTCTGGCTCACGGGAGCAAAGAGTTACAGAACATTCATGAACCTGAACTCAAAAGCTCCCATAAGTCTTTACAGAACATATTTAAACTGGGATTTTCAAAGGCTTATCACTTGGACCAGATTTGTGCTGTGACTCACAGGAGCAGTGAGGAGCACGTCTCTGATACAGATAGTTCCTCTGTTAGAGTTTGAGGCTCTGCATCAAACTAGAAGATTCACAAACTTTTTAACAGAGAAATCTTGCATTCCTCTTATTAAGATAGGCATTCTTCCATCTTTTATTCTCACAGGCAGCTGAACCAATATTTTATTAAACAAGCAAACATAATACCTTTCAGGTCTTCAGCAGTCAGCAGGCACAGAAAATCTTATTCAAACAGTTAAGACTAGAATTGTAAAGTACTGATAACAAACCTAGTAATGAAAAGTGTCAGGCTGCTTTAATCACCTGTACCCATGTAAACAGCCCAACGGGAGATATGACACACGGTCACTTACCTTTACAAACTACTGATACATGAGATCTTGTACCTTTTATTTCTGCAGCTCTGTTTTTCAAACCAGTTTAGTGATGCAAAGCATTAGTTTTAGGTGAGAAAACTCAATCCTGTATGTTTTAAATGAGATTAATTATTAATTATTGATTGATAGTTATTAATTAGCTCGAACAAGACTGAACAAATGTGAAATATGTGAGCTAAGCTCATAGCAACAGCTTAGAACATGAAGGGATGCATCTTGCACCATATGGACTTTCAGGTGGTTTTATTGTGGAAAACAAGTATAGATGTCTTAATTTCTACTAGATAGATCTGTCCAGATAGTACCTGTTCTCATTTCTTTAACCAAAAGGTGGCAGCATATTGTCTACTTTCCCTTTCCATCCATCCCAGCTCTAAGGTCCTAAGTAACCTTATTTGCTCAGTTTGTCTGAACGCCAGGAAGTCCAGAACAATCATGCTGACTAAGGAACGCTGATGAGATCTTATGTAAAATCAACTCTTTATCACCTTTAAATAGAAACAGGAATAGTTCAAGGTCTGGTGATTTTATTCCATTGTTTCAATGACAGCCTGACTGACTTTTGGAAATGTGAAGAAGGGTTAAATTTCATCTGGTGTAAATTCAGAAGGGACATGTACCTATAGAGCTTAACACTTTTATTAACAGTAATGATTGTTAAAAAGCCAAAGCCAATAGTATCTGCCAGATACTTTTGTTGTGTCAGACTTGAACTCGGTTTTGTTCCTACTTAGGTACTTCCTGCATTGGTAAATAGACAAAAGGCCAGTGGGCATCCAAAGGATCAGGAAAGGTGAGGCAAATAGCAAGGTGAAAAGGACATGAATATACCCATTGAGTTTTGCTGCATGAAGGTGTCAGCTCAGAGGCTTCTGCGAAGATGCCCAGAGATACCCATTTCCCATTTGGCTGGTAAAGAGATCTAGAGATGGAGGAAAGCATTCTGAAACATGACCTGTTCTCAGATCTACAGGGTTATTGTATACTTGGCACAATGCCCCAGGTCCTCAGGAAACACAGCTGCTACAGAGCACTGCAGTGCGTGTCCTTAGCAACTCAAAACACCCACATGCATGTCAAACTGATTCCTGCTCTCAGCACTGGCTTCCCATACTTAAACTCCTGGTCTCAGTCATGATTTCCCAGCTGCTCCCTGTACTGGCCTGGGAGCTGTAAGTGCCACTGCTCTGGGGTGTTGGCTGGAGTTAACACTACTGTTCCTGAGGCACTGTGGAGCTTTTTAGCACAAGGGTAAACAAAGTCTTTCAGCTCGAGAGAGTTGAGAACTTACTTCTCTCAGCCTCAGATGGAGAACAGGTGTGCAGAAAGGATAAAACCAAGTCTGATAATTAGAGAAAACTTAGGATCACTTTCAATCTCCAACTCATTAGATGGCTATAACAAAGTGTCCTAAGTACTGGCCTCAGCAGACATCCACTGTGAGCCCAGAAGCTTCTCTGTAGTTATATGATGTACTTGGTACATCAGGGTACCACAGCTCACAAATATGGGCAGTGGTGAGCAGCAATCCCACAGGGCACTGCACCTCCTGTCTTTCTGTCCATAACTAGAGATCAGACTTAATGGAGAAAGACAACTTGTAAACAGGGTTGGATGGAAGATTAAGGAGAACGATGTGGAAGGTGGTGCTGACAAGCAAGATGCAGATGCAGGGAAGGTTGCTTAGGTGGCTTAGAGCCAACTGGAAGATTGGTTTTGGCCTGATTTCTCTGATACAGAAACATCATTCCTTTAGCTAAAAAGGCTCCCCAAACATCACATTCCCCCTCTTAAGAGTAGAAAAGGAATAACAATGCTTATATGAAAATTTTACGTGTTGTTAGCCCAGCACGTGAATGCAAAGTACTAAAATACACATAGCAATGAGGACATGTAAAAGCACATATGGAGGAGGATTTCCAAGCAGTGGTCTGGGTCTGTCGTAAGTAGAGATGCCTTTGAGGGAGGCTGTCGGATTGTGATGTGGTGACTTTAAAGTCACTTCCAACCTGGACCATTCTCTGATTCTGTGGTGAGCCCTAGCCACTGGAAGTCTGTTACTCAGAGATCAAAGATGCCCCTCACCAATCACACTTGGGTTTATGTCTATCAATCATCAGAGAAACAGAAAAAATATACTATAATTAATATTCTTTTATGTACTTAAAAATGCACAGGTGGGAAAACCCTGTGTTAATTGTCTTATATTTTAAATGCTTTCAGCCATGTGATGAGTTAATGCAATTCAGCCATGCCAATATGAGCAGATTTCAAAGCTGCTTGTCTGTTGCTTCCTCCATTTCCCACCTCTTGTTGAACAGCTGGTCTCTAGAAACAGAGGAAATACTTCTGTTGGGAGGTTTCAAAACCATCTTGAAAGATAAAGGACAGAGAGCACCTCAGTATGTTCTCCCTCTCCTTCAGTGTTAGCACAGCTGGAAAATTGTGCAAATCTCAGTCCTTTTCAGACCTGGAATAGACACTCATCACAGGTTCTATTTTGAATGGGAATCTACTTTCCTCTATACCGTATTTTAAAAGCATCTGCAGTTCACAGCTACGCTCAAAGCTGACAAGTCTGCGTGTCAAATGGAAATGCCAACATAGTATGGTGTGACATGAACAGCGTCCAAACATTTCCTTACGGCTTTTTCTTTTTTGCTGGTGCAATAAAGGTATTTTTTTAACATTTGTCTGTCTCGGATGAACATAGAGTCTAATGACAATATTTTCTTTATTCTGAAGAGTTAAGATTTCTGCTACCTTTATACCCTTCTCTTTTTCTCCAATGACATTTGCAATTTAACACTGGTTAGAAGACAGAAGAGCCATAATTCACTGATTCAGAAATACCCCATACACAATATCCAGTCTCTTTTCCACCTAGATAAAAAATGCTAGCAAAAAAAGGGCAGCCTGCACAAAATTTAAATAGGTGATCTCAAGCTAAAATGTGACTCATGGCATAATCAATCTTCCAAGCCCATTTTTATGCAAAAGGTGACAGTTTAATCCTCCGTTAATTTCAGTGTTTGGAAAGAGGCAATTTTCAACTCCAGCTTGGAAGAATTAACTGCCAAGTAGGGAATTCTATAGCATGAAGGTGAGATCTCTAAGTATAGTATGAACCTTTGCTCTCCAAGATAGTTTTACACTTAGATCTAGGTCTGGTCTATAAAAAAACCCTCCTTGTTTTGGTAGTTGCTATTAGTTAATGGGAAGTAGCAGACTTTTTGAATAATCTAATAACTCCTGACTCTGCTTAATTACAGCCTTTAAAAAGCATACATTTGACACTTCCTCCAATAAATAGTTGACTATTTTAGCAAAAATTTTCTTCTCTTTCAGAATTTTTAGATTTCAGAATATGCACATGCTTTTATTTATTTGTTTGTTTGTTTGTTTTTCAGCAAACCTGAAGCAGAAAAGCAGCTTTGCAGGTCTAAGTGATAATGATGAGGAGATGCATTCCTGAAGTTCAGGATAAAGAGGGCTACACTGCTGGTCTGGAAGTGCTTCATTTTTCTGTCCTCAACAAGAGGGTATGTATTCCTACACAAACCTGGCTTGGAACCTGCCTCTCGAGGAAACAAGGTGCTGCTCCTGGTTGGCTAATGGGTGGTACTTTGCCTCTCTGGAGGGCAGGAGCTCTTGCTGAGCTCAGAACTCAGTGGCCGACAGCCACTGCCTCCCCCAGATGCTTCTCTAAGGGAGCTGTGGCTCCTGGCCCTGGCCCTGCCCCAGCCCAACATCGTGTTGTCTGCCACTGGCCATCCCGGGTGTCCTGCATCACCGATCTGGCTTCTAAATCATGCATAAAGCCCCTCCAGTAACATCCACACAGCAGGGCAGTGAATCAAATTGTGCACATCAAGAGAAAAATGTTAAATACTTCTAGCTTTAAAACGGCCAAACAGATGTTCTTTGGTTTTGACTCAAAACCATTCAAGTTTAAAGACAAAAACAGCTGAGCCAAGTGGGAGCATTTCGGGCTCAAAAAAACCACTGGAGCCAATGGGGAATGGTAGGCTTGTTTTGTTCTCACACCAGTTCATAAATTCTGTTTCAAGTGCTTTCCCTAGATTAACTTCTGTTCTGGAACAGTGTAGGAAAAAATTAGCAATTGGAGAGGTTAAGTGAGGATCACAATAAAAGTTGTAATTCAGCTTTAACAACCCAGGATGCTGCAGCCACATTTATCTGCTGTGCATAGTGCAGGCTTTTTCAAACACTCTAGAAAGCCCTGGTACCTCTTTGTCAAAAGGATACTTCATCTAATGTTACTAGAAAACCTTTACTTGCCTCAAAGTTGATACAAATCCACTAGAATTTTTTTTAAATCTTGAAAAATATTTATTTCAAATTGCTTATTAAAAAATCTCCTCATATAACAGCCACATGCCCTAGATGTGAACCCACTGCCCCACAGTGATTCAGGGTCGTATTAGGTTAAACAGTAACTCTTGAGAGGTTATTCATGTTAACATCAGCTTATCACAGGTGCACCATTAGCATAGAAATTGCAGGAGTTTATGCTTTGCAAAATTGGATCTTTCAACTCTCACATAATCTCCTTTTTCTCCCTCCTGATACAAGTTTCAGAATGTAGTGGGAAACATACCTGTTTTCTGAAGAGAGGATGCTGCTCTCTGGGATAAAAATGCAGGATGCTTGCCCAGAGAAGATTCCTTGGCAAGAGAAAAATATTTATGCAACTGAGAGCTCTGCCTTGCTCTTTGCTTTTTTTGGGATGTGGAGATGAGAAGTAGTTAGTGCATTATCACAGATTCAAACAAAGCAGTTGAAATAATGCAGGCTGGTACTGTGGACTGCCCACATTCCTGGGGATAGGGTGGTTGTCCCAGGTGCAGACTCCTCACCCAGAAGCAATGAAGAGAAATAACTAGGTGGTTACTGCCTTGTCTTTCTCGTATTCCTAAAATTATGTAGAAAGTTCTAGAAAAGGCAATATGGGCTTCAGAGTGAAAAAGGTGGAAAACCTTTAGTCAGGCCTTCACAGCACTTGTACAGTCTCCTGCTGATGGCTGAGGGCTCAACTTGAAGCCAGCTGTTATTTTTTTGGGAGATGGATTGGGCAGCTTTTTCTCTCAGCCCTCACCTTCCCTGTAACATTCCTCTTTTAAAAAGTGTATGTCTGTCCCCAAATAGCTGTTAAACACTGACTCATCACAGTCCCAGTCCCCGACTGATTTATTGACTATCTCAGGGAACCTGTTATACCCTTTATCTCTACAGTATTTTGAAAGACTTCCATGCACGTCTGAAGCTCTCAGGGTGGTTACATGACTTTTAAAAACAGGAGTCTCTCTTTGTTTTATATTCATCTCAATCTTTGTTTACAGTCTGCACTAGCTGTGTTTGGAGCAGCAAGCCAGCTGAGCTGATGCTAATTCTGGCAGATGGGACAAGTGCAGTCATTCAGTGACACTCCACGGTCCCTTTACAACACGCCCTGTGATCCACTGTGGCATAGCATGCCAGACTATCAACTGCAAGGGGATGAGAAGCCAATGTGTTTGTTCCAGCCATCTTCCTACAGAACAGTAGCATCTTGGCAGAGGGATAAGGGAGTGGAGAGGTGCACAAGCAACTATTTCTTTGGAGGGTTGTTAAACTGCGCTCAGAGAGCTGAGTGCCCATACCAGGGTCAGCATTCACACACTGCAGCTGAGCATTGGATTACAGGGGAATATCAGGGGCTGAGAGAACAAAAAATGTCAAATGGGGACAAAGAACTAAAAGCGAGAATGAGTAATTACTGCAGAAGTTGTATAAGAGAAAAGAGCAGTATAAGAAAGGACCAGAGGCAAAGTAAGAAAAGGAAGACCTTGGCTGACAGATATCTCTTTCTCTCAACTGCCATACTGTCCTGTGTGCATCTCTAAGCACCTAGTAAAATATCTTCTGTGAGTTCTCTTCCTCTTCACCTTGAAAATTTGGCTGCACTGCAAATAACCTGCTCCTGCTTTTAAGCATAAGCACTGTTTCAAACTATTAAAATTGTATAAGCACCTGTCCAACTCCCACTCAGGCCATGCTGAATTTTGGAAGAAGTGTTCATCTGTTTTGGCAGGCAGATTCACCTCTCAGACAGACTTATGGCCTCCTGACAGTTCTGGGTTCCAACATAACAGTGAAAATCCTGTTTTTCTTGGTTTGCTGAGGTTTAAATTTCTTAAACCAGTAATCGACAGAAGTCATGGCAATGGGACATGACAAAGTAAGCAATACTTAGTAGTTCATGGAATCATAGAATGAAAGTGTTGGAAGGGACATTTAAAGGCCATCTATCCCAACCTCCCTGCAATGAGCAGGGACATCCTCCACTAGATCAATTTGCTCAGAGGCCTGTCCAACCTGACCTTGAATGTTTCCAGGGATGAGGCGTCTACCACCTCTCTGGACAACTTCTTCCAGTGTTTCACCATCCTCATAAAAAAAATTCTTCCTTATATTTAATCAAAATCTACCCTCTTTTAGTTTAAAATCATAACCCCTTTTTCTGCCTCAGGAGATCCTGCTAAAAAGTACCTCTAGGTACTGAAAGGCCGTCTGTTTTAGAGTTTTTTAATACACCTGTCACCGTGGCATATTTGTTTTCCTTCTACATCCTCATCCCCTTAGAATACACTTTTTTTTCCTCCCATGGTAGGGATTTTTGTTGCTTTTTAAGTGGGTGGATATGAAGATCAGAAATTCAGGAGAAAAAGAAGCATTTCAGTGGAACATTTCAGCGGAACATTTCAGCATCTCAGCCTCCTGGGAGGTTTCTCATTATTGAAAGGCTTTTATTGAGAGGAAGATTTTGCAGCATTTTCTAATTCTGGCCAGACTCTGCATTCACCATATTTCTTCTGAAGCTGCTTGTGCAGAAAAATGTCCTCAACAGGATCGGTCTGTTCTCTGCTCTCTTAAAGTGCATTCTGCATAATCTTAGAGCTGCAGAACCGCCATTGTGCTTTATAGGATGAGTTTGATATTGCTGGGGCATGAGATACTCAACTGTCTTATGTATTCTAGCAGCTGTTGGAAGTGGACAGGGAATGAACAGCATTAAAGCATAGCTACCCTGCATTTGTCTGCCTAAAACCAGGTGGGTATCTCAACCCTGGACACTGTCTTTCTGCACACATGTGATTTACAACAGTGTGCAGTGAAACACAATAGCATAACCAGGAGGATGAGTGTGGAAGAAAGCCAAGATATTTCCCTGGGTGATAGAAATGAAAGGACACATTGCTTAGAAACTGAGACTGGATGTCAGAGCATAGGAAGGCAATCACCTCCTGTGTGGGACGTGTCCTACAAGGCATTTGGACAGCATTAGGGGTGCTAACACAGGTTGACAGTAGTTACTACTACTAACTGTAACTTAGTAAATAAGAAGACTAACATAGGATTCTTCATAATCTGAACCTAATCTGTTGGTTTGAGTGTTGTAGACTTACACTTTTTTGGTCACAGTTAAAAAATGTTCTCCAAGGAACAGGTAACACATTCTACCCTGTGTATCCCTCTAGAAAGCCAGATGAGCTTGAGGACTTGGGGATTCTAATCTGTTCATGAGTGTGTGTTAGAATTGATCCCTGCCTAGATCAAGTTGTAGACCTCCTAAGGGTGGGAGTCTGTCCCAGCTCTGATCACTGATTTTTGACTCAGTTACTCCTACTCTAGTCATGATTTTAACAGTGGTGGTTCTGGTCTGTTTTCCAGGATTTCAGCCAAGACTATGGCCACTATAATGATACTTAAGGAATATTAATTGCTTATTTGTCTTTGGCCTCAGTCTAAAAACATCCCTTGATCACAAATGAGGAATTAATTTACAAGATATTTTGATGGCAGACATGAGTAAGCTTTTAGCTGGGAACTGTGCAGCCACAGCTAGTGCAGCATCAGGGTAGTGCTGCACTAGTCAGTTTGCAATTTGTAGCACTGTCACTGTAGAAAGGAGAAAAAAATTGCAAAAAGGAGAAGACTTATCTATCAGCTTGCAAATCTCTCATAAACATGATCCCAGGTTAGAGAGGCAGTTTTCAAACATAAATGTATGAAGGTGCATCCAACTTTACAGCATTAAATTATAGAGATTACAATGTCAGAATATTGATTATCAATGAGATCCAAGTATTGGTGTCATAAAAGTCATCCTGGATCAGTCTCCTAGCTGTGGAGGAGTTGATTCCTAGAGCAGAGAATGGATCTGGAGCCCTCTGAATGTGGGTCTTCTGATTTCTGAAGTTTGGGAGCCCTTATACAGACTTTGGATAAAAAACAATAAACTTCCAATTTTAGCAATCTCACTTCCTTTATTTTCCAAGCAGCCTTTGCCAGGAACCTGGCTAACAGTGCATTGCTTCTCAGCTGAGAGATCTCCTCTTTACCTTCCTAGGCCACTTGTGTTAGAAGAGACCCCTGGACTCTAAAGTCTGGTTCTAGACTGGGGAGCTTGGGAAGGTAGTGGTTTGTTCCCCTCCAGTTCAAAGCCCATTCATGTACCTGCATATTTGTCTAGTTGCTGCAGAGTACTCAAGACATCCCTGTGGACTTCCCAAACTAGTTAAAGTTGCAACTCTTATGTACCCTGAAATAGCTCAAGCACAGCTTGGAACGCAGCTTTTTTCCCCAAAGATGTGTGTGCAGGAGGGTGGATAGGGACAGTGCAAGCCAAGGATAGCTCAGCTAACACTAACCCTTCCTGAATATCACCACGGGATTTTTAAATGCTTCTCAGCTCCTGCAGAGATGCGGAAAGATATGACCCTGGTTCAACATCTCATCCAAAAAGCAGTAAGTAGTTCTGACAGTGCAGATCTCCCTGAGAGCTGTATGGAAAAGTTAGACTTGGATGTGAGCCCAGCCTTAGTGTTGTGCTGAAATGCAAGATTTTTGGGTCCTAAAATGACTTCAGGCAATCCATACCCTGACAGATGGGAACCGCAGGATTTGGAGCTCCTGACAAGGAAATTGTTCCTAAAATTACTGGTGGGGAAAATGGAAGAAGGAACAATTATGATTATCTGCTGCTACCAAAGTAGGTGAAACCTGTTCAGGGAACAAATGCAGACTTCATTTCTTAATCTGGTTACCCTGACACGTCCCAAGAGCTTTACATTGTGAGGAAAAGAATAAGAGGCTTGCTCTATGAATAGCTCATATTTCACAGTGGGGAGAGAATGAGATCAGCTTTGGGTAGTTTGTCTTTATTAATTCATCACATCTGCCCGGAGGCCTCCATCAACACTCCAGCCTTGTGGTGCTGCGCCAACAAGTGCAAACACAGCCCTTGCCCTCGAGCTATCGCAGCTCGGGATTACTGCAGGATCAGGAGGGGAGAATCATCCGGAGGTGTGAGGCAGGGAGATACTGGTGTGACAAACACATTTGCATGCTGCCCGCAGCCCCAGCCAGATTCCTCCCCAGGCTCTGCCGGCCAGCAGCACTTCCCGGGATTCGTGGCAGAGGTAAAGCGTAAAAGAGGATTTGATGGAAGACAAGATGGCACCTTGCGGGGAGATTTTTACCATGATTTAGAGGGCAGGCTGTGAGAAAACATAAAAGTGTCTCCAGGAGAAATGACAGAATCTGTTATCTTTAGTGAGGGAAGAAAGTTTTCTGCTGTGACAGAGTATTAGATTTAAGAACCAAGGAGATACCAAGCAGTGAAGAGGCTTAGAGGTAAAGGCTTGAGCTTTTCTCCCAATCCCACAGAAATATTTATAGTATCAAAACATGTGCTATCAAGATGAAAAAATGAAATCTCAGTAACAGCGCTTTGATGTTTTTTAGCTGGTGGAAATCTTGAAAAAAAATCCATTGTGTTCAACTTTATTATAGAAAAGAAGCTATAAATTCTTTCTGCTTTCCTCATGAATGGTCCCCCAGGGCAGCTGCAGAGCCGGAATGTTCCAGCTTTCACCCAAATATCACTTTTCACGCTCATCCCATGGACTCCTCATAACCACCACTGCAACTTGGGGCACACCAGTGAAATCACCACTGAAGGCTGTTGTGCAGGTGCTGTGTAGTCCCAGTCCTGGTCTCTACTTCCAGTTTTCAGGTGCCCTTGGGCTAGCGTATGACTCATGCTTTGTGCTTGAGGGAAATAAGAGAAGCAAAGATTTTTATGGGGTTATAATGTTCTATTGGGGATGTGCCT
Source organism: Corapipo altera (assembly GCF_003945725.1). Classification (NCBI taxonomy): domain Eukaryota; kingdom Metazoa; phylum Chordata; class Aves; order Passeriformes; family Pipridae; genus Corapipo; species Corapipo altera. The sequence continues at coordinate 2,416,903 of NW_020884947.1, forward strand.
CAATATCTTTAACATGAGAGCTGCTCCCACTCTGCAGTCCCATGAACAGACTATGTAATATATTTTTACTCTGTTAAGCTTAGTTTAAAAAGGAAATAATTCTGAAGCAGAAATCCAGAAATTATCAATCTGAAAATTATCCAGATAATATTTTTAAAATAATTTTTAAAATAAAAATTTTAAAATTTTCAAAATTTCAAAATTCTCAAATAAAATTTTCAGTGTACCCTGCCAGCCAGGAGGGCCAACCATGTCCTAGGGGACATCAGGCACAGCATCACCAGCCAGTTGAGGGAGGGGATTGTCCTGCTCTGCTCTGCACTGGGGCGGCCTCACCTTGAATATTGTGAGCAGTTTTGGGAACCACAATATAAGAAGGATATAAAACTATTAGAGGTTGCCCAAAGGAGGGCCACGAGGATGGTGAGGGCCTGGAGGGAAAACCGTATGAGGAGCAGCTGAAGCCACTTGACTTGTTCAGCCTGGAGAAGAGGAAACTGAAGGGAGACTTCACTGTGATCTTCGACAACCTGACAAGGGGAAGTGGAGGGGCAGGCACTGATCTCTTCTCTGTGGTGACCAGTGACAGGACCAGAGGGAATGGCCTGAAGTCGTGTCGGGGAGGTTTAGTTTGAGTATCAGGAGAAGGTTCTTCACCCAGAAGGTGGCTGGGCACTGGAACAGGATCCCCAGGGAAGTGGTCAGAGCACCAAACCTGACAGAGTTCAAGGAGTGTTTGGACAATGCTCTCAGGCACGTGGTGGGATTCTCGGGGTTGTCCTGTGCAGGTCCAGGAGATGGACTTAGATGATCCTTGTGGGTCTCTTCCAACTCAGGACATTCTATGATTGTATGAAATATATCCCAAAATAGGATCTCTAACTCTTCTGTGGAAGAACTACTCCTCGGTGAACTGATATTTTCCAGCTAAGAAAATTTTAACTTCAGTGAAGAGAGAAAAACAGTGCTTAACATAGTGCAGAGTGGAGAAAAGTGAATAAAGAGGAAATGTCTTTAAAACACTAAAATAGAAGTTGTTCCATGCAGGATAGGTTTATTTAAGACAAGGCTAAAGAAAGGACATTCTGATACCTGGTATGAGATGCTTAGAGCAAGCAATTTGACATCTGAGAATGTCAGAAATGGATTTTTATAATTTTAACTAATGGAGTCAGAACCCATTTCACATTTCTAGAAGAATGAATCCATGATAACACCCAAGGTACCAGAGTTGACTGCTTGGTGTTACTGTTGTGATAGAGCAAGGACAGGATTTAGGGGAACAGAATAAGATTTACTGGGAATTATAACATTAAGAAAAGACATATATAGAGAGAGAGAGACAGGGGTGTGCATGTCTGCAGGGGTGTGTCTATATGAATATCTATGTTATTTATCAGGAAGAGAGGCCAAGGTGTGAGATTAGAGGGCAGAGAATGATCCTGAATAAAGTTCTGCATTTGTTATTTGTGTATAGGCAGATACTAAATCAGACCAAATCCTTTGTGGTTATCTCTGCAAGAGCAATGCTAAATCTTGTTTTCCCAAAAGAATAGTCTCTAAAAATTATTTTACCCTACCTGATTTTTGTGATGTATAAGGATACCAGTACTATAATTAATTCCCTCTTGACTCTATTCATGGATGCTGTAACTTCATATAGCAGCATAGTTACACACCGAACCTGACATTTTAGCTTCTTACTTGAATTAATGGGAGCAAACCATTCCTCTAGGGCTGTACAGGAGAGACAGGTTATAGAGCATGTTGAAAAGAAGAATGTTAGCCAGCAGTTTAGTCATAGTTCTGCGAAAGACTTTCTGATCATAAAAGAAAAAAGGTTGTGTGCCTGACCTTCCTGGACATGGAGTGCCCCCAACTTTCACTGTGATGGCATTGAAGATTTGAGTCCCCACTGAACCTGCTAAAGCAAACACAGTGCACAGTCCCTTTGAAGTCCTGTGCATGCTCCTCAGTGCTGTGCCTGCCCTCAGCTGGGTTCATTCTCTCTGTAACAAGAACTGCTAGTGTTTAATTTGTGATGGGAAATGTGGGGGTTTTTTGGGGGGGGTGATGCAACTCCTGAACTTAGCTTTGCTAAGATTTTTTATAATCTGCACTTCATTATATTTTTGCATTCAGCTCAAGTGCCATCAGTGTTGTCCTGGAGCACAACTCATGGGGCATTGAAAAGGGAACAGAGGTGCAGGCTGGAAAATAGGGGTGAAGTTTACTCTGAGTTCAGACTCAAGTTCCCATTTAGAGTTTAAGTGCCTGCACTCCTGCATGTGCTCCTAACAACCCTGGGACTGGAATCACAGAAATTCCCAGGAAAGCAGGCAGGAGTGCTTAAGACCCCTGTAACTCAGAACCATTCAAATAACAGACAGTGCACCGAACAATTCCTGAGTGCAATCCCATGGTTCGTCCTCATTTCGCATAAAGCAGGTGTAGTTTGTCATGGTTATTTTCAGGCTCTAGGGAAGCAAGTTGCTTGAATCAGACACGACATCCAGCTGCGCAGACTTCAGGAAAACCATTCAGCAGACTTCAGCAGAGATGGATCAAATGGCTTGGCTCTAAAAACCTTACCCAGAGCAGGTAAGTCGCTGCTGGATCTTGCATGTCAAACCAGAAACATCCTTCCCCAGACCTGGGAGACACAGCCTGTGGCTCTTTAAATCTGCACTGTGTGCTGCAGTGCTCTGCATTGTTGCCATGGCAGAAATCTCCCCATAGTAATAACCTCTTTCAGGGAAGGTTAAAAAGAGACAGTGCACATGCTCAGAAATGCTGCACTTGTTCTCTTAGCAGTTTGCAGCGGCCATTTCAAAGAAACCATCACAAAGACAAGAGAAAGATCAGGTACTGATATTTTTTCCTTTGTTAGAGGGGATGACTTTTCTCTTTCACAGAAGTCCATGCACAGATCTATCTCTGTTCCCAGTTGCACTGCAGAGAGAGACCACCCTTGAAGCCTGTCATGATTATTCCTTGCAATTTTTCATGGAATAACTAAGAGGCAGGAGTTAGATGTTATTTAAGGTGATTGCTGCACTCGGGGAGCAATTGTTTTGCAGTGGGGCTCACATACAAAGCTGAGCTGACTCTGGGGTGGGTGATGTGTAAGGTACCCTAAAAAGTTTACCAGCATGCCTGCTTTGTTTTGATGAACCTTTGTAGTACTCAGTCAACTATGAGAATAGCCTCTGCTCCTACTGATCAGGAGGCTTCTTCATCAGGTACTTTCAAAAGAGGCTGGTATTATCCTAGTTTACTGTTACTTGGAGACACTCTGCTGCATCCTGTTGCAAAGACTTTGATTCTACTGGTTTTGATTGCAGATCACCATTAATTAAAACAGAAAACCCAAGCCACTTGTTATAATTTCAATCCCTTTATTTTAATGATTGTAGAAATAAGAAAAAGGATCACATCAGATTTAAATAGTGGGTGGGAGAAGAAACCCAGTTATGAGGTTATAGAAATTACATTACCAGATCTTTTTCTTTCTGTGTGCTCAAATACATCTGTGACTCTACACGTACATGTTTGTCTCTTGCCTCTGAACCACTCCCTATCTTATGTTTAGGTTGAGATGCATGGGAAGGAGATATGTATAATGCTGCTCCTTTCCTGGATGAATTGCTGGTTTGCACATGCTGCAAGTGTTTGTGCAGAATTTACAGTTTCAGAGTAGCTGCATCTGAAAAGGTGGATTGCATAGATTGAAGAGCAAGCTTTTTCTGTTCTGTGTTTGTGGCAAGATGGGGAAAACCCTTTCCTTTCCTGCCTCCCTCTATTGCCTTTCTAAATGTGAAATACAATCTGTTCTAGGGAGTGCTGTACTCTCACATTCAGTACATGCAGATTTGGTGCTCTTACACAACATCTTTTGCTTAGTGTGCACCAGCTTAAAAATCAGAAAGAGGCAGAAGGTTGTCCTGCTTTCTGACGTTTAGCTGAAGATATTTTTCATGTGGCTTTTATTGTATTGCCATAACTTAAGTCTTATTTGATTCTTTCTTTCTTTCTTCCATTTGAATGTACAGGAATGAAACGTACCTAAGGACCTCTTTAGCAGTTTGCCAGAATTCTTGAGGCTTGGATTGAAATCTCTAACAGACTGTTGCAGCTTGAGCCAGGCCCTCTTGATCTGAACAGTTTACCTGTCAGGTCAAGAAACTACTTAATTTGAAACCTGTGTACTTTTAAAAAAAGTTACCTCTGTGTGAAGGGGAGCTGTTGCTGAGACAGATTCTGCCAGCTTCAGGGCATGGTGTGGCCTGGCTATGGTGTTCAGGAACAAATGGATGGCTGCAAATAACAGTCTGAAGCCCAGATTAGGAGGGGAAACAGAAGGTCAAAGAGTTTTGATGTGTTTACTGTTAGAAGTTCTACCTGTGAATTTGTGGAGGTTTAACAAAAGTCTTTTCTTTATCTACTTTTATAAAGGAGTAAGTTTTTATAATCAGTGTGGTGTGTAATGCTAATGGTTACCTTTAGTTATTATACTTGTGAAAAAAATGGTGCATCAGTAAAGCAAGCCAGAGGGTAAAGACCTCAGTTCTAGGTTCTGGTCTGCTTCAGCCAGCTCTGTAATCCCTGCAGTTTTGGTCTCCAAGCCCAGCTAGTCTAGCTCTCCAGACCAGCTAGTCTAGGACTGTGGAGTTAGAAAAAAGTCACAAAGCCGGCAAAGTGGTTGGCATCCTGGCTTGCAAATGAAACCAAAAACTGTCTAGGGACTTCTGATCTTGTCCTTCATGTCTAGGGATGTTCTTTCCCGGTTGGGATTTATTGGCACTGCTGGAAAAGTACAGAAAAGTTTTGTCCATACTCTAGATCTGCTATTTTGTTTTCTTTCAGAGGAAGCCTGCCAATGCTTTAGCCTTCAGGAACATTAATTTCTGCGTAACAAAACCTTTGTATCTACAGTGTTCCTCACTAACTTGTTTATTTCTCTTGATAAACAGAGAAGCACCCACTCCCAAGATGCTGCCACCCTGCCTTCTGAGAAGAGCCATCCTTACAGTTCCTTTAGTTTTTGTGGTTGTACTACTCTTCATGGAGCCTGTTAGAGCTGATCAAGAAGCAGGAACAGCCATACCAGCTGAAAGTATGTACCACCCTGCAGCCCTCCCATACAGCCCCTACTGTAGTTTCCATGTTGCAGAACTTCACATCACTGAAGCTTGTCCACATAATTCAAAATATTTTGGACATGTCTTGTGCATATTGTTTTAAAACCACAGCTTGATAGCATACCAGTGCTGTTTTGCTCTTGCATCCAAGGCTCTCCACTGTCTTATCCTTGTCTTTTGCCTGTTGCTGTCTTGCTTCTACCTGAAATCTGCCACTGTTCTTCACTTTTTCTTTTGTATATCCCTTTCAGTGTGTTAGCCCTTTCTATGCCAGGAATCACTTTCTTTGCTTTTCAGAGACATTATTGAGAACTTGCTCAATAACAACTGATATTGGCTGTTCATTATATTTCATTCTTGAGAATGTTTGCTATATTAAAGTCATTATTTTTATTTAAAAAATCCACAGTGAAGATGCCAAGAAAACATTTTTTAAACACCTTGCCTTGTGGTCTTCAACACCTAATTCTCCTTTGCTGATTTGTATTGAGTTTATTATATCATAAACATAATGACAAGTCTTTGCATCAAGTTGTTGATGTGAAAGCTGCTGAAATTGTTGATGTAAAAACTTCTTTTGTCTAGTGTGAATATAGTAACACTAAAGTTGGGTGATGGCACAGCAATGACAGAGTAGGTCTGTAATACTGCTCAATGTTTTTTTCTATCTCTTTTTCTCTTTTTTCATAGCCAGTTAAAGAATTTGGCAGGCTCCTTTCCTCCAGCAGGCAAAATTTCTGTTTGCTGGTTAGCACACAGATCATGAGCTGGAAGCTCATACTCCAGCTTATTAGAGACATGTAGTAATCAGTCCAACATCAAGTGTTTGCAAAATGGGCTGACACTGCAGGATTTTCCAGCATCAGTCTAGGTTTCATCCCTTCTTCCTTACCAGACCTCAGAGAGCAAACTAAACCTGCGCTCAGAATTTCTCACTTGCACAGTATTTCCAGTGAAGTTGTCAGCAAGGCTCAGCCACTGAGAGGGAAATAGGAACATATGTACAGCCTGATGATTCAAAGACATTTCATCATGTCTATATTTGTTCTGTCTCAGTGCTGCTATCTGTTGGGGCACAGATTTGTGTTACATGATGATCCACACGATGACGTGGCCTTCAGTCTGGGTGTGTGGATCTGGGAATGCTCTCTTAAACAGTGCAGTAAGTCCAGATTGCAGCAGTTCTGCTTATCAGCCATGCCCACTAATGACAGGGCATTTGTTTAGACTAAGCTGTATCATATTCAAAGTTAGAGGCTAAGTGGTCTGTCTGTGATATTGCAGACAGATTTATTCCATTAGCTTTCTATTTAGAACTCAAGTTTGTGAGATTAGGAGATAAGATTTTCCAGGGAACAGGTTCATGACTTCAGAGGTCTTTTCTGAAAAATCTGAAGATAAGGTTGAAAATGTGTTTGAGGTTAGTGGAGCAAAATGAAAGACTCAGGTTATGGGGTTAGTGTTTTCCTACTATGAACTGTGACAAGGAAGAATGGCACAGCAATAAAGGAGGAAGAAAAATTTTAGTGCAAATTTGTTGAAGTAATTGTTTTGTCACTGAGAGACTTGGTGGACCATCCTGATGGACCATTTACAATAACCCAGATTGTTCAAGGGTACCTACATCAATATAGACTCTGTGGATTTTTTCCTGTAGCTCTTTCAGATACTCAAAATCACCATTTAATCCTTCTAGTTAACTTCTCATGCCATATAGTCATGATTCTCTACTAAATGCTCTATCAAATGCTCTCCTAGGCCGTCCCTGTGTTGATTGCCATGCATTTGAGTTCATGCAGAGGGCTCTGCAGGATTTAAAGAAGACAGCATATAACCTAGACACACGGGTAAGGAAACATTAAATTTCTTTCTTTTTACTTTTTTTTTATATAGAAGAATATGCTGTGGATAAAAGTAGATAAGGTGGATGGATTTTGCACAAGCACTCAGTGAACTGTACTGTCCTGTCTTCTAAGGTGAGGATGGTTAATTACATTTCCATTTCACCTCTCTATGCAATAATCTGTGGAATTCTTCTGCCTGGGGGTTCCAGGACACCAGGAAATACAGGAAAGAGTGAACTGACCATCCTCTGCCCTCTATCCTTCACTTGCAAAGTTACAGCCATTAGTGCTACTCTTCTCATTCCAAATGCTGAGCACACACCTTTGTTTTTATGTTAGGGGGCATAAGGTGAAAGTATCGTTTATATTTATTACCCAAAAGGAGGGAGCCAAACTAAAAGTCTGCTAAAATAAAATACTCCCCTGCACATGCTTTTACTCCTGGGGAGAGGCTAAGGAAGGAAACATCATCCATGGATAGTTTTTACATTTCTCCGATTTCATAATGGTGAAAAACGCCACAAAGTAGAAGAGCATAGGGAATGAAACTTGTTTGGCTTGCAGTGAGTGTGCAGAATTTGCCACGGTTGTTATCTTCCTTCTGTGAGATAAGTGGAATCCTTCTCTTGCTGCTGCAACCTGCAATCTGTGCGTGGCTGTGTCCCAGCTGCTGTCAGATGGAGGTGTCCCAGGAGGGTGGCTTTGTCCCCACCTCCTGTGTACCCTTTAGCTGAAGTGCTATATCTACACTCTTGCACAGATTTTTCAACAAAAGGCACTCAAACTTTTTTGTTTTTCTAATCTATGGTCAAGGTTGTTTGCAGTTCAAAGCCTGTGAACTGGCATCTTTGAAGAACGGTTTGAGGTAACTTCAAGCAGGGTCCCTGACATTTAGGTGAAAATACAAGGGCAGGAATGATGATGCCTTGAATTGTGACATACTACAAAAAGATAAACAAACATTCCAGCAGAACCAGATTGGTATGTAACACATTTACAGTTAAACAAAATCTGTTCAATAATTACAGGTCAAATATATTTTGGGTTTCATGAAGAAATCTTGCTAATGAATAAATCTTCTGAACACTGTATACAGCCCAAACAAGATGTTCAGATTGTGCTGTAAAGCGGGTCTAGTACATCTTTTCCTTCCTTTACAAACCTTTGAACTTTTCACCAGAATTTCTTCATCTTGATTCAAAAATATCTCAACTCCTAAAATCTTCTCTGGCTCTCTGGCTATGGCAGTGACCTTTATAAAACCTTCAGATTGTAGATAAGAGAGAAACTTCATGAAACACAGATATCCAAAGCAGGAGTAGCCATAAGAACCCCAAAGATAGCAACTCTATTTTAATACTTTTCAAAAAATAGAAGTAAAAGAAGGCAAAAGAGATAAAATGAGGATAGAAAAAAAGTCAGTTGAGATGAATGTCCTATTAACTTTCACAGTTGTAGATTTGACGGCAAGCCTGAAAATGTGGCTCCGTTACATATTCTCACCAAAACAAACCTCTCACTTTCTTATAACTTTAAAATCTAAGGAGTTCAATCCATATTGAGCTCCTTCAGTTCCCCTGGACTAGGACAGGCCTATTCCAGTCATTAAGCTAGGAGTTCTGCCTACATCTTCAAAAGATATGGAAACATTTAATAGTTGAGGACTTCTTGGAACAGCCCTCTAGGGTATTTTAATTCTTACTTTTATTATTCAGCTGTGGCCCAATTTGATGCAAACTGAGAGTTTTAAGACTGTTCCTTTCAGCTACATAGATATTCCACATTTGACTATTTTAGTCTGTTTTGTTGCTTTGTGGGGCAAATATTTCTGTCCCTGAAAATACAATTCCCTTTGTTAATATTCCCACTGGATACACTAATTTTCTGAAAAACCCTCTTTTGTTTGCAAGCAAGATTGTTAGAAGATGACTAAGCAGCTTCTAACTGTGGTGGAGGAACAAGGATTGCCAAAAGAGAGAATTTCTCATTTAATTCCTCCTGCACATCTCATTCTGCAGTTCTGTACAGGGGAAACCATATAGTTTTATTGCACAGCTCAAGAGCTTTCACACTTACTTTGGTCCTGTGTTGATCTACATGGTGTCTCACAAAGCAAATTGACTGTAGCATAGGTCACACACCCTTTTAGGGAGGCCATAGGCTGCATCTCCTTCCTTTTCCAAAACTACATGTGTTTGTAACCTAAACTGATGTGAAGATCCCTTACTGATTGTCAGGCTGGCTGGATTTTACTCTCTCGGCAAGAGAAGGGTCACAGACCACCTTTGAGAGTCTGGCTTCTACCCATACATATACTAGACCTGTTTACCCCTCTGTGTAACTGTTTTCCACCCTTTAGTTGCTGCTGGCCCCTTGGAGCAGGCTGCAGGCTGGATTAGTTGTTTTGGCAACATTTTCTGGGGATATCTGTGATTCACCACTCGGCCAAAGTGCCGTACATGGCAGGTGCAGCTCTGATCAGGAACTGGGGAGAGGGGTCTCATACTGCTGGGAGGAAGCTGCTGCCATCACAACCATTCAGCCAGTTCACAGCCAGCTCCCTACAGCAACTAAAAGCTGCTCAAGACAGAGCCCAGCAGGGAGGCTGCCATAAAACAAATCCTGGAAAACAAATCCTGGAAAACAAATCCAGTCCATGGGCTGCACAGTTCACTCTGAGTCTGCACTGTAGACACTTATTTTCAGAATTCCAGCTCATTTTTCAGAGTTAACCAATGGACATGGCATTACAACCTTGAACAGTTCAGGAACTGCATTTTTAGCTGGAACTTAACAGATTTTCTGTAGGTTTAGAATCTGGAACCTGTTTGACTTTTTTGGTGGGTTTGGTTTGGTTTTTTTCTTGTTCGTTTGTTTAGTTGGTTGTTTTTATTTTCGTTTAGTTTTGGTTTATTTTTTTTTAAACATGCCTTAACCTACCAGGGAATAACAACAAAACTCTGTGAAAACAGTTTTGTGATCATGCTTTCAGAACAGTCAGCAAAGCTGTATTCAGTGCCATTCATTTTGTTCTTTATTGCTTTCTAAATTGTCAATGGTTATTGGAATGTTTAAAGCACATTAAGTTAGATGTGTCCCTGAAAATAAAAATAAAGGCTTGAAAATGTTATTAAAGGTATATAAGATGGTAAGCAGCCTTGGGCCTCAGCTCCAAAGATGTTGGCATGCTATCAACCTCCCTTATTCAAACCATTGCAAATGATGTCAAATAGATGGTTAGAAGGTGGTGATTGAGTGTCTTTTCAATGATTAGCAAAGCCTGATCAGATCTTTCCAGCTTTGCAGGGTAGCTGAAATGATCAAAAATGATTCCTGATTTAATATAGAGCCACAGGGCTGTGTCTAATGATTTATCATCTGAGGAAAACCCCTGAGCAGCAGATAGCTTTTCCTGCACTAAGAAGGAAAGTGGAAAGCAGGATGCTTCAGCCCGTCTCTGCTCTAAGTGCCTTTAGCTGATGTGGGTCAATGGATTTAAACACAGGATTTAAAATACAGTCTTTTATCACATGGCAATTCCATCTCATACAAAAATCACAAGTCAGGAAGATTAAGGATGGATTTGATTGGCATTAAGAGCTGGTAGTCTCCATAATACTCTTTTTTTTGCGTAGCTGGTTGCACCAGTAGGAAATAATTTGGGGAGTGGACTTCCCACAGCTACTGTGTCCCATGACAATAAGGAGGAAGTCCTCTCTTGGATCAAACTGGTTCTCAGATACAGCTTCAGCTCACGATAGACAAACTGAGGTGAAGATATAATGTTGATGTCAAACATTTCTGTGCTCCATCATGCATCTACTGAAGCTACAAGTGCTCCAGACAGCCAGGAAAGTCAGTGTGTGTGCACTAGAGAGGAAGGATTTCCAAATTTCCAAATTTCCTTATGCAGCCCTACTATCCCTTCTCTGGTCCTCAGCCCTTTCTCACACAGGCGGGCTGAGAGGGTGCAGACCTTTCTGATCATACCCAGAAGTTCCTCATTGCTCCAGAAACAATGATGTCCTGGTATTGCTGAACCTCTGTTCAACTGGGAGACCTCTCCTTTCACCAGTTTGGGACCCCTTTCCTTAAAGAAGCCAGGAGTCTCATCCCATGTGTGAGCTGTGATGGCTGTAGGCCAGCTTGGCACCTCTCCTCTGTTTCAGGCATATCAACAGTAACAACAGGGAAGCAGGAGAAGTTAAAGCAGAAGTAAATCTCTTCACTGAGAGGGTGGTCAGTCACTGGAACAGAGTCCCAAGGGAAGTGGTCATGGCACCAAGCCTGATAGAGTTCAGGCTGGATGACAGGCAATGCTCTTAGTCATACACTTTAGTTTTAGGTAGTCCTGTGAGGAGCAGGGAGTTGGACTTCATGATCCTTATGGGTCCCTTCAACCTAAGATATTCTATAATTAAATTATACCTTACTTTTTTTGTATAACTTTCAACAGTGAGTCCAGCCTGTAATATTCTAAATTTAATGTTTGAGTCTGTTTCTAAGTAAAAGAAAATTTCTGACAGGTTTTTGGGATCTTTTTAAGCCTCTAATGAATGTCCGAGCTTATGCTCCAGTTTGTGCTGTTGAAGTAAGATTGTAAGAAAGAAAAATAACTTTAAACAAAAATAACAGCACTCAGACACATACTGAATGGACTGATGTGAAAAACATGAATGTGTACTGCACTGAATTTCTCCATGTCACAGAAGTATTGCCATGTTGGTATGCCAATTAATCCCACAAAAGCTAAATTATTTTGCAGAGCAGTAAACAACAACTCTGATTTTTACCCCAAGCCTCATCTCGTTCAACCAGTTTCAAATCTTAGAACGAAAGTAAAATGGACTTTTCTTTGGGACCTAATAAGTTTTACAGTGCTGAGACTTGTTTTTTGATGTTGCTTTTTTTCCCCTCTCTTATAGACAGAAACTCTGCTTCTTCAGGTGGAAAAGAGAAATTTGTGTGACTGTGTAGCTGCCAGTCTACTGAACTGAATCTTGGAGGCCACCAAGGAGAGTCACCTGTTCAGCAGTTTTTAAATGCAGCTGTATAAAATACAGCTTTATGGAATTCATGTTGCAAGCATGTATGCCCCAATGTACTGATGAAGTTGGGGGCCTGTGTCTTATGTATTTGTCTGCTCTGTATTTTTCTAAAAGAGTACCCTCTTTTTTTCACACTTGCTGGATTGCCAGTAATGGCTCAATTCAATAAATCTGTTACTTAATATTAGAGTGGGGGAAAAATGTACCTGTTTTGATTTTTAAATCAGAGTTTGCCAAGTGTAACCCACAAGATAAATTTGGCCAACAGTGCTGAAGAGACACTTGCAGCTGTTTTTTGTCTCCAATGTGAACATATCTCTGTGGTAACTTACCCAGTTATATTGAGACAGGACACTGTGGTCTCTGTAGGCTTTGCTTGTGTATTAAAGATGATAGAAGTCCTTTCTGTTTGTTGTTTGCACTGTGACCACCTTGAGGCATGTTGTAGTTCTGTCAGCTATAATGAGGTGTGTGTCATGAGGAGTTATATGTGTGCTGTGCTTGCACCAAACCAGTTTATATCTCAGTGCTGAGTTTTCTGTTATCCTGCATAAGAGTATTGTTTTCTTCAATTAAAGTGTTTCGTTTCTTCCCCTCCTTCCCTGGACACTCCATTCTTAACCTATTGTATCTCTAAATAGCTTTATCTTGGCAAGTCAAATGGATAGTGTACAAAAAGGAGAATAAGGGTATGACTAGGCAGCCTTGCCAGTTCCAGCTGTACCAAATGCTGCCACCAGCAACTGCTCAGCATCACACTGAAGGAAAGGTCCATGCAGTGCCAAGAAGTTCCTTCCTGAGAGTGTGCCTTATTTTACTTAAAGTGAAGCACAGTGATTAGGACACACATATTTGGTCCATTCTGTGACGTACTGAACTCTGACTGTTTTGGTTTTTCCTTGTAGTTGCCTTTGAAAACTGCTCTTTTTGTTTCAGGCATGAAGAAAGACTTGTGTACCTGAAAGCTGAGATAGTTTTTATCCTCAGCTCTACCCCTTTGTTGTAAGATACTGTGTCTACTCACAAATCTGAATTAGGTTGTAGATGTCTGGAGTTTGTCTGACATGCATTATTAACTGTCTCAAACCATTCCAACATTGAGCTGTGGGGTGCTAACTTGGCTTGGGAAGGGAATGGGACATCCGAAGACAAAAATCTCTTCAGCTGAATTTGGAAGAAAGTGCCTGCCTGTCGCCTTGCTTCTCTAGCTAAACTGGTGTGACTTTGCTGGAAGTGGATGAGAGAGGAAATTAAACTACTGCTCTGCCAGTGCAGTTCTAGGTATGGTAACAAACAGTTGGGGGAGTAGGAGAACACCATAGAGAGCCTGAATGGCTTCCCAAACCTGTCCAGGGCTTGGAAAGTGTGTAAGTCCTGCACACTGAGAAGTGCATCATGCTCTTTTGCGTGGGACCAGGACACAGGCCAGCACAGAAGCTCAGTGTGAACCGGAGAGGGGATTCTGATGTTATTTTTCCAAATTCCCTCAGAGAGCACCTGTGCTGTGTGTTTTTCCCTAAGTCTGTTCACGCAGCCTGGGAGCACTGGCACTGCTGATATCAGGCTGCTTGGCAAAACCAGAGGCACTGCAAGCTTCACCTACAGTTCCCCTCCCAGAGAGTGGGAAAGGGCAGCAGTCCTTACCCATGCATGGCAGAGCACTCTCAGGACTTCTGGAGTAAAGCCTCCTTTGGAGGGCTTCAGCTGATCCTGGCTGCAGCAGAGTGGCTTCTCAGAGCTTCTTGGCTTCTGTTGCACTTGGCTCGTCCCCATCTTGTTATAGCTTGGCTTTGTTCCCCTGCTTTTCTCTGGACCTGTCTTGTCTGTCCTCTCTAGTCTGGCATTGCCCTCCCTCTAGTCCTGGGGATTTCTCAGTGAACCCCTGGCTGCCCATCCTGGTAAATCTGTGTGTGGGCACTGCAGGTGTGAGTGGTGGGGCTGATTGTCCTCAGGTCAGCTGAGTCCAGCTGGAGCACTGCCAGAGCAAGAAGTAGCACTCCAATTTACCATGGAGTGAGTGAACATGGTGCTGAGGGACACTGCCATCTCATTCCCAGGGAAGGGGAATTCCCCTGTCCAGGGAAGATATTGTGGGGAAGGGCCTCTTTTTACCTGAAAGCCAACATTCCCATCACAGAACTTGGAGGAAGTCCCAGAAGAGTTCAGGTGGTGAAAGCTCTGATCCCGAAGCTGAGTTAATCTGTGGACTGTCCCCCAGGGTGCTGTAATCTCACTGGCTTGTGACAGGTGTGGACAGGAACCCAGCCATGGTCAGTCACTGGTTCTTCCAGATGCTGAGTAATAAGGTGTTCTGGTACAACTGGAAACAACTGTAGATGTTCATGAATTTTTCCCTTTGTGTCTGCACAGACACTGTCTTGAACAAAAGAAAATATGACCATGTGGAAATATTTTCCTTCAGTCATTTTGCTATGATTTTATGGTTCACGTTATTAGAACTGGGGAAGTGAAACACAGGACAAAACTGGGCTGTTACCCCAAGAGAAAGCAGCCAGGAGGTGGATAGATGGGGAGGAATAGGGTCATCAAAACACACATGCATCCTTCTTGCTGTACACCTTGTCCTGTTTTATTCCCTGTGCTATGTTATGTGGTGCCTCTTACTTTGTTACTGCACTGAAACCTCTCTGGGGCAGAGAAGTTGTCATGTCAATAGCACTGTCAGGTGGCTATCACACCTTTAAGTGTTGTCAACTTATTAAAAAAAATCAAAACATAAAATATGCTGGCCTGTTGCTTCAGTTTCAAACATGGTATTTGTTTATGCATAGGTTTGCAGTTTAATCTTCATGTAGGTATTCCTTAATCTTCCAACTCCAGCTTTGCTGCTCCAACTGTGACTTTGTAGAGATGGGGAGTGGCTGGTATTTTCAAGACCTCGAAGTGCCTGAAGTTTGAAAAGTGGCATAGTAAGAAGAGTTTCAGGCATAGATGCCACGAGAAAGGAAATGCAAATATCTGCGGATATTCTATTTTTTACATTGATCTGCCTACACTTTTCTTTCCTGATAGTCAGGGCTGTCATCATTTGATTCCTAGTCTGAAATTCCATGTACTTTCTAAAAATCTGCTAACATATCAGCTTGTCTTCATTAGTCTTGAGCACCTTTTGCTCAACAAAGTAAGTGATATTGCAGTTTTATGGTCATTTAAGTGACAAAACTGTAGCTTGTTCCCTTTGTTAAGAGAGTCTGAAAATGGAATAGGACTGGCAACCCTCCCATTATTCTTTTCATATAGCTTCACTCTTCTCTGACGGTCCAAATCAGCTGGAAAGATTGCTGACTGGTGATACAAGTTCAACCTTTCCATAGAGTAAGCAGAATGTAGATTTTAAGGGATATACCAATGTAAGGCCATGATGACCATCCTGATCAGTTATGGGAAACACCTCAGCACCTGGCAGGGGCATTCCCAGAAACCCATTGCCAGATGATAATGGGTTACACAAAAAGGGACAAAGAGACCCCCGATGGCTTCCCAAAAGTCCTCAACAAAATGGGGAGACTTCCCAGCAACAGACTGATAGGATTAATGAAGGATGGAGTGCTATGGAAATAGCACAGGCTTCCCTCGCAACATCCTATGGGAACACAGGGACCCGACCCTTAACGCCTATGTCATCTGTCTATCACCCCAAAAATCATTATTGACTATAGTCACTCAAACTGCCTAAGAAAAAAATTATAAAAGGAGATTGGACATGAGCAAAATCAGGGAGAAGGTCCATCATCTCTGCGGGGGTAACTGACGATCTGCCTTGTCTGCTTCCACTCCTTCAGACATGGTAGGGGTGAGCAGCCATTTACCCTGCTTTCTTTAGCTTGACCTTGCCTTATACCTTACAGATCACTGTCTTTCACTGTTACCCATAGATACCTTATTTGCTAATTGTACTTTGCTACTTTGCTTTATAGATACTAATTTTACCTTGCCCTACACCTTTTAACTTACAGGGTACATATCTTACTTAATGTTCTTTTTATTGTTTTGTTGTCCTATATTGTACTTGTTGTTTGTGGTTTGCTCTAGGGTGTGCATTTCCTTATCTTAGTGAGTTGAAATCTGTGTCAGTAGGAAGCAGCTATATTTTCTTTTTTGCTTTGTGTTAACAAGTGTGTTTAGATTTTGTTCTAGTCTTTGTAAATTGGTCTGTCATGGGGGGATTGCTTGAGTTTTTTATTAAGGCTTAGGCAGTTGTGTTGTTTTGTAGAGCATGCTTCTGGTTTCTGTTTTTTTATTAGTTAAATGCCATTGTGCAGTTAAACGTTATCACCAGCAACGCAAACCCTACAGTAGTTTGTCACGTACTTGTACCAATAAAAGTTATTTAGTGAGCTGCTAGAGTCAGTCCATTTTGTTTCTGGTGCTGGCAGCCTCGTAACTTGTAGGAGAACTTTGCTGAGAAGGTTCTCCATTGCTATTAAGTGCTGCCCCCATATCAGGGTATCAAAAGTCCTGACCATCGCAGTGAATCTGTCTAGTGAAGGGTGTCTTAAGGTGAGGTACAGACAGACTGTTTTGGGCTTTAAAAGGCTTTGATATTCTGGGGACACTGATAGCCAATAAAAAATTTATTAATACAGGTTGGAAATCTTTGCATTTCTGCCCCTTTTCACATGACAAGGGAGAAGAGTGTTCAATTTCTTGTTTTGGGTTGGGGAGGGTTTTGAATGTGTGTGCATTAATAGCACTTAACACTTAATGTTCATGCTCAGGCAAACAGAATGGCAGCCTCAGCCCCGAGCTACATCTGTTTTTTAGATGTTTTTTAAGAATTGATGTGCGGGTTTTGGAGGTTTTGGTTTTTGTTTGGGCAGTTTTGGGTTTTTGTTTGTTTTTAAGACTGGAACTTTATTTTTACCCATTTTTTTTTTTTTTTATTCCTAAACTCCATAAAGTATTTGGCTATGCAAAAACCAGTAGGTACTACAGACAGAAAAATGAAGGAATCACTCCTGCACTGAGCCTGGTGAAACTTAGCATCTTCCTTTGTATAAATCCCAACAGACTTAAGGTTCCCAGTGATACCAGGTTTAGTGAGGTTATATCTATTCAGTTTTTGACTGCAACATAAAAAGATGGCCATGTTTTCACTCTGAAACTTTTCAGTTTAATATAGGGTCTGGGAGGAGACACAAATTTTTGGACCAAAACCAAAGTTGCCAGCATTTGTGACTGCTTATAGCCAAGTCTTTCCTGGAGACCATCTGCAGTGCTACAAGTTGATTTGCAAAGTTCTGGGTATTGTGGGTTATTTTTCTTCCCCAGTTAAAGATCATAATTTCGTCCATGCAGTTAATTTGATACACATGGTTTCTTGCCTAACCAGCTCTTGCATTCATCCTGTACTATATATACACTGTAATACAGCATCCAGCTTGTGAACCATATCTGGTTTCAGCCAACAGCACTGAATATAACTAATGCACAGTTTGGTCTTGCATTGAAGCCGGAATTGAACAATATTTAAATGCCTTTTGACAGCTGGTATATTGCACATTGAAGTATTATTTGTTTTATATACAATGTAAAATCAAATTTCAGTTTTACCCATGGAGGCTTGAACCATGCCCTGAAGTCAATAGCTTTTCTGAAATAAAATGTGGTCTCCCCACCTGCCCTTTCCGTATGCACAGACAGGCTGTGCAGAGGAGAACTGCCTGTGCCTTTTGTTACTCTGGTTTTGATGGCCACAGAATAATGTGTCCAAATCCCAGAACTTAAAATAACAACCAACATATTCACAGAATTATAGAATCATACAATCTACTGAGTTGGAAGGTACCCATCAGGATCATTGAGTCCCACTCCTGGCCCTGCACAGGACACCCCAAGAGTCACACCATGTGCCTGAGAGCATTGTCCAAACCCCTTCTTGAACTTTGTCAGGCTTTGTGCTGTGACCACTGCCCCGGGGAGCCTGTTCCAGCGCCCTCCCACCCTCTGAGTGAAAAACCTTTTCCTGATATCTAACCTAAAGCTCTCTGATGCAGCTTCATGATGTTTCCTCAAGCCCTGGCCCTACTCACCACAGAGAAGAGATCAGTGCCAGCCCCTCCACTTCCTCCTCATGAGGATGTTGAAGACCACAGTGAGGTCTCCCCTCAGTCTCCTCTTCTCCAGGCTGAACAAGCCACTCTTCATAAAGCTTCCCCTCCAGATCTTTCACTATCCTCATTGCCCTCCTTTAGACACTCTCTAATACCTTAATATCTTTCTTATATTGTGGTGCCCAAAACTGCCACAATAGTCAAGGTGAGGCTGCCCCAGTGCAGAGCAGAGCAGGACAATCCCCTCCCTGGAACGGCTGGTCATGCTGTGCCTGATGCCCCCCAGGACACGGTTTGCCCTCCTGGCTGCCAGGGCACTGCTGACCCATATTCAACTTGCCATCATAACACATGAATTCAGAAAGGATTTTTACACACAACTGACTAGCAAGTAAATAACGACATGCTTGTATCTTCCTCGACATGGATGAGATTGGCAGTAGCAAGGCAAATAGCTCACTTTCATCCTCAGTGGCATTCAGACAGAGTACACAAACAGCAGAAACAGCACACAACCCTTGCCTATGATGTAAATTGACCCCATGTCCAGCACAGTGATGAGCTGCTGGATTTCCAGCAGTCCAGTGCAAACCTCATATGTAAACTAGGAAAACTGGTATTTTGCCAATGGTTCATACTTTTTCTTTTGGTTCAAAAAGCCTGAACTGACCTTCATTTCACAATAGCTTGACAGCAGTCCCTCCTGTGTAGCTGAAAGCATTCTAGGCTTTCAAAAGTATTTAAAGATGCTTGTCACCCTTGGCTTCAGTTGATTTCTGGGGAACTGATCAAGCCTTCACAGAATCAACCAGGTTGGAAAAGACCTCTGAGATCATCGAGTCCAACCCATGACCCAACAGCATCCTGTCAACTAGACCATGGCACTAAGTGCCACATCCAGTCTCTTCTTAAAGACCTCCAGGGGCAGTGGATCCATCACTTCCCTGGGCAGCCCATTCCAATGTCTGATCACTCTCTCTATAAAGAATTTCTTTCTAATGTCTACCTAAACCTCCCCTGGCACAGCTTAAGACCATGCCCTCTTGTCCTACTGCTGGTTGCCTGGGAGAAGAGACCAACCCCCACCTGGCTACAACCTCCTTTCAGGGAGTTGTAGAGAGTGATGAGGTCTCCCTGAGCCTCCTCTTCTCCAGGGTAAACAACCCCAGTTCCCTCAACCTCTCCTCAAAGGAGGCTTGAGTCCCTTCACCAGCCTCGTTGCTCTTCTCTGGACCTGCTCCAGCCCCTCCATGTCCTTCCTGAACTGAGGGGCCCAGAACTGGACACAGTACTTGAGGTGTGGCCTCACCAGTGCTGAGTACAGGGGAAGAATCACTTCCTTGGACCTGTTGGCCACACTGTTCCTGATGCAGGCCAGGATGCCATTGGCCTTCTCGGCCACCCGGGCACACTGCTGGCTCATGTTTAGCTTCCTGTCAATCCAGACTCCCAGGTCCCTCTTTGTCTGGCTGCTCTCCAGCCACTCTGTCCCCAGCCTGTAGCGCTGCAGGGGGTTTTTGTGGTCACATTGCAGGACTCAGCACTTGGCCTTGTTAAACATCATACCACTGGATTCAGCCCATTTATCCAGACTGTCCAGGTCCCTCTGCAAAAAGCCTTGGTGCTTTTCCATATCTTATACTGTGGTGAAAGAGACCTCTTAGAGCTGACTAGTTCGTACATTAAAGGATCTTAGTACTGAGTTTCTGTCATACTCCTTGTTTGCAGCCACGTCCCTGTTTTACAGTGTCACATGGACTTTGTTGGGACAGCAGTGTCTTGAAGCCTTGCAGTCTGACCAAGGTTCAGTTTGTGACTGGATTCTTGAAGGGTTTTCCAGGAAGCTCTAAAATAGGGAACTTGTCAAGCAATGATTCCAAAAACAAATTGGTCATTTCACGAGGGAGACTTTTTCCCCCCACCAGACTTCTGGCAGTTCTTAAAAATACTGAGCCATCAAGCAAAGGTGAATTATCTCATGGCATGAAGGACAAGGTAAGCATAGGGTGATTTAATTTTCAGTCCTTCTCAAGGCCTGAGGTGGCTGTCAGAAAAAAAGACAATACAATTTATTCTGTTTATGGGCTGGAACATCTAACAGTGCATCTCTCAATTCATCAACAAGACTGTGATATACTTCTTGAAAGGAGCATCATGAAGCTGTGGGCCCTGGCAGCTGCCCAGTAGTCAAATGTCTTTGACTGCCTTTATCAGTAACCCATCCCAAAATGGGGATGTTCTCTAGCCATCATACCTGCTTAGACCAGAAAAACATTTCCTTTGCTCTGATAACTGAGGAAGGAGAAATAATTAGTCTGAATTTCAAATGCTGCATAAGGGCAATGCATTTCTCCCAGAGGTGTCTGTGTTCATGCTGGAATTACAATACAGAGAGCTGGGAAGTGACTGCCTGGGGAGCAAAATTATTCTGAATTATAGAAAAGGAAAAACAGGAAGGGAAAAGTATCCATAAGAAATCACTCAGTCCATCTCTTGTTTTTATGCAAGGCCAGCTATCCCAATGCCATTCCCAAATGATATCTAATTTATACCTGCAGTCTTTCACAGGTAATCCCTCCCAGTGCCATCCTCATTATTAGGATGTTTTCCAGGGGCTTTAATGGTGCCTTCTTGATGCCATTTAGACTTTTGGTTATTTCTGCTGCTCTGGGTATCTCTGACAGTTCCTAGTATTGCAGTGACCAAATTAGACGTATTACTGAACCTCAAACCTTCTGCTGAAGGCAGCCTGAGCTCTTGCACTTTTTCTTTTGCAAGTCTCACTATAATTGCATTTTTTTTTTTTTTTGGCAATTGCAGAATATTGTAAACTGATTTCAGCTTGTGACTCCCTAGCTTCACCATAGAAGTGCCACTTAAACCTCTTGTTCCTCATTCCCCATTCCAAATATGAGCTTATCCTACAAAGTAAATTTAGTTCTGGTATCCCTTAGTCATGGTGGTTGGCAATAGTGAATGTAATAGGCGAGGCAAGTCATTCAAGTGCTTTCATGCTTCTTTCTTCTACAGCTTTGCTGGAGGTGAGAGAGTAACACAGATTTCTGGAACTTTTCTGTGCAGGCTGGCTCCCATTCCCTGTGAATTGAGAACCACACCTTGGACCACATGGTTCTGTTAGCAGGAGGAGGTGGGATTTTTTTTTTCACATTTCTTAAAGACCATGGCACAAAAACTGGCCAGAATCTGTAAGTGCAATGTCTGTCTGTTTTACATTGGCACTGAAAAATTTAAAAAAAGGACATTATTTTAAGCTTAATAGTGTGTGTGACACCAAAATAACACGTTGCATCCCATTAGGTGGTGGATACAGAATGTCCTACTGCACATCCCCCACACTGTCACAGGTGGGAGCAGGTTCAGTGGTGCTGTACAGTCTGGATGGCAGCAGTCCAACTCAGCAAGGACTCCTTCTGTGGTGCTATTACAGGATTAAGTCTGGATGGTGGGGCGTTGAGCAATTAGAAACCAAGAAATACACAGTTCAACCTCTCACAGAGGAGCTCTGTTGAATGCATGGACAACTATGCAAAACTTTGCTGTGATATACCTTTGCTGTGACCATAATGACAAGATATCACCAAACCACATGTAGAAATTCTTGTACAGTCTTGGTCATCCTGGGAATGATATATTGCAGGACCTTCATCTTCTCTTTAGCCCGAATTTTTCCAGGTTCTTCTCTGTGATCCTTTTTTATATTTTCTGCAGTTGTTTAAGTGGGTGACTCCTCTGCTCACTTCTGTGGTTGCCCTTCCTCCCTGAGATGTCCAATTCCCTTCTTTACTTCACTGTGGGTTGTTCTGCTTGTTCTACCTACTTACTGAAAAGACCAAGCAATTACAACAACTACAAAAAATAGTTACAATTTTAGAAAATACTATATTGATACCTTGAAAAAACGGTGTTATTGCACCTGTAGGAAATTCCTTTCTGTCCTTTTCTTGAGGCTCATGTATGAAAAGGATGTTATAGCCATGGGACCATAAATGAGGGTATGAGCAAGAAACACTTATGCCAGGGTGAATGGAAGTGTAAAGTTTGGATTTTGTGCCAGAATTTCCATTTGGTGTATTTAAAACTGCAGATCAGGGATAGACTGTGTGACCAGCCCTAGATGGATGTACAGACAAGCTGTACAATGTTGTTTGTTTGTATCCCGGCTCTTATGGAGCTGCTCCTTTAATGGGCATCTGAGGCCTGTGAAGAGACAAACAACGTAAAGCTGGGCCATCTCACACAACCTCACCTCAGGCATCCAGCTTCAGAGCTTGGATTGGGAGTGTCAGCTTCTTATAAAGCCAGTGGAGACATTTTGGTGCTCATGTGTGCCCTGACTCACCTTATGAAGACTCCATTGACTGAGACCTTCATTTGGACCTTCCACACAAGGGAATTTGAGTTTCAGTTGCACTGTGGGCTGAAAATTTGGCAGTGTGTCATTTCCTGTAGGGATTGCTTCCACAACTCTTGGCTGCCCCCTGCAAAGTCCTCTCTTGCATACACTAGGCAATTCCACTTTCCCAGAAAGTCCTTTGAGATGACTTTTAAACTAACCTGGTCCAAAAGCACAAGCACTGAAGGGAGGGCTGTGGGAAGTAATTCTGAAGAAGCTACAGGAGTAAGTAAAATAGAAGCAGAGTACATTGCTGGTGTCATTCCCAGGGCTGAAGAAAGCCAGGGATAAACTCTGTCTCAGTCTGAGAAGGCTGATACCTCCACAACTTGGCAGGTTGGTTATTCTGTACAGACCAGGAAGGCTGGACCCTACTCCCCAGAGAGAGAAGATGGAATGTCCTCCTGTGAGAGAATGACAAAGCCATAAATTGAACAGATACGTGGCAAAATGAGTATTTAACCACCCTCTGGGGCAAGCAGATAGGTATTAGAGCATCTCTTTCTCTTTTCTGAAAGGTATCACCTCCTCTTTCTGAACACTTGGTTTCAGCCAGGTCCTTACGCAGATTCCCTATCCAGGAGGGCTCATGCTTAAGCTTTGTCAGGACACAGCCTATTAGCAGAATTCCAGATCAAGAGTTGAGTTTGAAGCAAACATTCCTAAATTTTTGCAGTGCATAGGTTTTGGCTGGGCTGTTATCATGGTTACTGATGATTCTGTGCAGGATCCATATTCATTATTGGTCCATGTGCCAGGGCTGCTGTTGTCCAGAAGGCTTCCTCTTCAGTGTAGTTTGAAGTTCATAGTGGATTCTTCCCCACCACGCAGGGCACCATCAACTGACCCTGCAACTTCATTTTTCCAAGAAAACTTGCGAATTTTTGTCTCATTTGAAACCTCCCAGAATGAAATCTCACTTTAAGTGAGTTACAGCTAAAGCAAGGGATGGGAGCTCCATATTTCAGCACAGTCCCTTAAGGAATAAAAGCAACAAACACAAAAATTGCCCAAGACCCTTTTATGTGGGTGGCAGCAGCCAGTTTTCATCAAGGAGAGGGTTTGGCCTTTGAGGAGCAGAGGCAGAGCAGGAGTACAGCAGTGACCATCCACCACACTGTGGTCCCTTTAAATCTTCTCCTCCACTTGGCAGCTCCAATTTTTCAGTGTTGCTATAGCAAATCTCCATGGCAATGACCCTAATCAGGGAAGGAGGGATGCTAAGGGGACGCATGCTCAGAGTGGCTGCTGGAGCCTCGCCTGCCTGCTACAGCTGCTCCAAGAGTCTGGCACACGGGCTAAGGGAAGGATCAGGTACTGGGCAGACTGGTCCTTGGGGTGCATTGCAAACCTGTGGGATGTCACTGCAGTGATGTGTGTGCGTGTGTTTGTGCGTGCATGGGGTCTGTCCTTGTCATGTCTCATCCACTTCTTTGTGAGGAGCGTGCTGGGAGCAAACTACCGCTTTTCAGTGTTTCTCCTTGTTTCAGGCAGGGAAGACAGCTTGAATTATTGATGGGAGCAATGGCGTTGCCGTCTGCCTGGAGCGTGGTGCGTGTGGCGATCCTTTCCCTCTCGGTGGTCGGCCTGCTGAGCGTGAGGCTTGTGGGGGCTGGCCAGGACTCCGGGAGTGTCATTCCTGCAGAAAGTAGGTACCCACCGTGCACACTCCTGCCCTCCCGCCCGCACCCTGTCCTGCTTTCCTTCCTTCACTTCACCCTCAGCCGCCACACAGACACTGAGCTCCGGGGGAACTTTGCGTTTCCTAAATAAGGAGGGAGTAACAATGAGTTCGTGCCATGTCAGCAAAGCACATGGAAACAAGGCTTATTGAAACAGCAAGCAAGCAAGCAAAGGATTAGTAGTTATTTAGGAAAAAATACTAACTGCATACTATAATTTTATTGGGACTTGTGTTAGAGTTCTTTGTTTGCAGGTCTTTTAGATCTGCTTCTTGAGAGTTTTGTTTCCAGATTTGCCACAATACGTGTGACGTCCTTGCTAGTCTGGATATTGTTAGAAGAATATCTTTGTGTTTATTTCTGCTAGGGCATTGCATTTTGCTTACTGTAGTATTTGGTTGGAACAATAGGTCAACTTTCTTGTAACTACTACAGATTGACACAGGGGACATTTACCCAAACAGTGCATTTGTAAAACATGGTTTCAGGATTTCTGAATATTGCAAACCTAAAAAATAAATAAATATGACAGACTGGCTGGAGCACAGCAGGAGCTGGGAGCTCTTGAATTTGGATCACAGTTCTGTATTAGCTTCCTCTGCAATTTTGAGTAAGTCTCTATTTAAACTTTGTCAGCTCCAAAATGAGGCAACAGTTCAAAGTTAGTAGGGGATGGAGTCAATGTTCTCAGGGTGTTTTTGGTGACAGCAGGTGGGAAATAGACACTCATTAGAAATTTAAAATATCCTCCGGGGAAAAAAAAGCAAAGGAAGATAATTGCATACAAACCAATCTCTAGTTCTTAGTCATGCTTACATTGTATCACAGCTATCTTTTTACATGACTACCAAATATTTAATACAAGACCTGATTTAGTCACTGCATTTTATTCTCCATTAGTTCTGTTACTAGTTTTTAGATACACCTATGTGTATTTGTATCCACAGGTCTTACATGTTGAATTCCCTTCTTTTTCCACTTTCTTCTTTTTTTTTTTTTGGTTAGTGCCAGTTTTCGGTCTTTTCTAAACCAGACCTCATCTTTATTTTGTGTGTCTGTTTTCTAGGCATTCATTAATTTTTAGAAGTTTAGTGATGAGTAGTCCAATTTTTCTCCTCAAATTCCTGAAAAATAAATTGTATGCACCCTTTATGTGCCTGTGTTAGCAGAGGCAAGTCAACGCATTTGGGAAAAAGTGTATAGTGGTTCCTTGTTCTATGTGAGAACTCCCATTTTATCCATAGAAAAACACTCTTGGCCAGAGTTTCTGACCCAAGTCTCATAGAACCATAGAGTTATAGAACAGTTTGGGTCGGAGGGGACCTTTAAAGGTCATCTAGTCCAAGCCCCCTGCCACGGGCAGGGACACCTTCAACTGGATCAGATTGCTCAGAGTCCTGTTGAACCTGACCTTGAATGTTTCGTGAGATGGGGCATCTACCACCTCTCTGGGCAACTTGTGACAGGGCCTCACCACTCTCCTAGTAAAAAACTTCTTCCTTATAACTAATTTACATTGACTGTCTTTTAGTTTAAACCATTACCTCTTGTCCTATCGCAAGAGACCCTGTGAAAAAGTATGTCCCTATCATTCTTATAATCTCAATGAGTTATCTTTTACCATCCTCCAGACAGGCTACAGAGTTTCTTGAACAGTCCTTGAGCAAGATTCCTTGTCTTATCTTGTCATTACACCTGCATGTGAGAGTGAGGAATGAAGGGCAGGTCAGAGTGTTTCTGTGGTCAGTGTTTCTGCAGAGACACTCTGCCCTGTCCTGAGTAATAGAGAGGCTGTCAGCATTGCTACAAAAGCATAACAGTATTTGTGTTTGAGGTCAGGCCAGGAGGAAGACTCTCAGATGATCATGAACTGTGAACTGTATATTGCTTTGGGCTGCTGTGGGGACAGAGTTTTAAAACAACAAGGAACTCCTGATGCTCCTAATCAGACACTTGTTGAGACAGTGCTGCACAGCTGCTAAGTGCTCCAGGTACTTTCCTTTGCCAGTCAGGGCTCTTCCTGATAGTTAGCCTGTGGAACTCTTCTCTTAGGATGCTGTGGATGCTAAAAGTTTGCATGAGATTGCAGAACCGATTGGTTAAATTCGAGAAAACAACAATCTTATAAAGGGCTGTTAGATAGAGCCGCAGTTCTTCTAGTTCAGGAGCTGCCTTAGCATATTCCTGAGATCTGGCAGGGTGTTTGGGAACACATCCCTCCAGACCTGCCCTGTTCTTATGCTCTTTCATGGGCACCCATTTCTGGCCATGAAGGTCACATCTATAACCAGTGCCCGTGGATGTCCCCTGGCATGGGGACATGACTGCACCAGTAACCTGCTAGGATGGACCCTGGCACACTTGTGTCCAGGACAGGAGGCCAGTTGCTTATCTGGAAGACAGAGCTTACTCAGAGATGAGCTGTCCCATGCCAACTGCTCCCAAAGCTTGGGAATGCTCCTATTCATAGTTAATGTACTACAAGAGATGTACATCATGGGAGACTGGACACTGGGCCAGGCAGACCTTTGATGTCATCTAACGCAGACATTTCTGGATCTTTTCCTGCTTGATGTCAGCTCCACTGGCTACTTCTCATGAAGGAGTTGATCCTCCTGAGTGCTGACACATTTGGGGGCACTGCCTCTGCTGCACATGCACACACCTTCCCTGTTGCTGGCACTGCAGTCCATACTGTCAGCCCAGATAACCTGGTGGCTGTGGGACCCTGAGTGACCCAGGAGAGGAAGGGGGGCTCTAGTACATATTCTTGACAGGGATATATGATGTACATGGACCATACTAAGTGTCCTTCTGCAGGGTAGGGCAGTGCAGTGCTTGATGCTTTTTCTGTTCCCAGGTGTGTGACATGGGACTAAGAATGTGCCTTTAGCAGGAATAATCCCACGTGGATCACACAGCCTCTCTCTCCCACTTGGTGGGAGGAGTGTGTCCCTCCTGCAGCACCACGAGCAGGAGAGGGACAGCAATGCTCCCGTGCAAGTGTGGGAGGTGCAGGAATCACAGGAGAGAAGCATGAGAGTGAGTCAGAATTGTTCTTAGCACTGCAGAGCAATCCTGTCCTGTGTGTGGCACCAAGATCTGGCTCAGGGTACCCTCCTCTGCTCTCTGCTTGGCATACTTTCTGCCAGCCACAGAGCCAGGCACAGCTTTTTATGAATAATTCTAATTAGCAGTGTTTAATTGTGTCCTTATACTTTATACACAACACTCTGCATATGCAGAAGACTGTTCAAGTATGAAGTGGGGTTACTAATACTAGTGGATTATTTTCTTTAAAGTTCACTGCAATCCACTTTAAAAAAAATGAAGTAATTTCCCCAACCTTCCATTGCATTTATAGCCCAGATCACCCACTGTGAAAACTAAAATATGGAATTTGAAGACCAGAAGCTGGTCAGTCTGTTTTCATTAGCCAAGGTGCATGAAATATAAAGAGTAAATGCCATGTGCATGCAAGGGAAAATAAATTAGACTTACACAGTGCTTTCAGTTCCAGTTTTTCACCAAGAAGAAGCCAAGAGAACATATTTTAAGCTCCCCTCCCCCATTTCTCCCCAAACACACAAAGACACATACAGTCTTCATGCTGACAGGACCCATTTAAAGAATTATAGCTGACTCTTGATAATTCTCATTATGTTAATCCACAAACCTGTTAAGTCTCCCTATGAGTGATAGTCTGTTCCCAGCTGTCAGCAAGGAATTAATAGCACTTTGCTGTACTTTGCTATGATGTGACTTAAGGTTTAGTTTCATGATTGCTTTAAGTTGATGGAAGCCTGTGCTGCTTCTGCCCTTTTCCTCCCCGTAGCCTGGCTGCCTCTCCTTGCACCATTTCTTGTTGTGGCCCCAGAACTTGGACATTCAGGATCTGATCTGGAGAACAAAAAACGTCAGCAATCCAGCTGACTGAGGAGCTGCTTTATCACTCATGCTGCCAGCAAGTGGAACTGTGGGACCACCTAGCCAAGGACAGAAAGCAGAGTGGGATTGCTCCTATTGGCAACAACACATATTTAGATTTGTTTGTGAAGACAGATGCTTAGACATATTTGTGTTGGGGAAATGTCCATGGGCCCCTTGCTGAAAATATTGTGGGCATGAAGAGAGGTCAAGTCCAGCTAGACAGGCCAGCTTAGCAGCCCAGCTCTTCAGTCTGGAAAGCAGAGCAAGGCAGGGAGCAATGGAGAGCAGCAAAGTTGTAAGTGGGACAACAGTGAATATTTAATAACCATCTCTTCCACTGCAAAAATCAGAGGCAGGAAATGAAATCAGCAGATGTCAAGTTTAGAGCAGACAGGAATGGTATTTTGTTCACTCACTGAACAGCTCAGCTGTGGAACTCATTGCCACAGGATGCTGCAGATGACAAAAGTTTACGTGGATTCAGGAAGCAACAGTGCAAATTAATGTGAGAGAAATTCATGGAGGGCTTATCACATGTAGAAACACCAGCCAGACACAGGATATCCTCCGACACCTTGGTAGGCTAGAAGAACGTTGCTAGACACTTATTCTAAGCATCTGCTATTGGCTACTGTGATCATCTGGCTTGTACAATAGTATAAAAGCCCAGTTAGAGTCAGGACTTTTAGAGTCCGGACTTGGCAGCTCTGCTGCTAGAAGTCTGACTGTAGCTGTAGAATTTCCAGGTAGTGGGGCATTGACTGTGTTTGATTTGGGAACTGCATTTAAGTTGCTCTGTGCTAGTAGAAGCTGCTTGATGGAGATGAACATTGCCCTATTCAGTCCGCAAGCACTGAACAGATGGTGCTCTGCAGGGCTCACCAGTGGAGGAGTTCACAGCCACCCACCTTCACTGCTGCATGTCCCCCACTCCCAGATACAGCTGTCCTCTCCTCTGCCAGTGGTGCTGCTTCAGTGAATCCTCTCTGCAACTCTGGAATTCAGAATGATGTCTCCCACCCTGGGATATCACTGGTTGGAGGAATCGCACGGGCTCTGAAGGGCTGCTGGCTCCCAACTGGCAGGGATCCTGACCTGATCCAGAGATAGCAGTGCCTGGAGAAGGACCTCCACCATCGATGACAGCCCAGGAAACTACATTAAAGAGTGAATATCTTGTTATGTGGTGAAAGTGGCTGCAGCTGCACTGTGACTTCAGAGAGCAGTGCCGTGTTAGGAGCTTTGCAGGTGCTGGTTCAGGACACCCAGAGCTGCAAGGCAGGTGTCCTCACTGCCACTACCCTTCTGCACAAGCTGCTTTGATGCCAGGGCAGCTGCTTTCACAGGGCTGGCAGAAGTAAAATAACCACTTGGCAGGGTTGTGCCATTCCACTAGTACCTCCCTGTCTACATGGGAGCACTTGGCTGTCATAAATACTAGTGAATGATCCCACACAGCCATGGCTCTCACAAGGGCCTGGGTGACAGGCAGTGACTGACTATGGAATTCATGGCTCTCCTCAAAAATGATTTCTCCACACTGCAGAAGCAGGAGACATTAATTTATGACACGAAGTTTGTTTTTTCTCTGCCAGGTTCTGATTCTGAGAACATTTAAGTGACAAGCACTTCAGGGTGTGCAGCAGCTTCTCATGACAAGACCACAGCGAGGGGAGGGAGCAGGTCAGGACATCGATCCAATAATGATGGATTTGCAAACAGCAGTCTGAGGACG
The DNA here is from genome assembly GCF_003945725.1 of Corapipo altera. NCBI lineage: Eukaryota > Metazoa > Chordata > Aves > Passeriformes > Pipridae > Corapipo > Corapipo altera. The sequence continues at coordinate 2,446,771 of NW_020884947.1, forward strand.
TAGATTCTTTCTAAGGGCTCTGCTCCATGATCCAAAGTGAAAACAATTAAATTACTGAAATACTGAAAACAGGAGGGGGTTGAGTATCTTTAAAATGTGCTCAAAGCCATCTTGTCACTACTCCTCTCAAGCCTGAAGAGAGAGAGTCTTTTTGAATGATGCTGTTCTTATAGAGGTGGGGACTTTGCATTTCCTCACACCCCTGGAATTAAATCTCTAGCTTAATTTCCAGGTTTTCCTGAGATGTCAAGGGAGATGGAGGAGGATGGGTAGGAGAGAAACACCTCCTGAATAGATCAAAGCTTCTAAGAGCTTTGCTGAGGACTGAGAAGCACTTTGGCTGCTCCCTTCCATCAGGTACAACTAAGGAGTCAGTGCTGGCAGCAGGCTGCCAGGCACAGGTGGAGTGCTGCAGTGCTGCACAGCAGGTCCCTGGCTCCAGGCAGCTCCCCAGCTACCTCAGCAGCAGCTTTGCACCCTCTTTGCTTTGGTGGAGCAGCACAAGTGGCTGCATGTGGACAAGGATTTCAGCACTCCCCCCAGCGTGGAGGCTCTGTGATCAGGGTAAAATGTCCTCTTTCCCCTGCATCTGCTCCAATATCAGCAATTTCTTCTTCTGAAAATGCACACTTCGTTAACTCTGTGAGCAAACAATCAGAGATCAGTGCAGGGTGAATCCTGGCAGAGTAGAAATGCCCAGGTTCAAAAGTGAGCCATTTTACTTGCTGTCAAGTCCCCCCTGTCCTCCTCCTCTCTGCCTTTTCTCTGCCCTGCCCCTCTGTTGCACACACACTGGCACCAGCTGCAGAGCCAGTGGGATGCTTTGCATTCCTGGCAGAGAAAAAAATACAGCAGCAGGTGAAAGGAAGCAAATACAGATCTGGCACTGTCCCTTGCCAAGCTGCTCTGTAAGAGCTCCTGTAAAAACAGACCTGCCTGTCTGGTTCCTGAACCATTGCAAACTGCTATTTTCAGTGTATCGGTTGAGAATTAACCCATGTCTGGAGAAGGGTTAAGGATTTCAGTTTTAAGGGGAGAGGGTGGTGGCTGAAGCAGCAGGGAGAGTCAAATCTGGGCTATGTTCAGAGAAGCACAAACAGCAAAGAACTCTTTGTGGGTTTTGCTGATCCTTCCACATTTGCACAGGGAGATATACAGCCCTGTCCAGAGGCAGCCCTGACTTTGCACACATGCAGGTGTAGCTGCCTGGTAAAATGGGGTTTCTCCTGGCATTACAATTCACCTCTGTACTGCTACACTCCAAATTTCATGCTGTGGCAGTGATGTCTTCTTCTGCCTCCTTTCCCAGGCCGTCCCTGTGTTGATTGCCATGCGTTCGAGTTCATGCAGAGGGCGTTGCAGGATCTAAAGAAGACGGCGTATAACCTAGACACACGGGTATGTGTTCCTGCAGAAGTGCTTTCACTTAGCCTTTATCTCCCAGCGGCCAGGTTTGCCTGTCTGTGTACAGCAGACATGACATCTCTGCTGACTCACTCCCATCTCAGCAAATAGGTTTATACCAAGCACAGATTATTTTTCACAGTCTGCAGCGGTTCATTAACAGTGATCTAGTCTGAGTCTGACTTCTTGCATAACAGGCTAAAGAATTACCTCAGACAGTCCCTGCACCAAATAGAGAAGGAAAGAGGATGTATGAAGGAGAGAAGAACAAGAATTTACCCTTTGCCTCACAACATTGCTTCTGAGCTGTGGACTGACTATTCACTGGGCAGGAGCAGAAAGTGAACAGGAGAGCGAGAAGGTGGCTGGCAGGGCTGGCAGAGGAAAGGGAAGCACATGTACCTCTTTCTCATGGATCGATACTCCGTGAAAAAGGGGGAAGCACATTTTCTCAGGTGTTCGTGACAGCACACAGGGCATTCTGCCACTTCACATGTCAGTCTTGTGCTGCAGGTCTCAATGAACAAAATGAGGATGTGTAAAATGCCCTGATTTTAGCAATTCATACATATGTGAGTTCATAAATATGCACAAAATGCCTGGGCTGGGAGTTACTACAGTGGCTCTCGTGCTATCTGAAGATTGCAAGAGGCAGGAGGTCTCTCACCTCTAATAAAGTCCCTTCATTCATGTCTTGTCCTACCTCTCCTCCCCTAACAGCTCCTTGACCACAAGGCAACTTGTGGTGAGTGAAACCAGTTCACAGCTACATCTCCCAGTTTCTTTAGGAGCCTGCCCAGCACCTTTGAGCAAGGCCATCTCTGTTGAGAGGTGAGAAGGGCTCCTTGCTCCTCTAAAATCACACTCAGCTCCAATTGTCATTCTCAGCAGAGCCAATCAAAGGGATATAAATCAATTTTCTTAAACCATAACACAGAAGGGCAATTATGTTGCTTTGCCTCTGGTTTCTTGTGACCTTGTGCAATCATGTTGGGCCCTACACAGTAAGGTTGGAGTGACTGTAGCTTTCTTGGGCTATCAATAGCCAACTGATTAGGACAGAGTTCCGAGTGTGGGTTACATTACAAAAGTTTCCCATGCACTAGTGTAATAAATAACCCTTAAGTGGTAAAGTATCAGTAGAGGGCCTTTACCTCCAGCAGCTGTGCTGGGCTGTTCTGGTGCATAGCAGAGTTCCACCTGTTTGGATTAGGTTCAGCTGAAATGTTTTGTATCTACACATGACATGTCAAGGCCAGGTGCGGTTGCAGCTGTGCTGGTTCTTATACAGTCAGCACACTTTATGTGGGAAGTTAAAGATGTTTTTGAATTTAATAGAGGCAGCACAGTTCCTTAATCCCACTTCAGAGATATTCAGATGTGTCTATGAGGTCTATTCTTTCTGGAGAGTGGAGTAAGAATACAGTCCATCAGAGAGCAGCACTGTCTTGTAAGAAGTGAAGCAGAATATAAAGGGAGAAGCTGATCCCAGAGCACCACAAGATAAGCTTCTCTTTCTGTGAGGAGCTGGATAGGCCTGACATGCCAAGGCACTAATTCAGGTAGCTCCCAGTGTTACAGAACAAGGGACATAAGAACAGTGCATGACCAAAACAAACATAACCAGTAGTTTGTAATATCACCCACTCTTTGACAACTGTCAGAGTTTAGTACTACTAGTAAAGAGAGGGTATATTACTGTACACCTTTTCCAGCCTTTGGATTGAGACTCTGGAGGGCTTTCTGGAAGAGATGCTTTAGTTAAATACAAATTATTGAATGATGCAGCATTAAATGAAATACAGCAGCCAAGGCCCTACAGATGGTACCCTGTGACCTTCTATTCTCTGAAAGGTAGACCCTCCATATCCTTCCTCCAGCACAAGTACTTGGCTCATGATGACCAACTACAATTTCTCAAGTTTTGCACACAAATATCTTCATTCAATTACTCCTCAGTCTTGGAAATTGTTGTTACAAGGGCAAGCCCAATGCAGGACTGCTCCTGCATATGATTTCTCTGCCAATGCCATCAAGGCCCCAATTAATTTTTGTAATTGATGCTTCTCTTTTACAGTTCTTTCAGTTGACAACTGTGTGCTTCCAGAGCTGCTCTTCCTGCCCGTAAATAGTCCTGAGTGACACCCAGGCAGGGTTTGTGGTAGCACTGACAGCTTGTAGGCATTACTGTGAAATCCAATAAGCCTGTTTGGTGTTAAGATGATTCTATGATTTCTCCTGGGCTCCCAACAATGAGAGCATTCACTCATCCAAGATTCCACTGTAGGAGCAGGGAGCAGTGTTTAAAAACGCCTGCCATGGTGCTAAGCCGATAAGTGAAAGCAGACAAGGAACCTGAACAAGTCCTCTTTAATGCAAAGGTGGATGTCAAAAGTTTGAGTTGAAAAGGATAGAGGGCTGTGGAGGAAAAGGAAAGCAGTTCTGAAACAGCCTCTCCCTGCACAGGTTTGCAGTCTGAGAACAAGAAGTGAGTAGTAGAGAGAGGGCACTGCTACGCAGGCAAGGCAAAGCTTGGTGGAGCAGGACTCTTGTAGGAGTGCCCAGCTACTCCTCTGGAAACTCTCTTTCTTAATTAACCCTTTGCTGTGTCTAATTTATCAGGAAGTATCTGGTCAGAGAAACACGAGCAGGCTGAAAACCTTGTTGTTTCAAGAGCTTTGAGATAATTTGTTCACAAGTGATTTCCAACCTTTAATGGGTTTTTGCAGTGCAGATGGGAAACCCATTCACAGTGAATTCAAACCCACTACATTTTTCTCTTTTCCCCTCAAGAAACTCTTCAAAGTCAGTCTGCAAACTGCTTAAGGGACCGCAGACCACATGGTGAAAACCACAAGATTTGCTCAGGAGGAAGGTTCTCTTCAGTCACAATTGCGCTTGCTGATGTGAGTTGCTTGCACCAACAATTTTGAGTCTCACAAGAAACTCAGCTTCTGAAATGATGGTGCCCTTTGAGAAATCCATTCTTTTTATCTCAGAAAAGTGAGACTAGGACCCACAAAATACTTATTTGATCACAATTAAATAAATGATACTTAAGTACCTTTGAAGATCTGAAATTAATTTTTCCCTCTGATTCAGAGAAAAAAAGCTGGAGATGCTTTTCCACTAAGGTGTTCCAATTACAGCTAGTCATTTTAAATTATGTACATAGAGAATAATTTTCAAGCTTTTGATGGAGTTCTGGGGGCATGGCTCCAAATGGAGTTAGTAATAAGGCAATTGTAAGTAAATTAACTCAGGTTGAAATAGGAACCACATACCCAAGCCTAGATCTGCCCTGAAAGATTATGGGTTTCAGACAACAAGGTTAGACTGACAGCTGGATTGAACTCAGAGTTATTCTAGAGAAACAGCAGTGTAACTGAGAGCACAACTGGCACCTCAGCACATGCTATCTGTGCAATTAAATTACACAGTATTGAAGGCATCGTCAACAGGAAGCCATCAATCACCACAACGGAATTAAGAGCAGTGCAGTCGAAGGTGGAATTTTTCTCAGCATTTATAAGGGACACTTTAATAATTTTGACAGCCTACTCCCTAGAAGTTAACTGTGAAAATGAAAACATTCAAACTATAAAAATACCTTCCCTGCATCTCAGTTCTGAATACACTTATTTCATCATTTTTTCTGTATGAAAACCAGCACTAAAACCTGTGATTTTTCACTCAGCAAAGCACCTTGGCTACAGCTGTGCAGAGGGATTAGATGTAATCAATTATATACTCTTTTAAAGTGATATATTCAGTTCTTTGATTTCATGGTTGTTTTTTTTTTTTTCAGACAGAAACCCTCCTCCTGAGAACGGAAAAGAGAGGCCTGTGTGATTGCTTTCATGCAATACACTGAAATGAGCACTGGGATTTGGCCAGTGGACATTTATTCATTTTTAAAATGCTGTTCAATAAATTAGAGGAAGATACAGAGTGCAAGTTGTGCCCCACCATAAGGAAAAACATTTTTATCAAAACAGTTTATCAAATCATTGGTATAGCTCAGTTAAATCAATTTTGCTTTGATGTGGTTTATCATTACCGTATGTGATATTGCATCTGCTGAAATGTCAACAGAGGAAACAGTGCCAAAGTCTCGCTTGTGGGTTTTATGCAAGGATAGCATCCTGCTTTTCTGGTATTTCAAGCCAAAAATTTTCCTTGGACTCTCAGGCCAACCCCTTGGCTCGTGTGGATTGCCATAGACCTGTGAAAGTCGGTGGAGTCGAGTTCTTTAATGTATTTATGGAAGAATAACATGAAAAAGAAGCTACTTTGCCACGGTGCATAGCTAAACATTTACAAACAGTCAGACTTGGCTTTATATAGAAATTAATAGTTGTCAGTGACTGCTTGGCAGTCCAAGGAAGGGATGTGTTCCCGATCGCATCAATAGTCCAGTGCATGGCAAACACAGTAATCTGTCTCACAATTTTAATTTCTTCAGAGCCACACAGTAGCTGTGATCTTTTTGGAGAGATTTATTAAGTATATAATATGATCAGTAACATTTGTAATCACATGAATACTGCCTGGCAACTGAACTGATTACGTCTGCCAAAATCTTCTGGAGAAGTGTCTTTCATTAAGCAAATCACATGCTGGATTGAACCACTCAAACTGGCCTCTACAGAGAGTTTTGGCAGAGAGCGTACACAACGCCTGCCTGCCCAGGAGTCTCTTGCAAACTGTATTTTGGGAAATATTCAAATTCCACCAAAATGCTCCGTAGCTCTTGCATGGACTCTGCACTCCATCACGGTGGGTTCCAGTGCTGATGCTGTTAATATTCCTGCTGAAGTCAGTGTGAGACAAGACAGAACAAAATAATTTAAGTAGTGAAGTAGTAGTAGTAGATGACAAGATTGCACCTTGTTACTCTTTAAAAAAGAATAGCAAATCCTTTTTCATTGTTTTCCTTTTTTCCTTTGTTTTGTGGAGGAGAGCAGGAAATGGCCAAGCGGAAAGTTCTTGCTGACAATAATAGATTTTTGATAGGGCTTAATATAACAGACCCAAAGTAAAGATTTATGTATCTGCTCGAGCATCAATGTACAGGCTAGAAACTTTTATACGAACACAACAAGAATGGTTTTCAAAGTCATTTTAGTAATTCTTATTAGTATGTCTGTCTTCTCATGAGTGGCTGATATTTTTGATTTTTTGCTCTCAGCCTGATCAGCAAGTTAGGATGGAAGCTATCTGCTGCGTTTTTCCAAACTGCTTCTCTCCTGTTTTATCTACAACATTAGGCACAGGGAAATAGGGAACTGTGACCCGCTGAAAACTTATTATTTTGTGTGCAGTCATACTCAATAAGACAAGGGAGTGTATTACAATATAATTTGCCAAAGTTGTTTGAAAGGCATGTGGTTTTCAGCTTCCTTGCACCTACATTTCAAAGAGGAAATTTGCTTTGTCCTTTGTAGTATTCTAGCAAAGCCTTTTATAGATCATCAGCACCTGGACTGTGTACAAGAGAAGCAGCATGACGCAGCAACACATCTCTTCTGGTGGCATTGCACTCCACTGTGGCACTGGTCACTGACTGATGGGAAGCAATAGAGGTTCTTGTCATAGACCATATTTTACTGTACAAATAAAACAATAGGTTTAACACTTTTTTTGGTTTTTCTTGCAAAATATCAACCTTACGTTACTTTTCTCCCACTTAGATTTGAACTAAAGTAACGCACAGCTTTTGAGTTGGCTTTTTGCAGGAGATGGAGTTCCAGCACTGAACCTGTGAATTTTTCATCACAGCTCAACTTTTTTGGGGGCAGTGTGTCTGTGGTTTGGTATTGCTGTTCTGCATGTTTATTCTGCTGGTACCCTAAAGAATCTTGCAAAGTCCTCTTAACAAGCACTGGGGTTTTTGTCTGTGTTTTTATTTAGAAAAACAGTTGTTCACTGCTGAGTTTTCATATATACAGCTTGTTACAATAAAAAGGTGGAAAGAATGTCAAGTGGATGTTCTCAGACTTCCAAAGGGATCAGAGTGATGCTGCAACTTTATGGTTGTGATGGCAGTGATTATTCTGTATGTACTCCTCTTTGTCTATAATACAATACAATAAAAGGGCAAGATGCATTACAGTATTTGGTGTGCTTTGTTACTGATTCAAAAAAATGAGAGTGCTTATGCAGTAATAAATATCTGTTTTTTAATTAAGTGGAAAATCCACAGTGAAAAAAATGCTATTTTGAATACAAAAATAGAGATCTCGTATTTGGGCTAGATTTAGTAATGTATTTTCCAAAGTATAAAATCAAACTCGGTCTTATTTGAAATTAAAGTACTGCCATGATTTTTGTGAGCTTCTTTAAGGACCCCATACTCTGTACTTGGTGATTGTGGTAAGGCTCCTTATAATTTCCAGATAGCACGAAGAAAAAAATGGAGCTAGATAGTTTCAATTTATTGTTGCTCATGAAGTTAATTTAAATTCAGAAACCCCTTAAATCTCCACTTACTAGAAGAAACTGTGTATTTTGCAAAAGGATTTAATTGCAGGAGACCTTAAAGTAGAAATTCTCTTTTCCCACACATCAGCTCCAGCACTTTTCTGCTGTGGAGCCAAGGCAGTTCTCATGACCTTTTGAAACCAAGCTGTGTCTTCTTTTCTTTTGGTGCAGCGCTGCTGCTGATAGACCTGGGCAAGTGGCATTTGTACACAAGGTGGAGTGTAGGTGGTAACCTGTAAAATGCACAGCCAAGTCCTCCCTGTAAGAGAAATGGTGTAATCACTATAACCATTAGCATGGTGCTATCCCTGGGTAGGGCAAGATGATGAAGAAATCCTGGTAATGATTCCCACATCTCCAGAGCTTCTCATACCTGAGCCAGTGCCTTCTTTGGGTGTAATTCTGTGTGTATTCCAAGCTAGTAATTTTGAGCTGAGTCTCAGGACAACTCTCTGAAGACATTCCTGGATTTTATTCTGAAAAATGGGGACACAGTTCATCTTGCTAGCAATGAAAAATCCTGATGGGTAACGTCAAAGGTCAGTAATATTATTGCTAGCTGAATCTAGTTAGCGAATGGACTGTGTGGAATACTCTTAAATTCCCATGGAATACCCTTTCCAGATGGAAATCTCATGTTTAAAAGCCAGTTACGTCTTTGTACTCAGAACTAATCTGTAGGTAACTCCTGGATGATCTGAGCATCCAATATGCATTCCCTGTTTCCTGAGCAATGGTTACAAAGTGTGTAGGTAGCTCCTTTGAGTGACCATGTAGTTTCTGTGCCCTCTTCTTCACCTGCCCTAGGCTGGTACCCAGAGACAAGACCTCCTCCTGTAGCAATGGGTCTGGTGGAGGGGGCTGATGGTGGCTGTTTGCTGCCAGCAGGCAGATCTCACCCTGAAGAGAGGAAGCACTTGCTGAGCTGAAGGAGGCCGACAGGCATCCCAGTTTAGTTCAAAGGTAATTTAAGAGCAGGAAGGTTCTGAGGCTGTTGTGCCTTTTGTGAGGCAGAGAAGCATAAGGGATGTTTTCTCTTCGGAACCAGTACAAGGCAGAAAGTTTACCTTTGCCTCTCCTGGCAGGCAGAGACCCCTTTGCCTAAAACAATGTTCTTCTTAGTACTTCCCTGGCCACAACTCAGTGAGTGAGAGAGAAGGGGGGCAAGTGTGGAAGAAAAAGAGACACCTTCCTTCTGCAGCCTGGCTGAGTTCCTGGCAAATCAGTGCTCCTGACCAAGATTCTAGAGCTGCAGCCTAAGGATTTATGTGCTGTGTGTGGTGAGCAGAGGCTGCAATCACTCTGAATGAGGGCAGTGCAGACAAAGCCAGTACAGCAGTACCAGAGACAGGATTTGAAAAGGGGAGCACAGAGATACTGTGTGCACTGGTGTAAAAGAACCTGCTTTTGAGAGATGTACAATGATATGCAGATGGAAGAGCTGGTTTTGAATAATCCCTGTGCTCCCCAGCTGAAGCTGTGCAGAAGCTGGAAAGTCTCAGGGAGGGCTTTGTGCTGAGCTTATTCCCAAAGAAGACATGGAAGAGCCAGAAGCGTCTTCTATGAACTGGTACTTGCTGATTTGAAAATTAAGGGGAAATTAATTTGTAGGTGCTTTTACTAGCTAAGGAGAAAGGCAGCCCTCACTTAAAGAGTGTTCTTGGCAGCAAAAATTAAATAAAAGTGGAAAACTAATATAAATTGCAAATATATATGTGTATGTATAATATGCATATATGTATAAAATATTTAGTCTGATTTTTGCTCCATTAAACATTTTAAATAAATAATTTCAGACTACAATGGATGAAGGAGGATGGGCCTGTCTGCTAAACTGCTGAAAAGTCACCGTGATTTTCCAGTGTCTGATTCAGGTTCTGCCTTGAACAGGCCTTGGGGCTCTGTTCAGAACATGCACTCAGAGTCTCCACATGGGCAAAGGAAGGAATTTTCCCCAATATGCTCATGATAATTTGTTGATTGCTGGAGAAGGATCCCACACTGGAAGGGCCTTTGATCCAAGGGCGACAAGCTTATCTGCTCATTTTATGTTTTCTATGCATGTGGTTAGAAATAAGTTGAAGTTACCAACTTTCTGAACTCCAGAGGGAAGGAATGAAAAACACAAGGTGGCTGTTAGAAAATCAGTTAATCATTGTCATCACCTTGAGGAGACTGGAGCACACGGTAGACTTCACAGGAGCCCACTTGCCTCAAACCTCTCTCACTAGCTCCATCCCTGAGCTGTCCCTTGCAGATAAAGAAGAATTAACATTGATATGTTCATAAATGCCCATTATTAAAGCTCCAGTTCACTACATCCATCATTATGTTTTCCAGGCAGTAGTTCTTTGCAGAGAAGACTCCAGTAAATGATGGACCTTTTATTCAGCCTGGCTTGTCTCAATGCATACTTTTGACTCTGTATCATGTTTCTGTTCATGCTGAAATCATTATCAGAACTGTTTCAGCAACACTGGCCCAAATTCTACCCTTATATACCCACATGGGAATCTTCATCACCTCACTGGAAACCACAAGAGGTGACCCAGGCCTGTTTCGCACTAACACAGTAGTGTTAAATCTGTGTTTAATCTGTGTGTTTAAAATAACTGCCTTTCAGATTGCCTGCAGTTCCCTTACCATGCTGTAGAAGGTTTTCCTGGAGACAGCGAAGTCCCCGTGCCGTATCCCTAGAAATGCAGAACAGGGGACTGATTGCTGAACAAATTTGATCCTATAAATTTTGCTTCTCAAGATGATCACGAGCTCAAGATTAAATATTACCCATAGCTTAAGTACTGACCATGTGAAACAGCAAACAGAAGCCTAGCCTTTTGATAGTGGTGCAGAAGGTATTTCATCATCTTAAAAGCATTAAGGTACTAAAGATAGATGGTACCTGTAGCACTGATTACTGAATATATCTGGTTTTTCTAACAGTTGGTTTTACTGGTCTGTACATTATAGATGGGGACAGAATTACAAATCTCAGGAGGACGGATTGTCTTTACATCAGATTTCATTCCATATAAATCAATGAAAAAGGTGAGGTAAAAATGTGGATCTACACTATTTTTTTTCCAGAGACATGATAATGATAACAAGTCCATTTTCCCTGATGTTTAATTCCTTTTCTTTTTAATTGCTTAAGAAACTGTGCCTCTATTTCTCTACTTAAGGTGTGCATGGGAATTGAATGTATAGCAGACTGTAAAGCATGTAAAGCTCATCAGTAGCAGTTAAGTACAGTATAGCCTGAAGAGGAATTTGGAGAGCAGATTCTCAAGCCTTGATACGGTTTTGCCACTCCTGTGCTTTGAGGTACAGGCCATGTTTCCTCTACCATCTCTGTTGTCCAAGTTCATCAATGGGGAAATACTCTTTTCATAAGAACAATTCGGACCACTATGTCTCACTTGGGGATATGTTAAAAGCAAACATGTAATTTAAGTATGAAAATAGAAAAATCCTCGAGTTACAATTGTTTTAAGGTGAAATCAGTAGAATCATAGCCCTGTGTACTCTATAGTCTAGTATGCCTTCTAATATCAAAGATAGAAAAAATTACTATCTGTCTAATTATTGCCTGTTTAGCTAACATTTGGATAATTATACAGGAAATAAAGAAGTGTTATATATTTATGCCATTTTATAAAATCACTTATTTTCCTACTTGGAAACTAATGAAAAACTTTATTTCAAATTCTGGTCCACATTTCTAGTGCATCTGCCTGAACTATGCTTCTTATATTTCCTTTCCCAAAGGAACACATTAGGAAGATTCAATACCAAGATGTGCAACAGCAAGGAAATACCGAGGTTATTCTGTGAATATTCACAAAGGAGGATGAAGGAGAGGGTTATAAATTTCTGTTCAAAGACCTTCTGTATCTAAACATACTGTTGTGTATTGCCTTCAACAGAAAAGTACTCCATGCCCAATAACACATCGAATAATTGTGATTTTGAATTTGTGAAATAATTCTGAAGAATTAGTTCTATGGACTGCAGAATACTTCACTGTTGTGCAAAAAAACCCCCATAACAAAAGCCAAGGAGAACTGGCAAAACTTAAAACCTTCTTCATTGCAAATAATTGCCTATTTCCCATACATACAGCTATATAACTGAAAAAAACCAACTTTATTGTGATGTAGTCTCGTTTAAAAATTTCTTGAGATGATCAGAATCTGGATATAAATGAATTCCCTCAATGGATTTAGTAAGTGTTGGACCTTGGCTAGCTCTCTCACAGCAAGTACCAACATGCAACAGTGGAGAAAAAAAGAAAATTAAACAGGTAGCAAAAGGCTGGGAAGACAAATACAATAAACTTGGGAAAAACGCATTTAGCCGTTTTCCATTTGACCTGAGGTCTGATTTACACCATGCCCATTTAAAATTTTCATTGCAGGTGGCATGTGAGCAAGTTTTCTGTATTGCCTCCTCAAGATCAGTGCTGAGAGCAGAATGGAAGCTTTGGACAAAGTTTATCAGAGAAACCCTCCTGTTGAGTCACAAGGTGCAGAAAGGACCCCCTTGCTTTCTAAACTGCTTCTCAGAGAGGAGTCTAGATGTGACTGGATCCAATCTTAAACCCAGACCGAGTCAATGGTCTATGTTTAGAGGGTTATATAGATGCAACTGAATCTTTGTACCACTTTGTCCCATGGGATTAAGGGTGGCAAATCAAATATATTTATATGAATATAATAAATTATTTATTCTATGGATGATTATAATGAAAATCATTAGACCAAAAGACCCTAATCAGAATTATTTACTACACAAGGTAGGTAGTTGCCACTACTAGTACAGTACACTATCAGTCAGATGTTGCTAGGCCAGCTGTGCCAGCTCAGCAGCTGTTAGCTCAGCAGCTTTAGATAAATTATCATTTGTTGGTTCCTTTATCAGGACCTTTGTGTGCCACATCCTCACTGGTGCCAGTTTCTGTCGGGAAACATTGTTCTTCATATCCTCAGAATGTTTAACTTTGGGATTATTGGGTCAGGCTGGTCTCAGCATTCTTCAACACCAAAAGCAGTCCAACATCCCTTCGTTCTCCATACACTACTCATAAAGTTTGGAAATAGGGTAAAGTTTCAGCTGTTTTGCCCTCACTTAGAACATTCTGCTATAATTAATTGTCATTTAGACCCGTGGTTTATTCATTTAAGGTCACCTGATAGCTCATATACATCATGCCAGGAACTTTATCATCAAATTCATAGTTTGGAATCAGCCAGTGTGAGGTTTTCAGGCTGAGACTGGCAAACAGTTGGATGCCCATATACTTCTCCTCCCAGTCACTGCCAGCCTGGAGAAAGCATCCAGCTCCTACTGCCTGGGTGACTGACTATTTCTATGGAGAACAACCCTCTGACAAAGTGCTCTGGCACATAGAGGCTGGGAGAGTGAGCCTGGTGCCATGAATGCCTGACATCCTTGACAGGGAGAGGTTTTGTAGGCTGACTGTGGTGGCTTGGCTGAGCACTGAGCACAGAGAGCAGAATGGTGAACACTGCAAGAAGTGCTGCAGCCTTTGTAGTACATAAAAGCACATGAATTGGTTAAAAAAACCTCAGAAACCAAAATCTCTTTTTTGTGTTTGATACCAACTATATTCTACACATCTTTGATACACGTAAACATGCCTGAGATGTGGCAGGCCCCGGGAGTTTTCTAAAGCACAAGATTCCAAGGGGTACCCAGTGAGGAGAACGAGCCTTCCACAGGGCTGTACTTCAGTGTACAGAACTGACAGCACCGTTTCATGTGCCCTAGACCAGGTGTTGTTTGTGCAGCCTTGGACTGACACCTGTGAGAGGGGGGACAAGGGGACAGCATGGACATCAGTGAGTGGGGTCTCTGGGCAGGGAACAGTCCTGCTGTCATCACAGCGAGGACCTGGCCTTCTGCCCATGAGAATGAAGTTGCTGGCACTGGAGAGAGTCTTCCTCTGGGCATGAAAATGCTCACTCTGGAGCACTGACCAGTGAGGGGGGACAGGAGGTGGGGAAAATGGTGGGTTTTTGTCACCAGCCATTTCCCTGGACATGTCACTTCCCCAGGTGTTCAGCAGGCTTAGTCTGGGGGCTAGAACTGTCCTTGGGCCCAACCTTCATAAAGAGAATGCAAAGCCCAAGCACAAGAGCAGAGTTGTACACACCTCAAGGTACAGAAACAACTCTGCCTGTCTGCTCCACCTGTGAGCCCACACCAGTGTGTTGATGGGAGAAAAGCTCGTATTCTGTGGGAATGGAGACCCCCAATTGCATTTTGCTAGAGGCACTTGCTAGGGGCACTTGGGAAGGGTGTTCCCTTGCCCTGAGCTGGCTTTCAGCAGCCTTTGATAAACCCCAGTCTGGTATTATCTGACAGTCATTACTCAAAGCCATTCATCCTTGAGACAGCCATACTGCAGGATTTGGGATGATCCCAGCATAACACTGCTGTTTTGTCCATTTGCAAGGAAGGAGCAGATCTAAAATGCAGTTTGCTACTATGTCACCTCAATACCATGACTGTGATTAAATTGCATGGGAACCACTCTGTGAACACTGACAATCACAGGATCTGCCAGGTTATTTGCTCTGACAAATCCAGCAGTCCAGAAGAAGGAATCATGGGATTTATAAAAAAACCCACAAGATTAAATTAATACATTTAAATAGGTTTTCTCAATTTTGTGCCACTTTTCATGTTATAAGTCATGCTAGCTGGAAATTACAGCAGGAAATAGTGCAGAAATTGTATTAACTCTTAAAATCTGATAACTCCAGAGAGCTGAGATTTTTAGTGAGTTACCTTTGGTTGTTACAGCACATAAAACATGAAGAGTCCTGTGCTACTGCAAAGGCCCCAGCAGCCTGCAGCCAAAGAATTCCACCAGCTTCCTCAGAGTTCATATACTGATGAGTTTACTCTGGTGAATTAAAGGTTGCTTCATTCATTACATTTTGATGTAGACTTGGACTCAGTTTGTTGTGCCTCATAAACCAAAAGCAGATACTGGGTTTGCACAAACAGATGGCTTCTCAAATGCTTCCTGAGGAAGTGACTGTGGAGCTCAGGGGCCCTAGGTGTGATCGTAGAATCCATTCAATTTTCAGATGCTTTACTAAGTTTTGCTTGAAAAGCAAGGCAGGATAGTTGTGCATCAGATACTGATGAACAGAGGTAGAGAGACAGGATAGATGAACTGCCTGAAGAGATGAGCGAAGATGCGAAGATACAAAGCTCCAGATCTAATGCTCTAGATGCACTTTCTGTAACAACTGTTTCAGCTCTGCATGTCCCAGGAATCAATATGTGTTGTCAGAGTACAAACAATAAATTTTGCAAGGTGCTACAACAGCAGCTTGCTTAAAACAACATACATCCATGCTTAACAGCTTTGCAAAATTGGACCTTGAGGGCTCAGCACTCTGTGGGATTCATCGCTTAGTGAGTTTTGCTCTCTGTTCAATGGTGCCATTATTCAAGCCATGACAGTATTCTCCATTATGTATCCATGTGTTTGGAACTGCTGAAAAAAGATCCACTCCAGATGGAAATGTAGTGTGTAAACTATCCAAATGCTATTTTTGCAAACGGCATTTTGTGAACAATTGTTTGGGACTTTACTAACAGGGACAGGAGAGGCAATTTGAATGTGGCTCCTTGCAGCTTTTTCCGCACTTAAAGACAGTGTCATGGGATGCTTCATTTTACAATGTCACTGGGGTGTAGCATTAGGACAGCTAAAGCCAGAGAGCAGCTCCAGTAGGTCCTCTTTCATGGGATGTCCCACAGGACAAGATCCAGAAGAACACAAAAAGTAGCTCAGCCCTCCTGTGGAGTGAGCTGGGAACCCCAATGGGACTGTTTTAGGAGTTAGAGGGATTTGTACGGAAAGACCTCTGAAACTGTCCTCCAGGACCTACTGAAAAAGGTGATGCTTTGGCTAGGAAAGATTGATGGAAACAGAAGGGCTCCTGCCCCTTCCTTGGGGACAATTATTTAAAAAAAAAATATTTAAAAAAGCAAGATTGGAGGTCTAACTTGGAGAACTTCAGAGGTGAAGCATTTAAAGATGAATTTTAATGAATGAAGAGATAAGCAGATGCTGCTTTAGTCATCAACACAGATCTATCCATCAGGGCTGTCTGAGGAAGTGTGGAGGGGGGCAGGGCTGTAGGCTGACTTCTGTCAAACTTGGCATAAAATGCTGGAAACTGGGACTGAAAAAGTTGTGGAGAGGGGTTGAAGAAGCCAACAGCTGCCTCAGCCTGCAGATTTCATAGATGGAAAGGGCATTCCTTAGCATGTCCTTAAAAGGGTCTTCTTCTAGGACACTGAAAATATTGTGGATGAGGAAAAAAAGGGTCCAAGCAGATCACAGTGGGATTTAAGCTGTGATGAGTTGATACATTTTCTTGGAAAACAAATGTTCTTTATATTACTGCAAGTTAAAATGATGGCATTTGCAGCTTTGCTAGAATTTAAACCACTTATTTTCTTTATTGTTTGGAAAAGCATGACTAAGCTATCGCTGGTTTAGGCTCTATATTGGGATATTGGGAGTGGTCTTCTGGGATGGATTAAACTGTACTGTGAATCAATACCCTCACCATGCTTTTAAGGTAATTGTAGGGGAATAAGCTCCTTAGTGGAACTATGTAATTGAAATCTTTGTAGCATCCAGACAAAGCATAGATACCTGTGACTGCCCCAAACTGAAGCACGTGTAAGATCACTCAAGGATTTGAACTGTGTGAGAGGGGCTTGAGGCTGTCAGTGTATAAATTAGGTTGTCAGTCAAAGACTGGTCTCTTTCTGTTTTGAAATTATTTGTTTTGTCAATGTCTTGAGTACATTTGGACCTCCAAGTCTTTCTGGTACCTGCTGGCTCTTAGCCTACCACATATGTGTAGACAGCCAGGCTGAAATTTCCCATTTTCTGACACTTACTTTGTTTCTATGCATCTGTTAACTTTAGGCAGTTCCACATTTCCCTCTGAGTTTTCACAATGTTGAATTTGTCTCTCTCTTAGGAAGTCTGAAAACCCCATTCTTACAAATTTCTAACAGAAAATAAGCAACCAAATTTTTTACCTGTCTTTCTTTCCTTTTCCAAGTTGTCTAACTTTATACAGAGGCTCTCACTGTGTGAAACCTGTGAATTGTTGTCTTTCACTGATTTCAGCTTCTTGATCAGTTCTCTTCACCAGATTTCAACAGAAATATAGGCACTGAAGCTGGAAGTCTGTCACAGTTGTTTAAGGCTAGTTAGATTCTCCCTTTGGGTATTTTCTAGAATATCTTCTTATACATAATGTATTTCTTTCTCTATAGGCTTCTGTTTCATAGTTCTCCAAAGCCTTGATGCTTCCTTGTCAATAAAGCTTGGCACACTTTCAATCACAGTGCTTTGGAGCTTTATTCTTTTGTGGCTGAAAGAATCACTGCTAGAAAATGCCTGAGGAAAGCACAACTATATATGATAAGGAAGGTTTATGTCATTAGAAAGGGGAACTTATCTTAAATAGAGTTCTAATAATCAGGTTTCATCAGGTTTGGTGTTTCTTCCCAAGAAGAGTACAACAGTGGTAGTGAGGACTGAGTTGAAGAAACAAATGGTAGTGCAGCAAGGAAATGCCATGGGTCTGTTCAGCTTACTGGCAGATGTATCAAGAACCTGAAAAAGAAAACCTTGTTAGTGTTTTCAGCTTTAGCAACAACTTATGTTTTCATCTAGGAACATGAATCTTCAAGTGGGCAATGTTCTATTGAGCTTCTGCAAAAATAATAGTTAACGATTCAAGTAACAGACTCAGTGATCCAATGTGGTTGAGGGAGAATGGAAGAGTCGGTGGAGGAATGTGCTGCAAAAAACAACTGTATCCAGGTAACGCAGGTGCCCACCAGCTCCTGGGATAGATGGGGGGAACTCAGCATTCAGGGGACAAAATACCAGGGGAGTGAAAGTGATAGAAATTATGGAGAACCTGTGTGGTTGCTGGGGAACAGAACAGCAGCAGTGGGGCCAGTGGAGTCTAGTCCTGAAAGACATTAAGTGATTCATTAAGTGAATCAGTTAAGTGATTCATGATTCATCAACAATATTGTTTGTATATGAACTGTGTTATCTTAGAGGCTTCAGCCAAACTCACTGCTCGGGGACCAATGCCAGCCTGGAACATATAAAAATCCAAAGGCATGGAGCTACAAAAGAAAGGATACAGAGATCACCAGTGCATTGTCCCCATGCTGCCAGTGCTCCTAGCACTGGCAGTCTGGGCAGGCAGAGGGACACCCCAGAATCCATCAGGCCTCTACCAGGGTACAGCAGCCAGCCAGTACTACTCTGGACTCTCCATCCTGCCCCGCCAATGGCCAGCACTGTCTGAACAAAAGATGAAGAAAGGGAAAGGAAGAGCTCAGCAATCCAGAGCATCTCTACCCCTGAGCTGTTGCTTTGCAGCATCTTGAAAAAGAGAAGGAACCAACCTCCATAGTTTTAAGAGAGGGAGTTTTCCCTGTTGTTGCTGGGGCAGGACAGCATCTATGTGGAAGTAGGTTGGATTGTTACAGTGCCTCCCTACTACTTATTACCATTGCAGGAAATGCACATCAGTTATGAATTGCTCCATGTATTGCTGTCTGAGAATTGAACTACTTTTATGACACTGGCATCCAAAAATATGAGCCATTACAAACTCATAAGACACAAGTACAGAGCTCAGTTCAGGTCCCAGTATCTCAGTTCCTCTGAGGCAAAGATGGTCAACAACATGCTTAGCCTCTCAATAAGGGGTAGGAAAGGAAAAAACTGGATCCCTTTGGCCAACAGTGACTTCTATGGACATTTGGAAAGACAAGTGCATTGGTTGGTCTCTGTGCTCAGCCTTAGAGAGCCAGCAAGACCAAACTGATGGAAAGGAGAAGGTGACAATAAGTACACCTCTGTGTGCTTTTGAATCTGGAAAGCATTTTCTTATAAATATCACTCAGCTGGTGGAGGCTTGCAGGGAACTATTTTTAATCTTATTACCTCCTTTGCTTTTAGTATCTGTTTATGTTTTCCCACAGAAGACATGGGGGCTGTCTCGTGCACTTAGTCTCTGCTTCAGAGCCATTAGCATGCTTGGTACAATTATAAATGCACTGAGACACAACTCAGACTTTATCTATATTAAGAATGTTGGGGGTTTTTTTCACTCTAGAGACATTTCAGACATGGAAGTGTAATATTCAGCCCCACATCTGAACTCCTGAAGTGATCGTTTTTTTCCTAACTGGAATGACACTTTCAGCAGGCTTTCTGTCTTTTTGAGCAAAACAAACAAATTAGTGAGTCAGCAGCTCTTAAATTTACAAATCCTGAACTTTTTCATTAATTTTAAGGAAGAGAACCGCACAAGCATGTATCTCAGCCAACTGTTCGCATCCCACTGCACTAGTATAGAATGCTGTCTCTAAGCAATCAGTTGTAATTAGGTTTTGGCTTATAGGAAAATGTCTGATTTGGTCTTCGCATTTCTACTTCTGGCTCACCAGTATTTGAAGCCTTTGGGGTTTTTTCACCCCTGAAGTGGAAAAATGGATGGTCAGGGTCAGGCTTGTCTTGGATACAGTTCTGTTTGCTTACAAAAACTGTATTTAATGTCCTTTCTCACTGAGCACTGCAGCACTGTTATTATTCAAGGCCTCTTCTCTATTGCCATCTTTGAGCACCAGCTCCAAGAACCTGCCTGTTCCCTGGATAAGGAGTTCTGCTCATCTATGAAGTCAGTGAGCAGAAGGAGCCATTCAGTGAGTTGCTGAACCTGTAGCAAAAACCCCACTTCAAATCTGCTGTTTACATAAGTTTAATTCTAGGAGGGGTACAGGAAGACTGCAGCAGAAGGCAGGAATGGGAAGGATAACACAGTTGATGATTCAGAAGCAAAATTCACCACTACAAAAGATCTATATACATTATTTATAGGGCAGGCTGGCACCACTGCTTTGAAATCACTCTGCCCTCATGTTTTGGCTGCTCTTCTATGAGTCTGCAGAGAAGTGGGAGACAAGATGATGCAGCAGAGGGGATGTGTGAGAGTCTCAGCAGAAGGCCATTTAGATGGGTTATGTAAATCCAAAGGGATAAATCTTGGCTGTTTCTTGTGCGTTTCACAGAGTGGCACTTCTCAAGGTTTAGCTGAGGTTAGTTAAAAACCTTCTGGTCCCTGCAAATGGAAATAGAGCAGAGCTGGTGGCGTGCATTCCTCTTCGAGCAGGGAGGAGCTATACCTGGCCTCACAGGCCTAGGTGTATCCATAAATTCCTTACACAAGAAGGCAAAGGCTTCTCACTTCTTAACCCTGTCTACTAAGTGACTCGCTCTCTGTGCCAGGAGTTCAAAACCTGCCAAACTCCCTGTTCATCAGTATTTTCAGGGAACTCAATCCATTTCCTGCTGGAGGTTATGTGCATGTGTTAGGGGCTTGCTTTATAGCTCCCTTGCTGTGAGATGCACAGCCTTTGGCTCTCCTGCTGGCAATGTGTACCTGCTATGTACAGCCATCTAATTTGCCCCCCTGTTTGATTTCTGTGTTGAACTCTCGGTGTTGTTGACTTATAGCAATTATGGAGTTTTCTGCCAATTAGGCAGTGGAGATGAGCAGCACTGGGCTCCCAAACTGCCATTCTAGTGCTCAGTGCACTGCTGAGCTGCCACAGGCTATCACAGAGCTGTTGGCACTAGCATTTTTCTTCTGCTTGCTGAGGGCTTTTGAGTCAGCCTGCAGCCTCACAAAATCTATTCAAGGAAAAATTAGAGTTGAAGTGAACTCTTATATAAAAGCAACAGAGAGAAAAAGGCCAAAAAACCCCATTCTTCTGTAGCAATGAATTTTCTTTCTACATTAGAGGCACCATCATAGTTCACTGGGGAATACCACCTGGTTTTCTTCACTAAGACAAGGTTCACACACAGCTTCTAGGGTCATCAGAAGCCAACTCAGCCTCCAGAGTGGTTTTGGGAACACTTATAATCCCTGTGTGTCCCACTTTCCAACAAGTGAATGAAACTAACATTCCCTTTTTCTAATGCCTGCCCTGCTTCACTTGGAAGCACTTTGGGTTAATAACTGCCCTACCAATTTGCAGTGACCAGCAGGAGGAGGACACTAGATTTCAGGCGATAGCCAAGACTTTTGTTTTTCAGTCATAATACAAAAATTGGTCTGGTGCAAAACCCCAGTAAAGACCAGTTGTCTCCATTTAAATGCCTGCAGCAGCATTCACACACATTGAGAACAGAGTACAAGGACTAACAGCAGCTCTCACACTTACCAGCAGTGTTTTGTGCAGAGCCCAGAAGTGAATGTTAATATTCTATATTTATGCTGCCTTGTTGTGATTTTTAGTTCTGTAGAGTCATCTCTCTTTCACCTGACTTCTTGGCCATGCTTTTTGATTTCTGCCTTTCTTATGTCCTCTACCTTTTGGCTGCTCTTGGAAGTTCTGGTGGGGTAAAGCACATGTTGCACCATTCTTCATACTGTTTTGTCATGTCCTGCAGGACGTATCTCTTCTAATTATTAACTGAGTTTTGTGTTACAAAATACCCACTTTACCCATACTTGGCTATCTGTAATTAAATCTGTAGATAAGCCTTCTTTTATCTACTGATAACTTCTGTCTTGAGACTTCCCTGTAGGAACCTTTGAACTATAGGCACAATTGCCAGCTTCCTAGCAATGCAGATAAAACAGAAATTCTCCCCAGTGTCAGGATGGGGAGAGAGGAAGAGAAGCTACAGAACAAAAGAAAGTACAATGACCATTGCAAACCTTGTGACGCACAGCCAAAGTTGACAAATGTTGACAAGACAGCAGCTAAACTATTTCTGGAGAGGCTAGGCATGGACTAGATAGCCCTGTGGTATCTAACCTCACCAAGCACATCCTTCACTCAGAGCAGGGGCTCGGACTTTCTGCTGGAACCATCTGGGCCGCAGAACTGTGCCCTCAGTTAGCAAACTGTGTCGGTGAAAGGTTGAGCTCAAAAATCATGCCAAGCATCTCTTCTGGACACTTTCCCCAGCCAGTCAACATCACTCCAGTCTTATCAAGTGCCATATCAGCTGCCTTGCCCTCACTGATCAGGCTCTGCAGTCCTGAGTAACCCAACGAGCCAATCCAGGGAGGCCAGAGAAAATGGAGTTGTAAAACTGTGTGAGGGCACTGTGACAAAGGCCTGCTCACAAATACCTTAGGTGTGTGCTTAGCACAGTGACACTTTTAGAACGACTTCTAACACTTTTAGAACCACTTCTAACACTTTTACAACCACTAATGCAAGGGCTTAAAGAAAAATAACATGCAGCCAGCATCATCCTCCATGAGACCAGTGATGTCAAAATCATAAGAAATAAAAATAATGTCCCTGTCACTTCATGGCCTCCTCTA
>NW_020884947.1:2469111-2704342 GCF_003945725.1 Corapipo altera
ACCATTTGCTGACTGATCATGAAAAAGAAGTAAATGTAAAGACTTTCTTGATTTCAGTGCTCCCTTGTGGATTTTTATCACTGACATGAATTTCAGTGCCGTTACACCTTCTGAGGACACGTGCTTTTCCAGGACCCATGATGCAGTTTGGATCTGCTGGATCGTCTCCTGAAGACCTGCTCTGATGGAGGCTGATCCTTTATTTCACTTATCTCCATGCCAACTCACACTAGTTAAGGCCAAAGTCAGGAAAGTGAGTCCAAATGATCCCCATCTAATGACACTTTTCTAGTTCAGTTGGTACTTTTCTAATCTGTGCCAAAGCCTGCCAAAGAGTAAGTACACTCTACAGAAAGCTTTCCTCATGGTCACGTGCTTCAATCCAGCACAAGTTTCTTTGCTAGAAGAGTTTATTAATCGTTCCATGCTTAAATAATGGCTGAGCTCTCCTGGACCCAAACAGGGTAAATTATCAAGGATGAAGCGCATTTGTTAGATGTAAACACTCCATGCAAATAAATGTTCCTGTTTACAAGAGCTCTTGGCTTTCTCCCCTACATAGGTAGTTTAATTTCACTCCTTAGGAGACAACAATGAAATATGATACTGGATTTTTAAGCTTTTATTCATTTTAATTTTCCACAAATGGTTTTCACTGTAACAATCTCAACAGGAACCAATAACACACATAATCACAGGGCCCTTGATAATGATGAAAGTAGATCTGCTGCCAGCAGCTATTATGCTCATTTTGAGACTGTAAAAAACACTATACATGCTTTTGTTTGGGTGAGATAAAGGGCAGTTTTACCCCGAAAAAGGGATGTCAGGATGGCACTTTCTTATTCAGAGGCTTTTCTCCCTGCTCATGTCAGATGTGCTGATGTTAGGGGAGACAAATAAAACTGCGCTACCTTGGGGTTTTAACTGCTCTCTACGTGTGTCAGATATGCTCCATGGTTCATTATCATCCAGATTGATTCATTACCACTCTCTGCATGGC
The DNA here is from genome assembly GCF_003945725.1 of Corapipo altera. Lineage (NCBI taxonomy): Eukaryota > Metazoa > Chordata > Aves > Passeriformes > Pipridae > Corapipo > Corapipo altera. Next base: position 2,470,115 of record NW_020884947.1, read on the forward strand.
TCCTCAGACCAGCACCTCAGCCCCAAGGAGAAGTGCAGTGGGTCAGGGAGGCCATGAAGTAGGTTGTTATCCAGTCAGGCAGCTTCCCCCTGCAACCAGCAGCCTGCAGGACTCACACAGCCCACAAGGGTTAACTGGGTCGTCTCTTCTCTGCACTTCCACCAGAATGAGTGACTGTCCCCATGCCTGTGAGAGGTGAAGAGGTGGCAGCCAGGACAAGGAAGGGGGGTACTGTTCCCCTGACATGGGAAATGTGATCCCCTCCACCCTCACGTGCCAATTGGACTAATAACTCCTCAGAAGTAGATTAAGTTGATCAATTGCTGCTTCTTGCAACCTTTTCCTCCTAAAACATGGACAGTAGAGGAAGTGCTGGTACTTAGGTGAGAAGATTCATCAAAAGTGGTTGGTTGACAGGAGAACTGAGAAGTGATCATAGTCCCAACTTTCCATCTTCTTCAAGTCCTTCCTTGTAGGCCTTTAAAATTAATCTGGAATGTCAATGTAACCATACCATATTTGCTTGTCTGTAGTGCTCATGGGGCAAAAACATTTTAGGAATAAGACATAAACAGAATGTCAAAACATTAGAAAACTCAGGGAAACACAACTTTCAAGTAAACTTTTCATATCTTAATTAATACATAAAAAAATCATTGATTTTATCATCAGCCACAAGCAAATCTATTTATTAGCCATGAACTCATCCATAGTCATTCATGATTTGTTTTTTTACACTTTCAATTCCCATTGATTTCACTGGGAGTTTAGAAAACTCAGAGCTTTAGAAAGCTCAGAATATCAAATTGTAGACATGTCCACATATATTTATTTTCTTCTGGTTTTCATTATATAAGGAACTCAGCCTATTAATTCGAAATCCTTTGAGTACTGAAACATCAAATGTACAATAAGGACAAAGTTATATCTAAACTCATGTCATTTTAAGAACCAGCTTATTTGAAAACTAAAACCTAAGTAAATATACAGTTCTTAACATTGTATAATTTCAACCAGGAAGGCAGGCAAAATACCTCTGTAATTTTGATGTGAAGAAATTCCCCAAAAGTAAGAAAGAAAAGAAGGAGACAAAGGACATTGTTACAAAACCTTTTCCCCTTCCTAAATGTATTCAACAGAAACTTGAAAATTGATTTGCCTTAGTGACATAAAGGATCACAGTAAGATAAAATTGGCAGAGCCAGTTAGTTAATAATAGTGTTAGATAAAAGTGAACACTAAGAACAAAATATCAACAGCATACAAATGCTGTATCTGTATTTGTTTCAATAAATTTCACCCTGCTGTTTCTCATATGATGACCCAGAAACAGTGCCCACTTCTATGCCTGCCAAGCCTTTGTGTTCAGGAGAGTCTTAAAATTATCTTCACTTGCAAAAGTGTGAGAGCTCTGAAAACCAGACATTTGCTTGAAATATATGATCTTGAATGATGCTGCAGTCAAAAAGGCCCAGTTTATTAGAACAGGTTTGGATCAAGAGGACCTCCAAAAACGTTTGAGGGTTTTTGGAGTACTTGAAATCCTGCAGCTTCTGACGTGTCAACTCTTGTAGCAACATTTTGTCTGAGGTCCTGGAGATATGTCTGTTCACTCTGGTGTCTAAAGAGGTGCTGAGAGCATGTCTAAGTGTAAAACCCAGGCTATAGGTCTGCAGCATGTGGGTGGATTGTTGATGAGTTTGGGGGTGGGACCTGAGTGGGCTGTGAAATGCTTTCCAATACACATGTGGCAGCAGAGCCATGACTCAGCAAGCCCAGAACAAGCTCCTTCCTATTAGGAGTCTATGTGACCTGCTAGGATAGGGTACAAGTGCCAAAGCAGGCAGTCCAATGTAAGGGGCAAAGCATGCAGCTCCTCTGCAAAGATAAGAAGTCCCTGGAGGTCATGTTTGGTGATGAAGAGATGAAAATCTAAGTCCATTTACCCCAGGTTCTCCTCAGCTCTGTACACACTCTCCGAGCCAAGGCAGAAGACCCACTGTATTGGCTTTGCAATCTCCTGCCCCACAGCTCTGAACTTATCCTACGCTGTGCATGCTGTTTAGCAGCAACTGCACATCATTATTGACAGCCCTGGTACTTGAATAAACCAGCTTGGTAGTGTCTGGGAAACCTGCCTGTACAACTCACAAATTCTGTTTGATATGGAGGACTTGATATATGTGTATGTTGCTTGAGTTACAAGCTTTCCTTTGAATGTAGGGCAGATCTTACTCTTCTCTTTCTACATTTATTTTTGGGACAAAATAATGTCCAGAGGGTATGACAGAGTGCCAGAATTTGATAGTCACTGAACTTTGACAATTTTCTGATTGTATGGCAGTATCCTTCCTACAATAACAAGTGATCTTTGAGCACTCTAAGCGTTACACGTGTTTACATGCCATCTGCTTTGAAAGCATAAAATCTTGACCAGAATGGTGACAGGGCATCTTGTGAGCAAGATCTGGTCAAGCTGGCTGTAATCTTGGGAACCAGGGTATCAGAGACCGAGTAAACACATTTGCTGTGGGGAGTGCAAACAGGATCACAAGGATGGGCTAAATGCTTCAGCTTGGCTCAGGTCTGAGGCCAAATATACAATTCCAGTGCAGAAGTCTGGCATATGTGTGACAGAGGCATCTCAACTTTGAGCTTTTGTTTCAGGTAACAGCATCTGCCTGTTTTGTAGCTGAAAGCACAGACCACTCAAGGCAGGGTCACCAGGACCCCTCTGAGCTCCCATGCCTGTGCAATATTAGGTATCACTTTCTGCTGATGGCTGAAATTTGCCATGAGTGCCAAGCTAGTACGCCCATGCACAGGGCTCAGTGCAGCACAGGGACTCTCTCTTCTTTCTGTAATTCAAAGCAACAACAAAAACCAGCTGCTTTGCTTCAGAGGTGGCTCCAAGTATCCAGCTTTAGACAGCTCCAGAAATGTAAGATGATTTGGGTTCAGCTTCCTAGTGTGAACATCCCTCGTGCAGTGATGCCAAGAATCAAACCAGCATGACTGCAATAAAACAGATCTAACAAAGACTGCTCCTGGCAATGCTCTGCTGTCACACCAGCACCAAATATCTTTTTCATTAAGTTTGAATCAGTCTCATTAGTTCAGTCAGAATTCATTTTCTTCAATGCTTGGGGTCTTCTTGAAGTAAAACACATTAACTTCATCTTGATTTATAGCCCATGGGTTGGCTTCACTGGTTTGTAAACTGAACTCCTACACATTTTTCCTTCCTTATGGCAGTATTTTCTGTCCTCTTTCCTCCAGGAGCTGCTTATCTGATAAGTCCATGTGCTGTGTAGGCTAGTTAAAGATTAACACAGCCAAACTGTGGCAGTGTAAATCTTGAACATGCATGGAAACATAGAAAACAATTTTGCAAAACAAGTTACACAAGCCCTTCATGAAAGCGGTTTGCTCATAATATTTCTCTTTTTGTTTGTTTCTTTTATCAGTGAACAAAGTTTTGGACTGTTTGCAGTTCTACTTTCTTGCAATTCTCTGTTAAACCTAAAACTCACATTGAGAAACTTAGAATCTGTGACCACTCTGCCTCACAGAGTGGTCAGACAACTGACTGGTCCTGCTCTCTCCAGTCACACCCTGTACAGGGAGAGGAATAGCCGAATATCTGTAAGAATTTGCCCAACACTAAACCCCAACACTCATCATTTAATAGCCCCAGAACAGGTTTTGCATCTCACAGAAGGAGGGTCAGCATTTGTTCCTCAAGGCATTAGAGAATCAATCCCAAGTGCCACATTTCATGGTGGGGTACAAGCCTGTAAGGGCTGTTGGCCGTGGCACTTGGGCAGCACTTTTGCACAGCCTGGGAAAAAATCCATATCTTCTCTCTGTTACATCTGTGCAACAGGAGATACTTGCATCTACTTCAGCAGGAATCCCTCTACAGATGTTAGAAAACTTGGGGGTGGAAATGTGAAAATCCCATTTTTTCCACTGTTCTGTGTTTTATCATCCAGCCGTAATAACGTGTCTCAGTTTTTAGCTTTGTGCTGCAAACCTCAGAGCAGACATGGCCTGACAGGATGTCATGCTGAGTCATAGACAGGAGTCTTTTTCAAGACAACCTCAAATGTATTCAGTCTGCATTTGTTTTGCTTCTGTTTGCCTGTTCAAATATGTGTCAGAATTCCTACTGATACCAGCATTCAAATCCACATATTTTTCTCCACACTGGTGATTTGTCTAAAGAACACCTGCACTTCTGTGAGGCTGAGCTTTCTGTTCATAACCACTGTGCTAAAACCCTTTCTTCCTTCCCCACAGAGACTGGGCCACTTGGGGACGAGATAAGTCCTATGGTTTTATGTCCTATGATGGCACTGCCAAAGCTGGGAGGAGCCCCCCAGAGGGGAGTTGACTGGTACAGTAGTGGGCTTGGTTTGGACTGTTTGCACTGTGATGTTAATTAGCTTCAACTGCTCTCATAAATGCAGGAAAACTCCATAACTGCAGATCCAACATAAGAGAACCTGCGGTTTCTACCTTTCACCTGGAGATGCCCTGTGCTGGACAGGACAGTGAGCCACAGCATCTCCAGTAGTGCATCATCCTCCTTGGCAGAGGTTGTGGCAGGCACAGATCAAAAGAGATGGCAGGAAAAAGGAACCAACAAACCTCATACCCCTCCTAGGTCTGGGGGCAGCTTACCCTGAATGTACTTGCCCTTCTGGTCATCTTTTCCCACCATGGGATCTTCACCACAACCTCTGGGACCTCTGGTATCTGCTGCAGAGCCAGGTGGTTTTACCAATGTTGTATGTTCAATTCAGGAATCTTCTGCAAATTCACAGTGTACCATACCCAGAAGGAAGGATACCAGAAGATCTCTTTTCATTGCAGTGGGGAAGAGCAGTGCACTACAGAATACACTGCAGAAAAAGAGGGGGGGACTGGGCAGGGATTTCAGTTCCCAAGGGCTTAGACTGCCACGAGGAAAGGGTAAAATAGCACTGTACAGAGATGCTAACTCTCTTCAGCACCCAGCTGGGGATCAGGTAGATTGATTTTTCATCATTTTGGGCACTGTCAGACACAAACAAAACAGCACAAATTTCAAAATATTAGTGGAGACCTGCAGCTTTCCAAAAAAAGCCCACATCCATTTCCTTGACAGTGGCAGCACAAATACAAGTAGTTTTACTGCACGCCAATTTCTTCTTAAATCTCTTCCCTCAGGGAGCCAAGTGCTTAGAAAATATTTAGGGGGACTGGAAGCCTGCTGGCTGCTTGGCTAATGTAGGTCTTGATATCTCTGATGATGCTCCAAGGAATGTCGGGCTGCACTGATGGGCCAAGTTCCTTCAGATTAAGCAGAAGATGATGTTTTGGCAAGAAAAATCGAGATCCAACCAGGTTTCTCTAGAGAAGGAGGATTTTATATTTACGCTGTGTGTCACACAAATCCAGATAGGGTCATCTTCAGAACTGTGTAAATATTAAATTCAGCCTAAAAGCTGAGACAGGCAGTAAGTGCCTGCAGAGTGGGCAACTCTCCAGGAGGAGACAATGGTTGGCTTTTAGCACATCCCGCCTTTTTATTTCCTTAAACAACTTGACCTGTGTGTGCTGCCAGCTGCTTGTACTCAGCTCCCTGTTTACTTACATCCATGCATCCACTGAGACTTTCCCTTCCCATGGGTGGGATGTACCCAAGGTGGTTTTCCTGTCTGTCCTGATTTGTGCTTATGCAGGCAAACTGAGACAGTGAGAGATGTCAAATCTTCTCAGTTGATGCCGAGGGCCTTTCCCTCACAAAGCTATTCAGTTGCTTTTCAGTGCAAAATTTAAGCAGGGTTGGTTTCATTTTTACATTGCAGCTTGCTAAGACATGGGAAGGAGTGAGCTGCAGTAAGGGAGTGATGTCCTGTTGTGGGAGAAAAAAATATTTCCAGTGTTTCATAATTGATAAAACTTGCTGTCCCCATCGTATGGCAGAGGTTGGTACCCTTTGACCCACGGGGCTTTTACATGGGAAGTTTGCTCCCGACTTTTATTTATTAGAGATTGTTCCCATGGTTATTCCCAACAGTTCCATCCAATATATTCGTTGTTTTTTTGTAGAAGCAATAGAGAGCTGATGCTGAGAGACGGTCCAACTGCTACTGTCCTGAGAAAAAGAGCTGCTCTGATTACAGGAACAAAGAGATGTGTGGGTTAGGTTGCATTTCCGTCTTTATGTCAGAGTATTTGTCATTTTCATTGCTGAGAGTACTGTGGTGGACAAGGCTGGTCACAGGTGACAAGCAGCTTTTAGAGAGTGAAATTCAGACTTTGCAGTAAGGAAAACATGAGATTTTGGTGCCATCCAAGAAAACCAAAGAGCTGCCTGTCTGTTAGCACTCACCTGCTGCACAAGATGGATTTTTTCAGAGTGGAAACACTTACTTATCTGACTGATGACAAACAAATCAACCCCATAGTGATAAACCTACTTTGTGAACTGTCCTTTGCAGGTATGGCCCCCATCCCTGAGTTATCTATCAACATTTTCCTGCTTCCAGCAGGTAAGTTGTGTTGTTTGTCTTTTTTTGCAATTAGAAAACCAAAGCACAAAGGCCTCAGAGTCTAAATCCACAAGGTCACTGAGGGGTCTGATTTTTTTATGTGACTGGAGCTCTGAGTGCCTCTCCCATAATTATGAAAGAAATATTCAGTACATGGAGCAACAGAAAGAGCAGGACTTTCTCCTATGAGCATCCCTCTTCCCCAGACATGAGGCTTCCCATTCCTTGCTCATGCCAGAGAAAGTATCACAGATCCTCTGCAGCTCCCAGTGCAAGTACACTACCAATAAAAATAAAATTAAATCTAAGCATTTTCTGAGTGGGGTTTTGCTATTTCTACTGCCTCCTAGCGCTCTGAGGTTCAAGGACACATTGTAGTTTATGCATCAATATCCATTTTAAACCACCTACTCTTTTGACACACTTTGCACTTTACCCACTGAGCGCAGTCAGCCTGCAATCCCTGCTCACAGCTTCCCTCTCCTCCCGGCCACCTTTGATATGGGAAACCATTTTCAGTGTTTCAGCATTTCTGCTTGCCCCTAAAAGGACAGTGTCACTTAGATTTGAAAGGATTTTATAACCACAATGAATTCTACAGTTAACAGCATAAAAGGGAAATACTTGTTTTCAAGTCAATGCCCTGCTGCTGTGTTGCGGTGTTGAGGATCTGAAAGTGAGATGAGTGAGAAAAATGAACCTGACTCACTGATTTTAATTCTTCCAATAAAGAGAAATCAAGCTCTAGTCTAGAAACATCTACCATCACGAATCTGTTCGAATATTTAAATGGGGCTGTAGAAAATCTGGTATGGGAAGTGCTCCCAGCGGCCATAAAGTCGGGGTTTAGGGATGAGCGTGTTTTTAGCGGGGACCTTCCAATGGCTGGGAGTCCCTCTCGCTCTCCCGCTGCCATCCCATGAGTTACTCTCGGGATAGCGGGACAACGATTCCCAACGGCCTCAGTCCCGGGTCCCGCACCGCCACCTGCTGGCACCGCTCTGGAAGTGCCGCCGCACCGCCCGCCCGCTCCATCCCGCCCGGCACATCCCGGTCCCACCGCCACATCCCGGCCCTCGGCTCTGCTGCGGAGCCGAGCATCGCCCGCCGAGCTCAGCGCTCCACTCACGGCTTCTAACGGGATGTCCCGTCCCTCTTAGGTGGAATTTTGCCTTCGATGCGGCCCTCAATGTCATCTTTTCTCAAGGGCATCCCTTCCACAGAGACCTGCCAGGCTTCAACTATTGACCTCACAGGGAATTTTTAATCTCATGGCCATTTTACAGCAAGTCAGATTAATTAGTCCTAGCAGTCAGTCTCATCTCTATAGGACTGTGGTTGTCATATTAGTGAGAGTCCTGGGGACTGGATAACTTAGTCAGCACTTCCTGATGTCATCCAAAGTCTTTGCTTCATACATTTCTGATGAGGATCAAAGCCTGCTGGCTCCTCTCTCTTCTGATCTATTTTTAATTAGCCATTTGGAGCCTTTGCTGTTACAGCCGTGGAAGGTGATCTCGGTGACACGGTCTCATTTGTCCATTTGTACAGATGTTGATGCCTGTGCAGAGAACTGTAACATGTTGTCCAGGCAACAGTAGGCTTGAGAGCAAGGAGTGGGAGCCTATGGACAGCTCTTGGGAAGAGGTTTGCTGGATGCTCCAGGACGAGATGCCAGGATACCTAACTAGGATGGCAGAATGCCTACAGAAAGAGGACAGGGAGCCAGTAATGGAAAACCTGTTACTTTTTGATGAATTAGCTCCAGATCGTGCCAGAAGAACAGTTGTTTTCACTGTCCCCAAAATCTGTACAGAGCAGTCAGGAGAACTGCAAGCTATTGGAATAAGCCCTCTCAAAATGAACTGCTTCACGGCATGGTATGGATAATTTCCCATTTTCCTTACTACAGGAACAATTCAGTATCCATGACTTGGTAGCAGCTTTATCTGTCTTGATCATGATACAGCTGCAATGCATCAGGGCCACATCCTGCAAGGGGCTGACTATTTTTTGAAACATGCTGAGTGCCTTTGGCTTGGTGCTTCCCACCAGCTTTTTAGCAAGGGCTGGAACAAAGTCGTGGAGTCTTTTGGCACTGTGCTGCCCAGAAGGGCACAGAAGAGCATGATGGGGACTGTTCAAGCCAGCCAAAATCTGTGAGAGGTCTGGCACTTTTGCTTACTGCCTTTACAAGGGATATTGTCATTATCTATTGATTGGTTATTTATGCTGCAGTAGCATCTTGGCTGAGAACCCTTAGGCCACAGGCACCATACAGAATCAGAACAGAAAGACAATCAATCCTTGCTCCAAAGGGGCTCACAGTGAGACAAGAGACAACAAATGAATATTACAAACAATGGCAAGGCAAGGGAACAAGGGACCAACATTATTAAGTGTGAAAAAGAGTTAGTCCATAATCAGATAGCATGGCAAAGAAAACACAAAAATTGTTGACTCTCCTGCCTGTTTTCCCTCCCTAGCTAGATTTTCTGCAAAGCCAGAAATGTGTCTGTTTCTTTCGATGAGCTAGATTTGTTATACATCTTCCTCAGAAAGTTCCTGACCTAAAACACATGGAAAAAGATGGAAGTGTTTTTGCTGGCTTCAGTGGACCTTGGATGAGCCAAAAGTCTCAGATGCAGAACACTTTAGTGGAAATGAGATATTATTTTTGCAGTCAAACTTTTGTCAGCCTAAAGCCCCATGCCCCCAAAGATTTATTCAGGGACTTCCTTGTTTACTAGTACTACTAGTGTAGTAGTTCCTCCCATTTCCCCCCCTTAATTAAAAGTGTTCCAAAAGCAACCCCTGCAATCTAATACTGGGATTATGTTCTGCTTGAGTCAGAATATTTTGGTCTCAGATCCAGCTTGTGCAGTTTCACATATTTTAGTTAAAATGCAGATCATTTCATCTTAATAATGCTACCAGTCTGACAAAGATTTCGTGTGAAGGGTTTTGAAGAATCTGTTTCTCCAGCAATTGTACAGTCTGAGCAAGAATCTGGATACTTCCTCAGATTATATGGGTTTGTGCATCAGCAGTAGCTGCAGATAGAGAAGGTATTTGGTGACTTGTACTTTATTTCTGTTTACAGCCATAAGGGTAGAAATGGAAAGATTTGTGGATCTTACTTTTTTTTTCCAAAATTTGTCCTTGTATATTTTGCTGCAGAACTACTCTGTGCTCTGAGATTTAAATAGAGCTTCTTTGAACAGTTTCTTCCCCTTCTTTGCTCTGACTGACCCAGAAGTCTGAAGGAATGGTGACTTTAATTGAAAGAGCAGGCACCCCACCAATAACTATCTTTACTTGCCTGTCCCCTTCATTGCTTACTCAAGTTCATGCCCATCACAGTTAGAAAAGCAGCTTTGATGGTGATCAGAAGGAGCAGTAATCCTGCTCACTGCTGCCACTGAGCATGCAGGGAGTCTGAACAGACCAGACACCTGAGAGCAAAGCTGTCATTGTGCCATCAAAAGGGAAAAAAAAAAGCAGCAGCAAAAAACCCACTCATTTAGAGGAAAAGGCCCATCTTCAAATATCTCATAGAATTGGAATAACCTGTAAAAGAAAGAGATGAATCTAACAGGTACCTTCAATAAGCATTAGGCCAGTTGAGGGCAAGAAGATAAATAAGCAAAGTCAGAAAAGTAAAACTCCAAGCAATATAAACCTTTAGCAAGTGCTGCATCTCCGTGGAAGAAGAAAACATCTCTCTTCAGGTTACAGTGAAGAGGCAGAAAGTCACTCTACCAGAACTTTGGTACTGCTAAGTCCAGCAGATGATTGCAGTGTCTGAACATAGAATTGCAGATCACATGGGATTTTTTATTTAATACTTTACAGGCTCCAACTAAAGGTCTGATTTACCTTGCTCAAAGAGTCACTTTTAGAAGAAGCATCTTCCCAGGCACCCAGCATTCAGTTAACTCCACAAAGAAGAGGAAAAAATAATTCCAAGGCCAAAAGATTGTGACACTTGGCAGAAGAGACTATTTAAATAATTGATAGGAATATCTGGAAAAAGAAAACAGGATGGGAGATGGAAGCTTGTGGTCCAGAGAGAGGAACAATACCCTCCTGTACAGGTAGGATTTATGCCCATTTCTTTTGAAGGTGAGGCACTGGCCATGCCAGTGAGAGGGCAGTAAGCACAGATCTGTCCCACCAGGATTGTTTTTATGTTCCTCATACTGTGGATCAGACCCTCAGCTGGGGGAAGATCGGTCTGTGAAGTAAGACAACCGGATTTGGGTGCCCATGGGTACATTAGTGGTGCTCTACTCGCTGCGGTGGGTGGAGTTAAAGGCACTGATTACATCTCCCTGGACTGAAATGGAAACTTCAATGCACACCAGTGCCCTAAATGTGGGTGTCTCATTCTGTGAGCTGAATGTCAACTGCAGAGCAGAAGCAAAGCCATCAGAGCTACAGCAATTGACAGTAGCTATAAATCTGATCCTATTATTTTCCTGGCTTTAGGCATATATATGTCTTTATTTACATTAACCAGAGTTAATAGCCACAATTTGGTAACAAATTCACTACTGACAGTAGGATAGAAATGAAGGTGTTTTACAGATCCTCATAAAATAAATTGCTAACTGTGAAAAATTAAATTCAGGGGCTTATGCCTGGAATATTTAATGCAGTTAATGATGCATCTTTGACCTCCTTTGTGCTTTTGTGGTTTGGCCAAAGTGTTCGTACATCTGGAATTTGGCTTCTTCATAAAATGTTAAATAAACACAAAGTTGTCATCACATATATGAGAAATTACAGAGCTTTGTGTGTTGCTTTTGAAAATTCACCTTCACTACGCCTGCCCTTTTGAGTAAAATGCCACATTTTAAATATCTGTTTGGATGTAACAGAATTTTTGCCTGTTTCAGGGAATCTGATCCTTTACTTGCTGCAAGCTGAGGCAAGGATTTTCCTCTGGCTCTGTAGTGCACACACACACACACACACACACACACCCCGCCTTAAATGAGCTCAGTTTGCCTGCAAAGACCTCCTGCAGAGCTGTGCAGTGGCATGGCAAGTAATAGCTTAAACCTGCTTAGAGCAGCACCTTTTAAGAAAAAATTTCCAGCCAGTGTCAGATTTAGTCAGCACAGGAGATGCTGTCAGTGCTCTAGCTGAGACTGCCAAATTTTAGCCTTGAAAGATGATAAGTCAGCCTTCCTCTTGTGTCCTACTCTTCCCACTGCTTTGGGCAAACAGGGAGGCTGTGGGTTCACACACAACCCACATGTGCCGGGACACGCTGAGAAGCAGCGACCTGCAGGCAGTGCTTGCTCTGAGGAAGAGGAGCTCTGGAAGGGAAGCATGTGCTAAAAATGTGCTAAAATCTGCCTTTGGAAGAAGATACCTCAGGGCCTGAAGAAATAAAGAAAACTGGCAAATATTTCCCTTAACTTTTTCTTCTCTTTCTACAACAAAACAAACAGACTGTTTTAAGTAGTCTCCTGAGGTAATGGGTTGACCTGGTTTTCCAAAAGGGCTTTTGTAGTCCTTTCCCTGTCTTCTCTGGAGGATGGTTATATGACTTGAAAATTTTTTCACCTGAGCTTTAGCACAATTTGTTTTAGAGTTCATCTCTGTTATTTCTTTCCTTGCATGGATTTTTCTCCTTCCCTGATTCATTATAGAGTATGGATTTGAGATCCTTATACAAAAGATATACTAGTGGCTATTTTCTCTTTCTGTCTCTTCTTTTCATCAGCAATTTTGCTCAGTGGCTCAGGATTAATATCAGCTATAAGAGTTTGTTTCAGTTCTTGGAGGAATTTGGGGGAAATTGAACTTGACAGTACTAACTTTGTAGGTTAGTTGCTTAGCTACCTAGTGTGGTCTAGGAGCATCTCTTTTTTTCTTCCCTCTGTATTTAGCATGTCCACTGTAGTCTGAATTTTCTTCTGTGTCTCCTTTCATCCCATACATTAGCAGGCTTTTATAAGGTTTTTCTGTCTAGCTCTGTGGGAGACTGTGACAGCATATTTTCTTAGTGCTGTGTTGTTCCAGTTGCTGCTCTTCGGCAATCATTTGAATGGACTTCCATGGTTTTATAGTCCTTAAGGAGCTGTCAAAATTTCTAGTTATACTGGCCAATTTAGACTTGGTAGGTCAATTCAAATCTGGTCTATGTAAACAACTTCATTGATTCCACACATAAACACAGAGCAAGTTTAAAGTGTGTCCAAAATAGATGAACTTCTGTATTTGTCTCTAAGTTCTACTTTGTTTTAGGAAGTAAATACCACCATCCAAAAGGCACAAACTTGTAAACACATTCAACAGGTCACAGTATCCCGGGCTTACCATGTAATCTTTCACTAAATTAGGAGGTAATCAACAGGGATGGTGCCTTTGAAAATGATCAGATGCAAAATACCTCAGCTGCCTTCAGCCTGCACCTTCCCCAGTCCTGCTCCTAAGGCTCCCTTCACACAAAGATTTGGAAACACACTCTGCAGCTTCAGGGTTCTCAGTGTGGAAGTGTGACCTTCCACTGGACTGCAGCTGAGCTGGCTCCCCCCTGCAGAGCTCCATCCTCAACCTCATATAGACCTGGTTGCATCCCTGATGAGAGGGTGAGTGGGGCAGGGATTGAGTCAGCTCATCCTCCCTCCTCAAAATTGAAAAATGGGCCTGCCAAAAGGCTGTTTTATTGGAGAGGGGGGTGGCAAAGTGGGGATAGGAGAGAGAAGGAGAAATAGCTACTACAGCTAGTCCCTCGCTGTGAAGGGCTCCAACACAGTGATCCCTCACTGAAGAGGACAAACAGTGAATTGATTTTGTTGACTCGAGTTTCCAGGCTTTGCCACCCATCCCAGGGCAGGCTGTGGGACAGAGATGCCCCACCATCCCGCTGGCTTTTCCTAGAGCCACTCACTCAGGGGTCACTCCTTCCCTAGCCGAGTCTGCTGGACATTTTCTTCCTGCTGCTCCCTCTGGCTTTCCCTTTGCACTGCTGGCTGCTGTTACTTGTCATCATTTGTTTGTAAGTATCTGAAGGGAGGGTGCCAAGAGAATGCAGCCAGGGTCTCCTCAGTAGTACTGAGCAATAGGACAGGAGGCAACAGGCAGAAACTGATGCACAGGAAGTTCCACTTGAATATGAGGAAGAACTTCTTTCCTGTGCAGGTGACAGAACACTGGAACAGATTGCCCAGAGAGGCTGTGGAGTCTCCATCTCTGGAGATATTCCAGAACCATCTGGACAAAATTGTGTGCCATGTGCTCTAGGATGACCCTGCCTGAGCAGGGAGGTTGGACCAGATGATCCCACTGGTGATCCCTTCCAACCTTAACCATTCTGTGATTCTCTGATTCTGTGATTTAGTGGTTTCAACTCCACCTTCCACCACATGAGACCATGTCTTTCTTCTCTGCCATGCTCACCTGAGCTGGCAGCTCCAGCAATACCCTTTCCAGTCCTCCACATCTAAAGTCTCCCTCTGGTTTCACACAGCCCAGCCCTCAAAAAGGTCACAAGAGAAAAACTCATTTTACTCATCCCAAAAATCAGAAATGTAGTTGAAGTCCATTTAATTAAAAAGAGTGTTTCTTGCCTCATTCTTTCAGCCTGACAAGGTTTCAGAGCAAAACTGGGCCAGTGAATGTGGACACTGTAGATTCTCAAAAAGCAAAAGGGAAGGGGAGAGAATTGATCCAAACTGGTGGGTGTAATGACTGCCAATGACAAAAAATGCCACAACCTCACAAGCTGCAGCTGGCCACCTTCACTCCTTCCACTAGGTCTAGCCCTCAGCTAGATTTATTCCAATGAGATTTGTGTCTGTCTTAGTTCTGGATGCAAATCTGGGTGCGTGAGTGATGGCTACGCTGGGAAAATCAGAGTGGGTGGAAGAACGTTGTGATGTGCCTTGAGGCTGTGCCCAATGTTAGATTTTGCTCAGAGGCAGTTTCTGGTATTAGCTCACAGATAAAAAAATGTCGTGCACAGTCAACTGCCAGCCACTGGGAGCTGTGGGGACAGGACAAACCAATGGTAATGAGGAAAAGATTCCTCTCGTGTAATTCCTAGCTGATCCATAACACGAAATGATTCTGTTTCTCAAGTCCCCATGCACAGCACAGTTCTGTAGCTGCTGAGGTTCTTCTCTGGGACTCAGACTTTCATTAAACAAAAGGGGGAAAAAAAAAAAGATAAAATGTCTGGCCTTTATAGCTGTGAATAAAACCTTCCAAGCATGAAAAGTAAGTCAAGTCTTGCTTATGCACAGAAGTCTATTGCTTTAACTACTTTAAGAGGCAGAATGGAAGATATTAGCCTGGTATAAAGCTATTTTATACCAGTGTAGCTAATCCCATATGACGGGGAAACATATGGGCACAGCTCTCAGACACTTCTATCCTAATGGAAGACTAAGCATACAAGAGGAGGCATTTTGGCCCAGTTTGGCAATCAGGGACAACCTGGTTTAGCACAAGTGATGCAGCTCCTGCAGCTGATGCAGGAATGTCACAGCCACTCACTCTTTGATTCATACAGAGCCTCCTCTTGCACAGCAATTACACCAACCCAAAACCGAGCTGTAACCTTGCTCTGAGCAAGGATGCTGTGCCCATATCAGAACAGATTAGCTCCAGAAATGTCTGACCATATCACAGCATTGGTAGGGCTTTTCCTCTGTAATAACAGAAGCCTGCATGCAGACATACCTCGGGAGGCAGACAAGTCATCTTGCTGGCAGAGCTTACTGTGCTTGGGAACTGTTCTAACCTTTCAGCAAAAGAAGGATCATTATGTCTGTAGAAACTGAGTTTCCCCTAGAAAGAATGGTTGTGAGAGCAGCAAGTACATCTTTGCAACAGTGCAAGTCCAAATCTGTAGCTGCCCTGAAATGTTTTTTCTGAGACAAGTGTGTGCTCTCATCCTGTTTCTAGGGGGCACTGACCTTAATGAAGATATCATTCCATGGATGAGCTGTTTCTCAGGACTGTATCTCCAAGGGGCTTGTTCCAATGCTTTTTTCTGTTCCTCCTGTGACCCTCAAAACCACTCTGTCTCCTTTTCAAATACCTAAAAAAAAAAAAATGGTTTCTGCAGCTTACTCGAGCTCCCTGGAGCCTGCAGAAGTCCTTCTGGTCTCTTCCTCCCTCGTCCTCCAGCTCAGCTCTGCAGGTCTCTGTGGCAGATGGCAGGGCCTGATTTGTCCCAGGTAACTGCTCTGTGCCAGCACCTGGAACTGTGCCTGAAGGCTCTGGGCCCTCAGGACTCTGCCCTTGAACCTGCGTTTCCTTTGCATTGTCATCTTCTCAAATGGTCTCAGGCTACAAGGACAGACAGCTCATATTAGTGCTCCAGCAGCCAATGGTGGCACAGGGGGTATGACAGAGATTGTACAGACTGTTTCCAATACAGTTCAACAAAGAGGTGTCATTACAAAACCCAGGTTTGCTTCCAAATTTCTTGTCTGAGCTTTGAGGTTCTGAATTGGCTTTTTTTCTGCCACCAGTGTGACACTAAGATTATTAAGAGAGCTGGAAGGCAGAAGTACGTTTGCAAGGACACTTGAAAAGTTCCTTACCACTCGGTTGTGAGTGACATTCCAAAATGGGAATGTTAATTTTACAATGGACCTTTTCAAGTGAATTAGCTCTGTCATGCCTCGTTCCAGCAAAGTGTCTCCTCCTGTAGCAACCTGAAAGGAGTTTCAAAGAGAGAAAACCTCTGGGCTGTCTGATGGGAAATTCCCACTAACTTTTCATTGCCTGAGAGGAAACTCCCAAAAACCTGTGCTCAGATATGTAGCTTCTATCTTCATGCCTGTGTCTGTGATTATTTGCACATATATTGCTCCTGTTCACATGTGCCTCTGGAGATCCAATTTTTCTGCATTATTGGAGTAGAAAACATGCAGCAGGAGTCCCAACTCTCTAACAAGGTCCTAGTTGCTGCTGAGTGCACAGATGGAGCCAGAGACAATCCTCAAGCTACCCAAATTCACTGAATAAAAAGGCAGCTGGAAAAGCTAAATGACAAGGTAATACAAGCAAGGTGATAGACTGGGTCCATGACAGAGCCAGGAGGAAATTCATATCACCCATCATATCACCCAAATCTTGGTCCTTGATATGTCTTACAGACTTTGTGCAGCCACCTGCTGAGTTCCAGGGTGGTAGCTCTGACACAGCTCTCTTCAGACCTGCTGCTGTCTGGAGCCACACTGCCTTCAAGTTATGAAAGGCACTGTTTGCCCCGTGCTGGGAGATGTCTCTGGCTTTGTTTATGATAAGAGCGGACCTAAAGATAGTTGTGAAAAGCCACTTTTTGAGGATAGGAGACATTTATGCCCCTGGACAGCATACAATGGGATTCTCAGTCCCCAGGACTCAGGCAAAGGCAGTCAGAGGAGTGAAAGACAAGAAAGCAGGGAAAAATTGCTTTTCTCAGAGACTTTTTTCAACCATTTGATAACTGAATGCAAACACACCAGTGTTTCCCAGGTCCTTACAGATTCACCATTAGCTTCTGGATTTTTTCCTGCTGTACTGTCAAGGAGAGTCTGCAGGCTTTGCTATGATGCACATTGTGGGCACATTGCTCAGGAGCCCCACCTCCCCAGGTAATGGCAAGTTACTCAGGCACATTTCCAAGATGCTACATTTGATGTTGCTGGGGCAGACAGGCCTTTTCCAGTTACTCACCTGATGCTGGGCAAGCCAAGAGCAGCCTCTCCTCTCCCAATCCCTCCGCCTTCTGCAAAAACTCACATACCCATTCTCTGACCCACTCCTGTGCCTGTGGAAAACCCTAGGGAGGAGGGATTCCCCTTGCTGTGGCAAGCCTCAGCAGGCTGAGCAGCCAGCTTCCTGCTTCCTTCTAGTATTCCCCATCCCTGAAAGTGTTCAAGGCCAGCTGGATGGAGCCCTGAGCAACCTTAGCTAGTGGGTGTCACCCCTGCCCATGGTAGAGAGGTTGAAACTAGATGATCTTTGAGGTCCTTTCCAACCCAAAACATCCTGTGATGCTCTGATCACCACCTCAAGCCCAGGGCACCTTGAGCACAGCTGTGGGCTCACACGGTCAGTCCTTTCTTTCTCAGGGCTTTCCTGCCCTTAAACCTGCAGCATGTGTGTGTGCTGAGCAGCAAGTGAGAAGCACAGAGGCAAGTGCCAACAAAAGAAGGCCTGAGGGGACCAATTTCTCCAGGAAATGCCAAAAGACTGAAATGTATGAAGCGTGGTTCATGAACTTTGGTGGGGAGGAGCAGCAATACAGTGCCAGGTGTAGGAACTGAAGAGGTTTGGCATTCAGAGTAGACTGTAGAAATATGTAGAGCAGCATCCAAAGAAGAATTTGAGGCAGGCTTAGGCTGTACATTACAGAGGTGGCCTTAGAGCACAGTGCTAGTGCAGCTGGAGGATCAGCCTCTCCAGGAAAATTGAGCTGCTGAGAGGCTTGAGGTGTCCAAAGCCTGGCAGTGCCCTGGACAGAGGCCTGGTAGCTTGGCAGCCACGCTGTTCTGCTCTGAGCTCCAAAAGGACTGAGAGGTTTAGTTGAGAGCTGGTGTTTGCTCTGGGATGCTGCCCCTAAAAGCACTTTCTTCCTTTCCTGTTTCATTTGGCTGATTTGTTGTTTTTTCCTCTGTTTTCTTTCTCAGCACTGCAATGGTGACTCTGCTTCATTCTCACTTCTAGGACTGTATGCTAGGCAGGAGAGCTGTCAGATGGGGTGTGAGCCCAGAGCAGGGCCCAGATTTGGGAAAGCTGCTTTCCAGTTTGTTCCAAGTATAGAGACTTTCCTTTCTGTGTGGGATTCCTGGAAAGTCTCTCTGTGACTGCTTTTTAATTAATCCAGGTGTTATGCTGTACCATGGAAAATGCCATAGAACACAAGGAAGGAAATCCCCACAGACCTACACATTTGCCCTTGAATAAATGAGGCTCAAAAAAGATGGAAACCTAAGTGATGTGCTGCATGCAGGCAGTGGGAAGCATTAGAAACACTAGGATTACTTTGCAAATTCTTTTTCAAAGTGGAAGCAGTAGGACACAACCACATCAGACGCATATAATTTTTCTGTTCACAAATGCTTTTAGACACTTAATCATAGCCTGTGGCATCATAAGAGGATGTGCATTGGAGCGAACCCTGGGTCCATATGCCCTGGAGCAGTCCTCCTCAGTTACAGCCAAAAGTGGCATGAATTTTGGGAAAATCATTTGCCTTCTTATCATTAAGAGGATGGATGTATTCCCTCCCATATATTATAACCAATGCTTTTTTTCATGATTAATCTTTTAAATGAGACAGTTACTCCCAAATGCACCATTTTCCTTTAATAATATCAGATCTTCAGAGCTTCTGATCTCTGAACCCAGACAGTGTTTTGTTTCAGTCTGTCCTTATCTGCAGCATGAAATTTGTTTTCTATTTCTCTTGCTTGGTAAATCACAATTTTTCACATGCTGCCACAGATGCTCTGCATGGCCAGATCACATTCCATTAATGTTCACCTTCAGCCAAGCACTGCCTGTGTGAGAATTTTGACTCTTATTTTCTATGGGGACTTAGCAAGGAGAGGCACATGCCTGCCACCAGCTTATGACAGTTCTTTGGGGGCTTTAATTTTTCCTCTGTGCAATGTGTTTTTTTTTTTTTTTTTTTTTTGGAAAGCATCATTGAGTAAGAGCCAGGCAGCACTGCAGTGTGCTTGAGTCTGGGAGCATAGACACAATTTCTCCCACACAGGTGATTCCACCAGAATCCAGCCCCATGACAGCTGAAGGGAAGAATCAAGGGCAGGGAGGAAAAGAGTAATTTATTTCAATGCAAGACACAGATAACTGAACAAGAATCTTTCAAGTCCAGCAATCCGGTGAGCAAACATGGACTATGTTAGAGAGTGAGCTGCAAAGGGAAGGAGAAAAAGCCAGACTCTGGGAATGGGATAATGCAAGTCTGGCATCCTCACTCGACTTTTCAACAGAAGGCTAGAGGAACACTGCAGCAGATTGCCTGGGGAGGCTGTCACCTCCCTAGCACATGATTTTTTCAGTAAAAGCCATCTATTGGGAGCAGTTGAAGGTACTGCCTGTGTACAAGTGTGTACATACCTGTGTACAGGTATGACTGCAGGACCTCTGAAGGGCTTACTTATATTATTCTGTCACCCTCTAGCTCTCTCCCAAGAGAGCACTGGCAAAATATTTTCTCTCTCTAACGACAGGTAGCCAGTATTTGAGACAGTTATTTATCCAAAAAGTTATTACTTTCCTCTGGATTACCAGCCCTGGCTCTTCTAGCCAGAGTTTACATTGTGTCTTGTAATGCACATACCACCTTCCCTCCACCAGCAAAGGAAAAAAGCTGACTTGGAGCCAAGACAAACTAATTGTTCTGTGCTCATCACCCAAGCTGAGTAAAACACTGAAGATAAACAAATAGCATGTGTGCCTAAAACTGCTTGGATTTACCAGTTTTATATCCCGGGTTATCCTGGTTCAATGAAGGATTCTCAGGGGCATTTTTAACCTTGTTAAAGGTTAAAACCTTTTAACCTTGTTACCTTTAAAGGGGGAAGGATCATGGTACATAAGACACTTCCTAGGGGAAGAGAAATCTTAAAAGCTGTCCATGATCAACAGCCCAGCTTCTCAAACAGCTTCAGCAATAAGTGGCCTTTGGGAAGTTCAGATCCAAACTCTGCCTGCTGGGTCCAGGTGTAGATAAAACTGCCTTCACCCCCCTTACATGTTTTGCAGGCAAGTAGTGGAGAGCACAACCTACAGTTGGGGAAAATCTCTTGCTGGCTTTTAGTCATTTTGCTTGTTTGGTAGCATACAAACCATTTATGTCTTTATGATGCTGCACATGACTCAAGCATGAACGTGCTTTAAAATTATGTACATTTTTGCAAAGAAAATCTTAACCTTCCTGTACTCATCAGAGTATGGCTCTCAACTGGAGGTCCACCTGAAGAGAAAACTGCAAGCCAAGGTGATCTCATTGCAATCTAAGAGGAGGAAATCCTATTAACTGAGGCAAGAACCTAGATCTCCCTGCTGTGCAGACTGGTCTGTTAAGGCATGGTGAGTTGACCCTGATTAGATGCCAAGTGCCCACCAAAGCCACTTTATCAAGCCCCCTCCTCAACTGGACAGGGGAGAAGAATCATAGCAAAAGGCTCGTAGGTCAAGATAAAGACAGGGAGGGATCACTTACCTGTTATTGTCATGGGCAAAACAGACTCAACTTGGAGAAAAGTAATTTGTTTTATTAACAATAAATCAGAGGAGGATAATGAGAAATAAAACCTAAATCTTAAAACACCTTCCCCCCACCCCTCCCTTCTCACTGGGCTTAACTTCAGTCCCTATTTTCTCTGCCTCCTCCATCCATCTTGGAGCTGGCTGGCATTGGCTCTGTCAGACATGGGGGAAGCTTCTACCAGCTTCTCACAAAAGTCACCACTGTAGCTCCCCCACTACGAAAACCTCACCGTGCAAACCCAATACACAAGGAAAATTTGGGAAGAGAGCTCTGTCCTGGCAGCACATGTGAGCACTGAGCAGGTTTGGTGCCCTGTGATGGGCATTGTTGGGAGTCAGAATTTAATGCAGTGCCATGTAGTGCTGTGTGGATCTGTAATAACCACTGTCAGGCAAGTGGTACCTAAAGTGCCCCTTCAGGATCAATCACCACCATGGTTTTATCCAGGTAGGAATGGCAGTGGTCTCCTGTGCACACTGCAGAACGGGATGGTGAGGAAATACAAGAGGGAGCACAGAACAGTTTAATAATGAACATCTGGCTCTCAAAGCACAGGCTGAGAGGCTGATTTATCGACACTGAGACAATAGACTATTGTGCTATGTCACAGGGACCATTTGACTGGGTCTATTCATTCCTACAGATATATGAACTGCCTATCTTTTATAAATTATCTCCTCCTTTCTTAGGTTGTTGCCTTCTCACTTCTTTTCACTCCTGCTCTTCCTGGGGGGTATTTTCGAGCTGAAATATATAAATATCTGACACCACTACACTATTTTTTTTCCTTGGCAGTGGTCAATGGCAGCATGTGAGAGTGTTGTCTAAGGCAGATTTTCCTACTTGTAGCAAAACCAGATCCTCTCACTATGACTTGTTCTGCCCTTTCATATTCTGGCACGTGTGTGCAGGGCTGCATGTACTGGGGTCATGTGACCAGTCAATCAGTGGTAATTACAACTGTCTGAGGACTAAGGAGTCAGATGTTCTGCTGCAAACTGCAAACCTGCCCTTCCCAGGTTCTCAATGAATGGTGCCACCAAACATTAGTGAGGCCTTGAAAATCCCTCAGGAAAATTGAATCTGCATTGTTATTGTGTAAATAGGAAAACAAAGGCCCAGTCAAGTCCCAGCACGAATTATGAACTGTGATTCTGGGAGACCCCAGTTTTTGGCTTCCCAGTGTTGATGCCAAGGGCCCCATTCTCATGTGTGTGAGATCTGTATTTCCCACCAGTCCAAAGTGGAAGAGAATTGCCATTTGAGAATAGAAGGAAGCATTTGCTATCTCCATTCTGTTTCCATTTCCTTTGCACCAAACAGTACTGTGAAGTACCAGACTGGAAGAGAAAATGTATGTTAGGAAAGTATTTGAAACTTAGCATTCATCTAAGGAAATGTCAGCACCAGTACTGCTTGTGCAGTGTTAATTCAGGCCCCTCCATGAATATGCAATTGAAAACAGACTATAATTGCATGCGTTGTTTCCTCTAGTTCCCTGCCTCAATATCCAGAAAGGATGATGCTCAATTAGTGAGCAGCTAGTCAATAATCTTTTCTATCCTTACTGTTGTGGAAGGGCCCTGTGTCTTATTTAATGCCTGTCTTTAAACCTTTCTGAAGGGTTTAAATAATATATAAATAATGCTATATTTCTGAATATAGCATTACTCACTTTCTCCTGGGGCATGTCTCTGGAACTTTTTGTTATTTGAGTATTTCACAAATACAAATGCTTGGTGTCACAACCTGCCAGTTTATTAGTTAGAAAAGCCCCCTTGTACCAGGGAGGGAACCAAGATACAGACAGGTTGGAAACCATCTTTAAATTTGAGTGTCCAGTTGAGGTGCTGAAACATGACCAGAGAAGGACAATGGAGCTTGGGAAGGTTCTGGAGCACAAACCTTATGAGGAGTGCTTGAGGAAACTAGGGGTGTTTTATCTGGAGAAAAGAAGGTTCAGGGAAGGCCTTATTACTCTCTACAGCCACCTGAAAGGATGCTGTAGTGAGGTAGGGGTCAATCTCTTCTCCCATGTAACAAGTAATAGGACAAGAGGAAAAGACATCAAGTTACACTGGGGGAGGATAAGATTGGATATTAGGAAAAAATTCTTCACTCAAAGGGTGGTCAAGCATTGGAACAGGCTGCCCAGGTGAGAGAATCACCATCCCCAGAAGTGTTCAGAAAAAGTGTAGATATGGTGCTTGAGGACATGGTTTAGTGATGGACTTGGCAGTGCTGGGTTAATAGTTGGGCTGGATGACGTTAGAGGGCTTTTTTAATCTTAATGAGTCTACAACTCTGTGATACCAATGACTGTTTATTTTGGTTTTTAATCACTTAATATGATCCAAACCTACAGCAAATGATCTCAGTTTAGGATTACCACTGTTCAGGTCTTTCCCTACAAAACAGCCATGTTGGACTCCCTGCTATTGAACATGTGAGCTGGGGGGATGCTGTACTGGAGCTCTGAGCCTTTGGCACTCAGCTGTGTCTAGGTCAGGCTAGTTAAACATGCAGTAAACCCAACAGATCTGTTTTGACAGGTCCAGCCAGACAGAGCAGGAGTATGTCTAACCCCTCCTGGCAGAGCTGCCTGGCAGGCTGCCAGCCAGCAGCCTGGACTCAGCCACCAGGACTGTGGTGGGCAGGAGACTGGGCATGCTGTGCCAGAGTCCGCTCAGGAGACTGATCTTTCAGAGCAGTACAGGCAACGTTAATACAGCCTTGGCCTCAGCTTTTCAGGATAGAAGGCAGCATTGGTGCTGCTGGAGCCAAAAGGAAGCATCAGTCTTCAGAAAGTGTCACCCAAAAATTGCAGTCCAGTTTTAAAAATATGCTGCAAGCACTGTGTCCATGGTCATATGGGAAATGTGTGGCAGGCTGGAAATACAATGCGGACATCCATCTCCCAGCCCTGTGTTTTAATAACAAAGCTGTACTTCCCAGATACCTACTTAGTTATTTTTTCCTCTATCAGAAACATTCTTTATGCATGTCTAATTTTTTTTCTGCAACAGCTTTACAAGGGTGGATCTCTATTATAGTCTTTTTTTTTTTTACACTGAATACTGAGAGTATTTTAATGAATATGATTTGTAAAGCCCTATGAAAAAACTTTTGACAATTGATGTTCAAGCACCCAAAATACATTTGTTGGCCTGCAGGAGTCTAAAGTGGTGAGAATTTAATTGACCAGTGAAATGCAATGTGAAGAGACCTGCAGCCTGTCTAAAAGGCATTAGCATTTTAGGAACCAACCATTTTAGGGGAAAAATACCACAGTTTGTTGCACTCAAAAATATGGGTGAATTGGGGTAAACAGAAATATTGTTCTGGGAAGTAATGCTGGGGGAATAGCTAGTCAAGCAATTTTGCTTTGTGGAATTTATGTTCAGTGCTTCCAGGCACAAGATGGGTCTCTGTAAAACTTTATAATCTTTTAACTCTCCTTGTAAGTGTTCCTCTGTGCAAGTTTAGACAAAATTTAAACAGCTAATTTCAACTGGTACTTAATTTTTTTGAGAAACTCTGAGTACCTGGTGCCTCGGGCACAGAGGTCAGTGATATCATCAGTCCAAGCCGTTGCCCAGGAGATGGTAAGGCCAGAGCATTGTGGTTGTTCTTATCCAAGTTAGTCAAAGCTTGGTATATATCAAAGTGAGGACACTCACCTCCACAATGCAATAACTGAAAAAAAGAAATACAGTAACCTGAAAAGGTTATTGTGAGAACTCCTGTTTAGACACTTGTTACTGTGTTTCTTTACCTGTGTGCCACGGAGATAGTTTAAAAGCAAAGTCATTCTCTCTGCAGGGTGCAGAGCTCTACTGGCTATTTTAAGACATAGAGGCAGCAGGAGAGGAAAGACTACTGATGATTTGAGTAATGATAATCACTGTGCAAGGGCAAGATGCACAAGCACCAGTGACTCAGAAAATTGTGTGCCATCCAGAGGACTGAGAGGTGACAGGGTGTTGGAGGGACAACCACTGCACAGCCCAGGCTTGGGAAGCTGCTGTTCCTTTCAGGCACGATCATGCAGTTGTGGCTCTGTCCAAAGCCACACCAGCCAATTGTGAGATGTTTCTGAGCAGTGAATTGTGAACAACTTCTTTCTTCCAAAGCCTCCATCCACCTCTTTGAAATCACACTGCAGAGATTTTTATGGTGCCAGAGTTATGATTTAAGGACAGGTTCTGTTTTCGTGACAGGGGATAAGCCAGGTCATTTCTGGAGAGCTGTTTGTATAAGCTGCAGCAGTGATTTAATGATTAGATGGGGGAGAGCAAACTAAAAGACTGAGCAGTTAAACCTGTGGGTATATTCTGGACCAGATTCTTCCTAGATTAACTTTTGGTTACAAGCATCTAAGCTAACAGGAGACAAATCAGGTGAAATAACTACCCACATGGAGTTTCCAAGACTGTACAGGAAACACAGCCAGGGTAAATATTTAACTTGGACATCTAAGATTTGGTAGGATGTATCTTACCCATACCATGACGTGGAGAATGGGAGGTCAGGAGGACCTAGTATCATTCCCTGATGAAAGTGAAGGTGAGTCTCTGTGTCACACAGAAAATAGAAGCCTTTCCTGAAAATCGTTAAGAAAATATCTATAGGAATTCAGATTAACCACTGCAGAGATGTTTGGGATGATAATACATTAAAAGGTTCTTGCTGAAATATAGAGACAAAGGTGATGAGAAACAAACCCACAGGCTGAAAAATGTTTTCCAGCACTATGAAACACATTCTATCCTTACAGCAGCTGATCATGGACCACTTCAATAGTACCCAAAAAAGTAAAGTGCCTGATTGTCCTGTGCAGTTATTTCTCAGCCAAATTAGTGACTTGCCCTACGTTCTTCACATTTCCCAAGTCTTGTCATTATTAGCAGTATTTGTGGGTTCTGTATCTCAATACGAATTCATAGGCTAATGAGAACCTGTTGCTTCTTCATCAGTCTTTCAGCCAGATAGGGACTAACTGACCATAGTATGAGCCTTATCACTGCACACTGAGCAAAATGCAATGCTAATACATGAAGGGCTTTCAGAAAGAGCACTTGGGGTTTTGGGTTGGAGGTTTGGGTGGGTTTTTTTGGTTTTTTGACATGTTGTCCAGAGGGAAGAGGAAGAGAAAGATTTGGAAGAAATGTTAGAGAAGTGTTAAGAAGTTGTCAGTTTAATGCTGTCATGTGTTAATTAATGCAAGGGAGAAGATGATTATACTGAAATTATACAAATAGCCTTATCTCAGGTTAGCAGCAATTGAATTGAGTTTAAATCACTCACTAGAACTAATTAAACATTGCATCCAAATGCCTCAGAAATTATCATGGTGCAAATCATTCCAGAACAATAGCAGGCCTCATTATTAGTTGGTATGAATTGGTTTACTCCACTAACTTCAATATACCTTATCAAACCAGTCAAACAACAAAAAAACAATAATCAAAGGACTTACTTCAACCACTGAACAATTCAAGCAGCAGCTCAGAAGAGAGGATATTGTTATCAATTTTCCTAGCACAATGTCTCAGTGCTAGCTCATGTTATCAGACCAAAAGCCATTGCAAAAAGAAAAGAGATCAGCCTCAGGGCTACCTCTGCACTCCTGAAGAAATGCTCAGAAAAGGGGCAAATTTACCACTTTGTGCTGAGGCAAACTTAGCCACCATCTCCCCATTTATATCCTGTGGATATTTCTCTATGGATGCCATCCTTTCCTGTGGCCATACCAGCCAACATTACCCACTCCTGGTGCAGGTGGGTGGACTCAGTCTGAGACGGGGCTGCCCTCACAACACTAAGAGAGCATAAGGTACAAAGATTCTGGAGACATCTGGTCTTCAGTGAGCTTTGGAGATCCCTCAGCTTCAGGGGTGACATAAAAGGTTCTCCAGAATTGGTGGAATTGCTCAAGATAGAGAGCTGTACATGTGGGAATAAGGACAGTCCAGGAAAGGAGCACTTCTTCTACCCTGCTGCACACCTCCCTTCTTAATATCCGGGAAGGTTTCTGATCATAAAATTCTTAATTTTTCAAGTTGCAGGTAACACTAATCTGAAAAGCCTCCTGTAGCTGTAAAAGTAATTCCAAACTGTAGATGTTCACAGCTTGTAAATCTCCTTATGACTGCATGCAAACCCAAGTAAATACACAGGAAACCCGTGTACCCATGTTCAGTGAACAAATTAAATTAACAGGTAGCTTGTTACCAGAGTCCTTGTGCTACAAACTTGTCAAACACTCCTCCCAGCAGACCCGGCGGTGCCTTTTGAAGGTGCTTCCACACGGCCTGTGAGCCACCAGCCGAGCTCGTCACCTCATATAAGCAAAGCCTTCAATCCTCTGCCCACCACATCACAAGTATGCCCTTGTCAGCTCATTTTATTGCTCTTGCTGGACTTTTTAACACAAGCCACCTCTTCTCTCCCACTACATTTTCTTCGACAGTGCCTGGGGACTCTCCCGTGACAACTGATGATAAGGTGAATTTGCTCTACACAATTTATGGTTGCTGTTTCTCCCTTTCCCCAGGGAGAGCAGTGATTATTTCCCTCTCAGGAATTACAGGTTTTTGACATTTGCACTGCCTGGCATATCTCTAGGAGATGGTGCAAACCCTTGTGACTTCCAGTGCATGTCTTGGCTGCTGGAGTCCCAAGCACTGGGGCACAGTTCTGTGGTTCTGGTCCTCAGGATATTACAGGGAAATGAACAACTATCAGTCAACTAATGCCTCTTAGGCAATTTCTTTCATTGCTGCTCTGTAATCAGAGTATTAAAGACAATTTGGATCAAGAGGGAAGGTCAGGATCACAGTGGCTTAAGTTTTGATACAGAGCATATCTATGACCCCCATCTGGGCAGGTTGTATCTCTCTGAACATGTTTTGTAGTTTCCTTCTGTTACTGCAAAATGTTTGTGCTGGGCAGTGTTTCAGCATCATGGTTTAAACCCTGCATAGGATGCATGGATTTCTTGCAACTGAGAAGCTTTCCACCACCTGCAGTGGGGATCCCCAGGCATTCCCAGTCCAAGTTACCCTGTTGGGGGCTACCTGGGGAGATCAGGCCACTTTGCAGTGCTATGAGTGTCTACAGTGCAACAGGGGACACTGAGGCCAGGGACCGTCACCTCCTACCACCCATGTCTCTGAGGTGCCCTTACTCATATTATGACCATGTGTAGAGCTCTCCAGTGTATGCAGAACTGGAATCACAGCCCCAGGGTCTACCCCGTGGGCAGTCAGGTAGGGCAGTAGGGCACTGTGCTGGCACACCACTGCATTTTGGAGAGGCACAATAAGTGGTCAGGGCTCAGTCATCCCATGTCTGCAAGTGAAAGTCAACACAGGAAGGCAGCCCTAAGGGAAAAACAACCTTCCTCTCCACCACTCACCTTTGTCACCTCTTCTGTGAGTGATCAAATTCACAGCTTTGCTCTGGAAACCTTCCAGCGCTCCACTAATCTCTGCAAGTTTTCTGTCTGCCTTTTCCTATCTTTGTGGTGCTTGGCAATTTTCTCTTCTCATCCAGTTATTCAAAAATGATCCTAATATGCAAGGGGCACCTACAAAAACACCACCAATAAAAAGATGTTTTGTCCTCAAAAGAAATTAGTACCATCATTTGGTTGGAGAAAAACTGCCATATTTTAATCGCTATGTGAGTAGCACACACAGGGCATGATTTCCACATGTGTTCAAGGAACCAACAAATTTCTGAGGTAATTTACAGTGTGGCTGACAGCATTAGGCATAAAAAGGAGCAGTAGGCAGGGTCAGGAGGTTTAGAAAAAGGAAATGTGATGTCTAGAAGGCTACAGTTCAGAATAATGCACCACACAAAACATTATTAAAAAAATAAAGCTTATATACTAAAAAAAAAGGAATAGAGAAAGGAGTAGAGAAAGTCTCAAAATCATCTGAAATGGAACCAGATAGGAAAACTGATAGGGCCAAATCCCCCTGAAAATGCTTTTGTTTTGGTGCATGCAAGTTACCTACCAGAAGGACAAGATTTATGCAGCAGCCACTGCCCAGCCTTGTGCAGGATGCACAGGATCCTCTCTAAACTCCTAAAACACAGCAGAGCACAAACCCTCATCCCTGCAGTGTGGTATGATGCAAGTTTGGGTGCAAGTCTGGGTCTGGCTTCTCATTTCTGTAACAGGGAGGTGGACAGTGCCTTCTACTTTGCTTACGCTCTGGACTACTGTAATTCCTTTCATCAGCTGTCAGCCCTTGGTATCTCATTTTGGTTTAGGGGTACTTTTTCTGTAGCTGAAAAATTGGAAGGAAATTGGATTTTGTGTTTGCTCTGAAAGCTCTTCAAATGTTCATGTAAACAAAAAATCTTTGTCCTCTACATTCCTATGGCAAATAAAGCAACAGTACAACCTTGTTTCCAGTGGTATTGGTTAGAAAGAAATGCTGTGATGCCAGTTTCATTGCTTATGCCCTGAAAGGTCTGCTGGTTTGCACCTATGTGAGTGGGGCTGAATGATGTGAGAGCAATGGATGGGGCTTAAATACCTGAGTTTCATTTACACCTCAGTTACAAGTCATTTACTAGCCTGCAGGTCTCCACTGCCCTCCTGTACAATGTCTTTAGTAAAAACTGATTGTGGATGCTTTGCAACCCAGTTAAAGGCACTGGGATTCCCACTGACTTACTCCACAATCCCAGAGAAGTCTGTGAAGTGAATGGCTCTTCCACTAGGCACAGTTCAGCTCCTCTAACCATTTGAGGTTTTTTTCCTGTGTTTCTGATGTGCTTTTAAGCTTGGAATCGGAGCAGTAAGCAAGACCTTTAACCACAGCTACCTTACCTAACTTGTTACTCCATCCTAGCATAGAACATGCAATGGGCTGTTCTTCCAAATGTCCACAGAACTCGCAGGAACCATCAGGCCCTGTCCTAAGCCATGTAAAAGGTAAAAACAAGGTCTGTTTTCAGTTTTAGTTTTTCTTATGACCTAGACTTGGTAGTGGGGTCAGGCATCTCTCCTTGATAGGAAAGTGCTGTGGTGAGTTTTGCCAGCAATCAGTGGTAAGCAGCAGTGGTGCAGTTTCCATGTCCATGGCATTCAGGCCTCTCTCAGTAGGATGGATGTAGGACTTGTAAGTGAAAGAAGATTACATTATAAACACTTCTTTGCTGTTGACTCATTCTTATCTCCTTCACTTACCATACCACCTTCATTCATTTATACAGATGTTACTAATTAGCAGGAAATACTGACTTTTCAAACTCTGAGGAAGAGGGAAAAGAAGAAGAAAGTCTTTGGGCTCAGAATCTCCACCAATTTTTCACATGTCTGCTCAAACATTGTAGGAATCTGTATGAAGTCCTCACTAGCTTAGCTACGGGCAGATTCTCTGGACCAGGCTTTGCTGAAGTTTCTCCTGCAAGTAACCCCAGAGGATGTCGCTATGCACATGTACAGCAAAGGTTGTTTAAGTTCCCATCTCTGCCTCTGGATATTTGTTTCCTGCCTCAGGAGTGGGGATGGAATAAGCTCACATCAGTTTGTTTTCAGCAAACGTGGAAGCAGCCCCGCAAATGTAGACTGTACATGACTTCTGCTACCGGGTTAAAAAAACACCAGCACTCATGACGTCTTGTCAGGTTTCACAATATTGCTTGACCTTTCACTACAAGGACCTTTTTATGATTTTTAACACCATGTGAGAAATGTTTTATTCATCAGGCTACTTGAAAATTGTTGAATTAAGTCTTGAAATCACTGGGAGTCCTTTTGTTGACTTAAAAGGAATGCTGGTGAGTCACCTGTGGTCCTGCATGTGGGAGAGCTCTCCTGCCAAGCATTAGAGGCTTAACTCCTATCAGAAGGATCATATGGTCTTCAAAAACAATCAGCAGGTGAAAAAGCAATTTTCTGGCCCTTCAGGTTTTTGGGTGGCTTTAACTCCCTGAGGAGCTTTGGCCAACAGCTTTCCTTCAGTCCTGTGGTATGTTACCAGACAGGGCGAGGCACAGGTGGTGAATTTGGGCGCCCTCTGATACAGTTCAGCCTGTTGACAAATGGAGGAGTTCCTGCTTTCCATAATGCAGGGAAGAAACTAAAGAGCACACAGCCTTGTTCATATCTCCAGCTTTCTCTGATACATCTAAAAAGAGACTGAAAGTTGCCTTCTCTGGTATTTACTTCCAATAGCTGTTACAACACTTTGGATTCAGCCATCATTGGTTTCCCTTCCTCGCATCTTTCCAGTGCACTGCCCAGCACATCTTGCATTTTCCATAGTTTTAGGCAGAGACATGCCTTAGTGGAAGATGTTTTAAAAACAGCTTCACTGTTTTTTATAACCATGGTAATAAATCCTGTTCACAAGATAATATGATGCCCATTAAGTGCAACCCACTCTGCTGGAACAGCAGTTTGCTGCCACCTATGAATAAGACAGATTATTTTAGTTATTTTAAGGTGTTTCCAGTTGCAGTAACTTCTCAACAACATGAATGACTATTTTTCCAAACTGGTCCATGACTGGTTTATATTATAGCTGCATTCACAGCACCCGAGGAGGAGTCAAATGAGTCATCCAAAGAACTGAACCCCATTCAGATGTGGGGTGGGAAATCTATTCATGTGTTATCAGGAGATAACATGATATCTGGAAACCTGGCTGGTTACATTGGCTCACAGTTGAAGGCCATCAGGGAATGTCACTATCGTGCACCTAACCTGTAAATAAGAAATTCCCTGTGGCTGCCTTGTCCTTCACCAGGGAAGGAATTTTTGCTGGCATGGACCTGTCACTGACTGTCTGCAAAACCTTGAGTGAAGAGCTGTGAAGAGCTTGTTAGTGGGCAGTGCCTCCTGCAGGAACGGAATATTTGGAAAACACCTGCCTGAGTGTTTGATTTTTAAATGTATAATTGTCCATAGCCCTTGTTCCTGCACACACACGGTTGCTATGGGACTAATGTAGGAGAACTACAAAGCCCTTCACTCCACCATCTAATTAAAAGTATGTAATGGAGAAGAGAAGCTGATTTAGGCACATTCTGTATAAAGTCATGACATGGAGAGCAAAAGGGAAACAAAAACCTTATTTCAAATAAATAATAGCCATCCATGTTTTGGCAGGCTTAGACTCCATGACAATGCTCCAAAGCATTTCATGAGAGGGCCAGTGGGACACAATTGTAAAGGCAGCCATGCAGACAAATGCCCTGATGCTACTTAGTCTTACAGCTACTACTGCCTGCTCCCTGTATGACTGTGGTTGGTAGACAATGGGCTTGGCAGACCAGCACGTGAAATGCCATGTTGTAAAAACACAGTGAATCAAGACCTTGGCTTGTTTATGTTCAAAGGAGAACAGGTCACTTGGAGAGGATGTAAATGGCAAACTCCCATCCCTTGACGGGACCGAGCAGGCCTCTCTGTGGGGAAATCTGTTTTTCACTGCTGGTCCAGGTGAAAGAGAGCAGCAAAACTTCAGTAGGGACCAAAGTAAAGGGATCATCCATAGTTCATGTGTACAGCAAGGCCAGAGAATGGAAGATCTCCTGAGTGGGGTTGCAGCATGACAAAAGTGAGGTAGTCTGGCATATCTTCCCTTTTAGCTCCCCTGGAGATTGTGCAGGAAAAGGGATTGGAGGAATCATTTCCTGATGTTGTCTGCTTTTGAATCATGGAATCTCAATCCTCTATTCCAATGGAAGAAGGTCTTTGTTCTTGGCATAATTTTTCAAAAGTCCTTATTTTCCCTGATATTTTTATCATACTTTACCAATTTTCTACACTTCAGAACTTTGCATTTTTATCAGCTCTAATCTGGTTCCCCCTCTCCCTCTTTGTCATATGGTGCTTTTTTTATTTCTAATTGGAGCCTTCACTTTGCCACAGTGTCTGGAAAGGATTTTAGCTAATGTTGTCTTCTTTATTGATCGTGGGACTGTGATTATTTGGTTTGAAAAATCATTGCTTTCCATTAGCCTTCTGTCTTTGCCTTTTCTCCTGTTTACTTATAATTTGCTTATAATTTTTTAGCCTGGAGGAATTAGCTCTTCTGAATCACTACGCTTGTGTGCATGCATATGTGTTCGCTTATTAAGTGGGATTGTCCAGTTTCCCCTCTTGAGCAGAAAGACTGTCACTCAGTGCCTGAGCATTTGTAGTGTGAGATGTACACAAAACCCCAGAACATAAATCCCTCCCTGAATGTCAGCAGCACCTCACTGCTCCCCTTTTAATTGCGGCCAGACCTTGTTACTCGAGTCCCATGATTTTCATGTCTAAGGATATGTTTGTGCCAAGGTGAACGTCTTCACTGTTGCACAAACACTTCTCAGCTTGGAATTACTTAAGAGAGGTCATAAGTGTGGAGGGAATGTAGATTAACTAATTCCAGCCCTAGGGAGCAGCTCAGCCCATGGCACCAGCTCCCAGGTGAGCATGTTCACAGGATGCTGCAGCTCCTGGGGGAGAGGAAGATGATGATCTTTGGGTTGTGTGCTGGTGCTGCACAAGCAGAGGTTGTCTGCTCCCCCATTTCACAGCCACTGTTTTTCAAACCTCCTGTACCCTCAGGGGCAGAGTTTCTCAGCACTGAAGGTCTGTAACATGGTCTATAGTATGGTCTGTGGGCAGAGGAATTACCCCAAGACAGAACTGTGTAGCTGGAGCAAGGAAGCTTTATCAGGAATCTGCAGAGCTTCTCCTTTGACCTTGTTCCTGGGCACACAATGCTATCCCCACCCTTCTCATCCAGGACAGCCCAGGGGCAGGCAAATGCTCTAAATATATCTGCAGTTTACACATAAGAAAACCTTAAATGTATCCGCAGACAACCAGTGCTGAAGGTCAAGCATAGAACAAGGGGAGTCTTGTTCAGAGCTGGCCTTGTTTTGCCCCAGGACAGACTCTCTAGCCTTTGTTTGTCCATTCCCAAGCACTGAAGGATCATTCTGCTCCAGCAGGCCAGGGAGGATGAAGTTATGCTGCCAGTCCCTTGTGCATGGCTGTGCTCCAGTGGGCTCAGTACAGGTGTAGAGCCTGTCCAGGCTGGAGGCGGGAGTTTGAGGAGGTGAAGTGGGCTTGTGCATCCAGGAGTTCAGAAAAGACAGTGGGTGAAGGCCAGTCCTATCCTGGCTGTGAGCACTTGGCCAGACTTTCAGACAAGCTGCAAATGTTTCACCAGGCTGAAGTTACCAGGAAATGAACTGGGGGGTACAAATCTGGCATACTGGGAATGTCCTGACATATAAAGTCTGCAAGCTCTTGATACAATCCCTGCTAAGGAGATGATGAGTGGAGACAACTCATTATTTAGACACATGACCAGGAGCCACCTCTCCATTTCCTGCAGAAAATCATGGAATCACAGACTGGTTTGGGTTGGAAGGAACCTTAAAGATCATCCAGTTCCAACTCTTGTTTTTGTCCCCAGCTGCCCTCAGGTCTCTTCAGCAGCACCACCTCCATCCTCCTCTTCCCAGAAGAAGACCTCTGTCTGGGATATCACTTGCCACTAAAAGCAAAGAGTCACCTCCTTCCCAAGGGTCCAGAGCACCTGGTGACAGTATTTTTAAGTGCTAACACTGTCAAATAGATTAAGAAAAAAGGATCTGATAGGGATCGTGTCCCAGCTTACCTCTGCTGATGACTCTGTTATAATCAGTTCACCATCCCTGCTGTAAAGCTACTTATGTTTGTCAAGGGGAAGAACTGTTGTGCCCTCTCACCCCACAGATTAGATCAGGGAGGTTGGTGAGTAAAGATAGAAGTGATTTATAAATGTTTGTTTGGTGTTACTATTCTTCAATTCACCTGACCAATGGGGTTTGTACCTTGTATATCTTTGAAGGTCAGTTCTGAGGACCAACCTGCTAATTACATCAAAATACAACTTCATCATTGCTGTAGCAACTGAGGAGACTGTATGTTCCTACACTCAACAGAGAGGGGCTTCTGCTTCTACTTTTCCTTCATGTAGCTATGTTGCAGATATAAAAGGTAATATTCCCAGCCTGGGAGTTGACTAGGGGTTATGTGAGAGTAGCAACTCTGTTGTTGCAAGCTGAGTCTTCTTCTAAAATGTAATTAAATCAGGTTTTGTAAGCTCCACTGTGCTGCACAAAACCATGACAAGAAAAGGGAAAGTTTAATAGCCAGAGCAGCTAGAGAAGTAATGAGATTTTAAAGCTCAATTTGAATAGAACAATGGATCAGAAAGGTGCCTCCAAATGTAAAGAATTAGTTAGCTTTCTTGGTTCTCTTAAAATAAAGTAAAAAATGTGTTTTCTCCCCCAGAAAGATTATTTAAATCCAATATAATGCCAAATGGAATTAGCAGCATGCTATTTCATTTAGTTTCATTCTGATGTCCTGAATGCCTCACCTCAGTCACTGGAAATGTGATGGAATAACCTGGAATCCACCTCTAAGCATGTGGAAGACAAGAAGGTGATCAGGAGTAGTCAGCGTGGATTCAACAAGTGGAAATCATGCTTAACCAACCTAATTGCCTTCTATGATTGGATAACTGGCTGGATAGACAAGGGGAGAACAGTGGATGTTGTCTGCTTGAATTTCAGCAAGGCTTTTGACACTGTTTCCCGTGATATTCTCACGGGCAAGCTCAGGAAGTGTGGGCTGGATGAGAGGACAGTGAGGCGGATTGAGAACTGAATGAATGACAAATCCCAGAGAGACGTGATCAGTGGCACAGGGTCTGTTTGGAGGCCTGTCATTAGTGGTGTCCTCCAGGGTTCAATACTGGGCCCAGTATTGTTTAGCTTATTCATCAATGACTTGGATGAAGGGGCAGATGCTTCCTCAGCAAGTTTGGAACACAAAGCTGGGAGGAGCAGCCAATACCCCAGAGTGCTGTGCAGCCCTTCAGAGGGACCTTGGCAGCCTGGAGAGATGGGCACAGCAGAACTTTTCAAAATTCAACAAAGGCAAATGCAGGGTCCTGCACCAGGGGAAGAATAACCCTGGACACCAGCACAGAGCTGCTAGAGGGCAGCTCTGCAGAGAAGGACCTGGAGGTCGGGGGAAGGACAACAAGCTGTCCATGGACCAGCAGTGCCCCTGTGGCCAAGGAGGCCACAGGTACCCTGGGGTACATTAGGAAGAGTGTTGCCAGCAGGTGAGGGAGGTGATCCTGCCCTTCTACTCAGCCCTGGTGAGGTCATATCTGGAGTACTGTGTCCAATTCTGGGCTCCTCAGGACAAGAGAGACATGGACAGGTGGAGAAAGTCCAGGGGAGGGCTAAAAAGATGATAAGGGGACTGGAGTCCCCCACTCATGAGGAGAGGCTGAGGGACCTGGGCCCGTTCAATCTTGAAAAGAGACGACCGAGAGTGTATCTTATCCATGTCCATAAGTATCCAAAGTGAGGGTACCAAGAGGATGGATCCAGGCTCTTCTCAGTGGTGTCAAGCAATAGGATGAGAAGCAATGAGCAGCAGTTGGAGCACGGGAGTTCCTCCTAAACATGAGGAAGAACTTCTTTACTGTGTAGATGACTGAGCACTGGAACAGGCTGCCCAGAGAAGTTGTAGAGTCTCTGTCTCTAGAGATATTCAAAAGCTGTCTAGACACTATCCTGAACAACATGTTCTAGGGGACCCTGTTTGAGCAGGGAGGTTGGACTAGAGGACCTCCAGTGGTCCATTCCAACCCCAACCATTCTGTAACTGTGGTTTTGTCATCCTATACTGGAAGATGCCCTCTTCACAGTTCTCCAGTCCGATATACTGGGCTCAAAACCCATCCACATTATGACTGAAGAGTACTGGTGTGCCCAGATTATTTTCAAGGATGCTGCATGGTACATAATGGCAACAAAACTTACTTACTAGTTGCTACTTGTACCATCATCTGAAACACAAATAAGAATTTTACCATAGTGCAGCATTGCCTGGACAAGTCCAGGGACACTGACGAAAGATGTGATTCAGCTGATTTTGTGATCCTCCAGGTTTTCTCATTTGCCAATACAAGCTGGAGGGATGAGATCAGTAAAGGAATTTGAGACACATGAAGAGAAAACCTGGAAACACAGGCAATCAACTGAACTGATTTTCAGTCAGTCACATTTTGGGAGAGGATATGAGCCAGGAAAATGATTACAAGAGCTTGACAGGGGAAGGACAATGGCATGCACGAAGAATTTGGATGTCAGCCCTCAAGCAGGCAGAGAAGCTTAGAGTGTTCACTGTCTACAAATGACAAGACCTAAGTGTGGGATCAATATGAGGCTGACACGTTAAATTAATGTAAAAGATTATGTTTAAACTGAGTGTCACAAATCACATCTAAATACGGGCACTGAAAAATAGAGAGGCAAGTCATAGTGGTTGAACAATTACATTCCAATCTGATCTGTGTTTGCTTATAAAAACATTTGTGCATGTTCCTACCTGCTGTCTCAAATGACAAATGTGAAGACAAGGGATTTGAAGGCACAGAAAATTAAGTGAAGCAATAGAAGTGTGACACGAGCTGACACAGGAAGTCTGTGACCTCTTCATCACCAGCATGGCAACTGCAGTCATCTCACATGCTCCAGCCACTGCAGATTGAATGGGGGTAGAAATTCATTGAAAAGAGTAATCCAAGAGTAGGTTTTTTCTTTAGAAAAATCCAGAGGTTATGCAGAAATGCACAGCACTGGGCACCAGGGACCAGGGTGTAGAATATCAATAATTGGGGATAACTAGACTGTGGGAAAACCCTTGGTCAGAAAAGGCCAGGATCTGCCAGTTTACCCCCCTGAGAAAAGTTTTTGAAGCAAGGATATGGCAACCACTGCCTTGGTATTGGGGCAGTTATATGTCTGAGATGTCACTGAGTCAATGCCCATCTGCCCAGCACAGTGCCTGAAAACAAACAACTTTTGACATCAGATTGAATTTACTGTCCCCCATGATGGGGTCCTGCCCCATTCAAGCAAGGATGCAGCTCTTCATTAGCAATTCCTGTCCAGTGGTTAACAACATGCTGAAGGAAGGGTTAAGCTTAATGACACGTTGGTCCAACAATACAAAGACAGAAAAACTGAATAATTAGAAAAGGAAAGCTCGGTCAGGAAAATACTTATGGCCCAGACATTTTCTCCACTCCTCTTTTGGTCTTCTGTTTCTGAGTCTGCACAATTTTTGCCCTGTGAATACTGTCGTGATTGTTATTTAATCTTTTCTGAGTGCACAGTTCATGATCTGAGCTTATCCTGAAGTTGTGATAGCTCAGGGAGAGCCATGCGATAGAGAGCTGCTCTAAAGATATTCACAGAGCAAATAAATTCTATTTGAGAGACAGACTAAGAAGCATAAGACATCTATTGTCTCACTCACCAAGGGAGGCCAGGCCAGCTGCTCTGCATAAAACCTTCAGCATCCAAGGGGGATAAACACTATCTCTTCTGAATGAACACCCACACATTGCATCCTCTCCATTTTGCATAACATCTGCTGAAATCAGTGTTTGCTGGTTCAGACAGGAAAATGTGCCTCCATAAAGTAGGGAGCTAAAACAGAAATTATTTGCAAGCTGGCAAGAAGGGCTTGCACCCACTTTCCTTTAGCAAAGTATATACCCTGAGCTCTTGGTGAGCAATTATCTCTTCTTGTTCTGGAGAAACACCATGTTGTAGAGGATCCAGCTCTGCTCCAGAGCTTAACGGTACTGTCAAGCTTGCTCAGTCTGGTGGTGCTCTGTTTCCTTTGGGTATGTTTCTCTGTCAGCTGCAACTGACACAGGCTTGTGGAATAATGCCCCATTTATTTAGAGATCAATTTTGAAAGGAATTGTTGGCTCAGTGTTATGGGCTCAAAGGAAATATCTTCTCCAGAGAACATACTTCCTCAAACGGGGCATCTTGGCACATGACCATGGAGAGTCTGACATTTCATTTTGTGGTAACTAAACACTCAAAATAAACCATGACTGGAGACCTGAATGATTTCTTTATTTGCTTTAGAGCAGAACCTGGCCATATCCAGGCTTCTGAGGAGCCCCAATTTTGCGTGTGCACCAAGAATTTTAGGAGTATCTATTTCAGCTGCACGCTGCGAGTGAGGAGAGCAGTGGGCCTCAGTGTCAAAGGTCAGAAAATGGAAATGCAGTACTATGGAAGCTTGTATCCAAAGGCATGTGCCTTTCAGAGGAGCAGATAGCCCACAACACCAAGCTTCACCACAGCAGAAACAGGAAGCCTCAGAGAGACTCCCTAGAGCGCCAAGGTGACAATGAAGTATTAAGGAGCATAAAGACCTTTACAGTGGAGCTAAAGGATTTATTAATATCAGTCTGCACCACAGAGGATACTGGAAAATATTGGTCCCAGATGTATTTTTTCAGGCTGAAGTCGTAGACAGTGAGATGTTAAAACATGAGGTGTTGAACAAGCTAAAGAGCCACAAACTGCTAGGAATGAAAGGTATATATCCCAAGAGAACTTCAAGAATTCAGAAAAAAAAGGAGAGTAGTTGCTAACAAAAATACACTGCCTCTTGTTATGTCATATCTGCATTTTAGAGAGAGCTGATCCTAGGATGAGAGACCAGTGAACCCTTCTCCAGTGCCAGCTGCTTTGGTTGAAACTAATCAAAACCAGAAGTTTAGTTGGATGAACATGACAGAATGGGGACAACTCAGCCTGAATTCACTGAAGGGAAATTGTCTCTAATCTACTAGCTTTTTTAATACATTGCCACAGAAGAGTGTATGTGACTTTCTTAGACTTCCAAGAGACATAGGACAAAGTCCTCCACAGGAGGCAATCTAGGAAACAAATACTCTAATAGATGAGTCCAAATATTGTCACGGACTAGAAATTGCCTAAGAGAATGCAAACTAAAAGATCAGTGGAAAAAGGGCAAAAAATGTACATGAGCCTTCCCCTACCACATTCCTACCAGGACTGATGCTTAATATTTTTAATAAGGAATTGAAGAATTGAGAGTACCGTGAGATATGTTGGAAGTGCTGAAGGTTGTGAGGAATCTCTGACCATTGGGGTGTGCTCTGTCTCCTGCTTATGGGGTTTTTGAAACGTTCCACACAGAACAATGCCACTAAGCAGTTAACTTGCAGGTTTATGTGACACATGTACTGCAGAGACAAGATGCCAGCACAGCAGATTTTGAGTCTTTGTTTTCACTTGCTCTGTAACTGAAGCTGGTTTAAATTAGTTTTTGTCATTTTTCTAGGAAAAAACACATCTTGTAGCCCTTTCTCAGAACCACTGCTCTGTTAAAATTTCCATGCCGAATTCACCTTTCTTGCAATCCCATTGACATACATGTAATTATTCCATAAAGGATTTCAGCCCGGTAGGATGGCAGGATCAAGCTGTGATTCAGCTCTTACATCTTCTGAATTACTTTGCAGCATAGTTAAGGTTACAATTTCTCAAGCTCACTGCATCATACTAGACTAGACATTGCATGATTCCCCACCAGCAGCTCCACACAGTAGTCCTAAGGTTTTTGTATTTCTTCCATATGAAAGACTTTGATAACCGGCATAAATGGAACTGTTATTTAGCAAAAGGAGCCATAACTTAACAGGACTGGAAAATCTCCTCCAAGATGCATATCTTTTATTTAAGATTTTTTATTTTCCTATCAAGTCATCTTGAGTTGTGTATCAGGTTCAACTTTTTGATAAGGATTTTGCAGACATCATGTTTCCTGTTTCCAGAGACTTTCCTCGACATCACATTATGTGTTTAAAGGCCTTGTTCCAGAAAGTATCTTGCTTGTAGTACAGAAACAGCCACAGTAAGAGTGTTTCGGGTACTGCTTCTCTTACCAGCTAACTTTACCAGTTCTCGCAGTCTTCTACTATTCAGACATGCTTTATTATTCTCTCTGTGATATCTGCTCCTCATTAGGAGATACTGACAAATTAAAAAATGACAAAGAAGTGCCAGTAGTGAAACAAATTACTACTTTCACCATGGTTATTGATGTCTTATTTTAGCAGGTAAACTACTTTGGAATCATTTCCAGAGACGGGAATATCAGACTCCTGATCCATTAAGCAACCAGAAGAGAACATTGTATCTTTGTGAAAAAGTAGCCAGATTCAAATAAGTTTTTTATTTGTGAGCTTTGACAGATCAGTTTGTGTTCTCACTGAAATAATTAAATAAATAGA
This sequence comes from Corapipo altera, assembly GCF_003945725.1. Lineage (NCBI taxonomy): Eukaryota > Metazoa > Chordata > Aves > Passeriformes > Pipridae > Corapipo > Corapipo altera. The sequence continues at coordinate 2,511,082 of NW_020884947.1, forward strand.
TAAATAAATAAATGAATAAATAAATGTTGGAATCATGCCAGTTCTTTAGGCCAAAAGACCCATTTCATATCCAAAAGAGAGAAGAGTTGAGGAAGGAATATGAGGCAGAGGAGATTTTTCAATATAAAATGCTTCTGATAAGTGTCTTTAAATGGACTTGTGGGGCACCCCATCAGCACTAACACTGAGACTAGACAGAAAAGGACCTTAATATTTATAAGATATTTTCGTTTTCCCTGAAGACCTTCAGTCAGCTCTGATAACCACCACTCACCAGTTGACTTCTCACAAATGTATAAATTAAGTAGGTTCAAGAAGAGATTTGATTTTATTCTGCCTAATGTGCAATCACACATATCTACAAATCTTAGGCTTATGTAAGTTAAAATTGAGTAAAGCCAGCTCAGTTCCTGTTGTAGTCCTTCTCCATTCATTCCTCTTTTCCTACAATGTACAGCGTATCTGCTTTTTTTAGGTCTGAGTCATTGACAAAATCCTAAACTTAATGAAATCAAGAGAAGTATTATTATCAGCATACACAGGCATAGGGCATCACTCTTGTTTTCTAAGCTCCTGCAAAAAGCCAGGCAGTTTTGGGCAATGGAAATCATACAGAGAATTAGAAGAGAGCATCTCCTTTAATCTGAATTTGACAAAATTTCATGACAGAACCCTACACAGTTATCTTTGAAGTCCCTTTTTGCAATGGTAGCATTGTACAGGAGCATCATGCTCTGGTCCTGTAACAGAGGTGGAGGTAAATGGTCAGACTATAGTTTTTAAATGTGTTTATCTCATTACAAAGGGTCACCTACAGTGCAGAAGTGCAGAAGTTTGCACATCAACCACAACTCTTGAGTTACAGAAAGCTCGTGTTCTTGCTTATGCTGTCAAACACAAATCATCATGAGGGGGCACTAAAGAGCTGTCAATAGCAAAATCACTCTGAGGTGAGGGTTGTGGGGAGAGGGAATTATCCATTTTGAGATCACCAAATATTTTCACTGACATCTGAGATAGTCTGATTTCAAAATGTCTTCAAACTATGAGGAAGTTGAAGTTTTCCATGAGCCTTTCAAGTCCCCCTTCTAAAATCTGAGCCTATATAATACCTGGTTTGTAAAGCTGAGAAGGGGTTTGTGAAAGGTGGATGAGCCCTTTCCATGATGAATTTCAAATAATTCCTGTTTTTAAAAGTATTCTACAGTGGAGACTAGAGAGATCACGAGGCCTTACAACACCTGGCAACACAAATGGAAAATGAATGAATGAAATGCAAATTGGACATCTTGACTAGTAAAGATGGACTATATCCCTCCAAAGCCTGGATTGTGAATGGAGTGCCAAGGCTGGTGCAGTTGGATTCAGCAGAATCAACCCTGACAAACTGTGAAGAAAATCCCCTATCTCACAGACAAAGCAGAGGATTTTCAAAATTAAAATGGGCCGTTCCACAAGAGACCTGTGAGAGTTCCTGTGGGACTGCACTGCTAACAGATGTCCTCAAAATTGTTCTCACAGGCCCCCTCGAAATGGAATGCACATATGGCACAAACTGCAACCAGACACTCACAGCGCAGAGCAGGCTGATCACTAATTTTGCAATCCTGGTTTAACTCTGAGCAACTGACCCAATGGAACAAGGTCACTTACCATCTCTCAAACCTCAGGAAAGCCAGTGAGAATGGATTTGGAATTTAGATTAATCACTACAAAATTTTTTTCACAACACAACTGCTTATTTGAAATTAGTTTTCCTTATTAGACATTTCTTTGCAGGGAGCATTTGAGGGAATAATATCAAGGTGTTTCCAAGCCAGGGGCATATAAAGACATGTTTGATTACAATCCAGATTGCAAATTTGTTGCTGTTATGGCCAGTACTTTGTGATCTGAGTCTTCTAGTCCAACATCTTCCCAAGGGAGGGATGTGTGCCTTCCCAGAGTTCTGTTCCAGCAAGACTATATTCTTGAAAAAAATCTTGATCTTGATTTAAAGACTTGAAAGACAAGAAGCAATGAAATGTGGAGCACGGTTTTTTGTGAACTGTTCCAGTTGCCAGTTTCCCTCACTGGTAGAAATTTCTATTGTGAAATTGCCTGTCCTCAGCTTCAGAGTTGGACTCCTGTACCTTTGTACACCAAAATGAGCTCCTTTGGGTCAGACTTCTGCTAGACAGTGATCAAACAGCTCAATCACCTTCCATTTTTTTCCATAAGTCACAGAGATTGTTTTTCTTGTGATTATTTATTGATACTTGCTTGAATTCTAGACCCCAAACAGAAAGACACCAATGCAACCGATGTCTAGCATGGATGTTCAATCCCATTTACCTTTCTTATCACTGCATCAACATGGTGGGCCATGGTCAGCTAAATAGCTACTTGCTAATGCTTTTCTAAGTCAGTTTTCCAGAGAACTGTGCCTTGGGCTGTGAAAATTTCTCAGCCTCTCACTCTAAATATGGTATTTGCATTCAGTTGTCATAAAAGTAATTTTGTCCATCCAGTTTCATCTAAAAATACAATCATGTTTGTTCAATACCTCCATTCTGTCTCCCTTTTATTAACCTGCCATACAGTCTTTGTCACACATAATAACTTTGTGAGGGCTTGGTTTATTTTTTTCCATTGACAGAATCATTGAATCATTTGGGTTGGAAGGGACCTTAAAGATCGTCTCACTCCAACCCTCTGCCATGGGCAGGGACACCTTCCATTAGACCAGGTTGTTCAGAGCCCCATCCAGCCTGGCCTTGAACACTTCCAGGGATGGGTCATCCACAGCTTCTCTGGGCAGCCTGTTCCAGTGTCTCACCACTCAATGCATAACTGAAATGCATGATAGCATGGGGACAATCCCTGTGCAGCCTTGGTAGAAGTTTACTGCATTAACTATGATTCTTGTAATTCTGAGATTGGCTAATTTAGCCAGTTTGTCTCCCTTTTAGTGTATGCTGAGTGGATTTTTTTAATCTTTTCCTCAAAACTCTCAAAGTAATCTTTTGTTTCTATTGTCAGTAGAAACTATGAGTGTATCCAAAAATGAATGGATCACTTGATTTTTCTTCTAAGTAAGGTTTTCAGAGGTTTTGACTCTTTCTTGACTGCAGGATTATGAATATTTTTTTGACATTTCAAGACAGATCTTTAAAAAACTGAGCTAACCATCATATTTTCACATGCTTCTTTCCAAGTTATTTGGATTATCACTCTGTCTGTTTGTAAAACACTTCTCTAAGAGACTGAATATATGTATCAGTTCATTACAATAATCATCTGGACTTCATTTTGCCTGTATACAAGAAATCCAATTAAGTAAAACAATTTGTATCAAAGCCATCAGTAAAATTAATTCTGTGGTCACTTCTTCTTTGACTGTCAAGATGAGGTTTAATACTGAATTTCCTGGATTAGATGTAACAGTTTGAATAAGGAGATTAATTTCTATAATTTTTAGAAATTCTAAGGCCGTCTAGTCTTGGCAGCAAAATGCCTCCAGCATATATTAGAATAAGAATCCCTTCTCCTTTCCCTCCAGCTAGATTTAATACTTGTGAATTCTGTGTATCTACAAGCAGATAACTGTGATGTGAATTTTTAGTGTGTAGCAGACACAAACTGGTATCCTCTTTACTGGTTAGGACACTAGTCACTAAATGTCAAGGACTTGTTTCTGAGTTGTCAGACAGATCCCAGCAGTTCTGACCATGTGATTGCCTCTCCTTCTTTTGGCCCCTTGATCCTTTTTCAACATAATTCTTCTCTTTGTATCTTTGATAATTTGACTAATTCCATCTCCATATTTGGATTTTGTTTTAAATGACTGATGACTGCTTTCTTCACCCTCTGCTTTTGGATATGAGCTTAACAGTTAGTGCAGTCAGATCAGTTCTTGGAAAGCTGCTTTTCTTCTTCCTTCTGTGGGGCACAGTCTGCTCCTTGGATAAGGCACTTGCCTCACAGCCATGGCCCTGGCTTTCTACCATTGGCTTGCCCACTGACTCACTGCAATTCTATTCCATCTTGCATTGTTTGCAGGAGAGAGAGGCTTTATGAGATCTCCAGGTGTTCCTCTCCATTAAGACCTTTTCAAGTTCCCTAAAATACCAAGAACATTTTCTCCATGTTCCATTCCAAGGACCCAGGAATTTGGGGGAGTTGTCAAATCCCTCTGCTGTCTCCTTTCTGCAGGCTGGAGGGAGTCCAAAACACCTGTGAGAAACAAGTGTGATCCACAACAGGGTTAGAGACCTGTCCTTATAACCACATTGTAGAGAAACAAAGTTCAGTTCTACATTTTTCTGTTGTCAGGAGTGCCCTCACTCGGCATCCATGGACATTTCCTCAGCAGATGAACGCTAAACCAACAAGGGCTTTGTTCTTTGTCTCATCAATCTTTTCATTCACAGTGTTTAAATTACAGTTTTACTACTATGAAAAGTTCTATGAGGCAGATTTCTCATGATTTATGGACATCAAATGATTGAGTTCAAATGCCTTCACCAAAGTAGCCACACCAGGTGTAGCCCTGAAGATACAGTTCTGATTAGTCTCAATTTTCCAGCTTTCACACAGCCATGATCCACACCTACTCCACTCATCTTTGTCTGCTGCCATATTCTTCCTTAGTAACTATCACAACCTCACTTTTCCTTATTCAATCTTCCTGTTATTTCATAGGGATATAACCCAGAGCAGTCACTGCCAAGGACATTCTGGTTTTTATCTAACTCATTAGAAAATTATATTTGTCCTATTTTCTTCTTCACACTTAATATAGAAACTAGTAGAAGAACCTGACAATTAGCAAGGTGAGATGATTTGGTTGGCTAAGGCTACAATAACCTATTATTTTGATGATGGTTGAGTGAAGCATTATTGTAGATGAGGGATATAATACTTGCCCAAACCAGGTGAAAGAAGTGGTTAAGCTTTTTTTATAATGAGTAAAAGCCTTTGGGCAGTCACCCCCTACAACTAAAGTCACCCATCATTGAATACTGTAGTGTTATATGGTTACAAGACTTTGACTCCAGATTAAAAGTAAATGAAGGGAGTTTGGTATTTTTTAGATATTTGAGTGAACGAGGGAGAGGACTTGAGTTATAGGTAATAGAAACTGATAGAAAAGGCAGTAAAATTATTAAAAAAAAATAGTCAGAGAGGCTTTAGAAGGAAATCTAAGAGATGTTAGTGGCAGACTCAAAATCATAGCTTGGAATACTGGCACCTGGTACCCCATAGCCAGGGGTATTTTGTGTGTTCATGTGCATTATCAAGATTATATCAAAGAAGGCTTAGGTTGCCCCCATGGAGCACAGCATTTAGGATCCCTCTTATAATGTATCTGCTCACATCAATGGAGTCATGCTTTACAATATTACTCATAATTTTGTCTGGATAACTATTTTTCCCCTCTAATCCCACATTTTTCCCCTCTAATCCCACATTATTTCAGTTGTTGTTAAACAGTTGCTGTTTTTAACCCAAATTACTCCAGTGTCATGGTGACTGAGTCCCATGAGCAATATATAAAGCTTTCCATACAATGCTGCCCAACTCTTCCCAGACGTACACTGCTCCCAAATTTCAGAGTAAGGTGCAGCAATGACTCAGTGTGTGCATACTCCTCCCATAGAAAAGCAACCCAAACTGTGCATCCATTTGGGTGTGTAGATGACTCACATTACAACTTATGTTTTCACTAGACTAGACATTTCAAACTGCTCCATGAACCCCATGCAGGTCATGGACCCTGGGTGATTCTCACCTGCTCCAGATTAAAAAAAAACAACACTCTAAACCAAAGATTACTATTATTAGCAACAAGACTAACTAGTAACATATGTCACTTCCTTAGTGAGCCTTTCCAAGCAGGTTATAAATGTCCATAGAAGATGGCACACTATCAACCTACATGGCTTCACATATTTTGTCTGTGCATATATGATTATCACCATGCCTTCGGCATGATGGTGGTTCTAAAATTAACCAGGCATTAGGGGGAATAAGGCATGGTAAGATGCAATCAGAGGGAGCAGGGCAGGGGTAGTGGGAGAAGAGGCCAGCAAGGAGAACAGAGAACATACTTCACATATCAGCATTCACTTGATCCAATTTAGGAACGAGCATCACCCTGCCGTGGTCATGGTCATACAGTATTTATAGAATGCCATCTCCTGCCTCACAGACATCTAATGGCAACTAAGCATTTACTCCAAGAGTGAATTTGAACCAGCTGGCCTTTGGGACCAATACAGTATTTTAAAGAAAATCAAAATATTTTGTTTACTTATGTGATTACCCCCAAAACCAAGTGTTTAATCTTTCAATGTCATTAATGGAAAACTCAGTAAAACCAATATTATTCCCTGGCTCAGGTCCAAAAAGCTACTTAAGTGAATGCCAAACTTCCTGCATGGAAATTATCCCACTGATGAATGTTCCTGATGAATTGGGATTTTCATTTTAGAATACTTACCACTTTTTCACTTTATGGTGCTTGTGATAGCATCAGTTAACTCTCAATTTTAATTTGTGTGTACATTAAAAATGTTGTTCTCTATTGCATCTACCCTGTATGATCTTTATTTAAAAAGGGTGTTTTGATTGCATGTCGGTTTTTGTGAAAAGGGACTAGGTGTGCATGTTAAGAATGAATCCTCATCAGCATTTGGAAACATAAGCCTCTTGGATCTACTAGGCAGCCTCATGGTCCAAGGACTATGTTTTATTTTCAAGCACCACATCATGTTGTTTCCAAAGTGCCACTTTCTTAGAATTTTCAGTTTGTGAAAAGCTTCAGGCAGTTATGGGTTCAGCACACCTCAAACCACAAACAAATTTCAAATAAGAACAGGGAGGACGCTTATCATATGCTAGAAATTCCGCTTTTGCATCTGGTCTGTTATTCCAGGAGCAGCCCAAGGTCTCTGTTAGGGTCAGAGACATCCAGTGTGGGACTAGGCATCTTTTGCACATTCTACAGCAAAGTTTAGTTTTTGGAATCATATTCAGGGGACACCTGAGGTGGAATTAACCAGGCAGTCTTCACCAGCATTGTTCTGCTTCCTTAGGAGCTGAATATCCACCCTGTGCCATTCAGCGGGGTGACCCAAAGCTCTGGTCGGAGCAGTGTCATCTGCCTGTCACTTTTGAGTGAAAGAGGTAATTGATATGAAGGGGGTTTTTTAATCTGGTGAAATTACATTGTCTATGCAATATCTGTGTGTACTCTTTGGGAAGCTGGTCAGCGGGAGCATAAATATAAGCACAGGCCAGAGATTTCATACTCTCACACAAAATGTACAATGTCTGAATAGGGAGACCCAAACAATGTTCATGGTTACAGGTTTCAAATTACAGCAATGCTAATTCCAAATATTCTGAAATCATGAATCAGGCTTCTCTAAAACTTGCCTCAGTGTGACACAGAGGCAATTTCTATGGAGGAAATCACCTATAATTGCCATTTTACAAGATTTACAGGAGTCTTCCATTTGAAGATTGACTTCAAAATAACGAGAAACAGAAAGAAGAACTCTTCCAATTTTTCTTCTGGGATATCCAAGCCATTGGGATATTTCAGTTCTGTGTTTTAAATTTGCTTTGTAATCCAGAGGACTAGAAACTTATTCTTTTGAATAAAATGCAACTTTCTTATGTAATCAGTTGCCCTGTGAGCAAGATTTTTAAGATAAGTGTTGAATTCTATGAAGCTTTTGATAAGCTCCTAAGAATTGGAATCACTAAATCAAAGAATAAAAAATGTAATCAATCAAAAGGTCATACTATAGGGCCTGTGAAAAAGAACTGAATGATGTTAGGAAATCAAAGAAACAACTTCATCTTGCAAAATGACAATTATGGGTGCTTTCATCCCTATAAATTGTTCAAATGTCATGTTGAGACAAGCTTTAGAGATGTTAAATGAGTACCTCAAAATGTCTTTCTCTAAAAATATTCTAGAGGAGCAATTCCCATTTAGAAAGAGTGGGTTCAAATGACTAACGACAGACTTTCCAAGCTATTTGGGTGATTAAATTATGGATAATCATCATCCATTCACTCGTACTGAGGCTGTCATTCAGTACAAGCGTAGGAGTCCCTCTGTTCTGTTCTGGTCTACACCTTTTCTGAGAAATGCACCAGTGTTGGCTGATGTTTTGTGTTGCAGGTCTGGTAACTGTGTCATTCTCTGTTATTCTGTCCAAGAATAAGAAATCAAGATGGCACAATAAATTGGTGAGGTTTTCAGAAATCATTTTTGAAGGCCCAGGGACTGGTGGCATGAATGATGTCTGCATGAGCTATTATGTGTTTTGGTGCCACACATTTCAATTTGCACTGGACAGACCTACTCTTCCTCCTAATGTACTTTCCAGACTTGAGGTTTGACGTGACTGGAGAGGCTAAATTCAGGCAGGCATTATTGAGCAGAAAATATATTCTGGTCAGGTATCATTTTCTTTCCCAGTTAGTTCCATACATACTTAGCTGGTTTCATCATTGTAGCGTGCTGACAGCTCCTCACAGGAGCGAAATCACTTGTCTGATCTAATGCCTGGGCTGATTAATTGGTTCACTATGCAAAATAGCCCTACTGAGATCTAGCTTTATTGAGAAAGAACAGGAGGCTCATTTTGTGCCCGTTTCTGCAGCAACAGATTTCTATAAATGCTATTTGTGGTGTTGGTAGAGAGATTCAGAATGAGTTTTGCATTATTCTTGCTGGAACTATTTCCCTGGATGTTCCATGCACCAGAGTGAATCTGTGCAGCGTTCTGTTAGGGCTATCAACTCTGTACTTGTGTACTTCACTACCTCTCACATCATCCTCTCGCCTAGAATGGCAGCAATCAATCACTGCCTAATGTAGGCACTGCCTCAACGAGATTTTAGACACTTGGGAGAGCAAATCCAATCCACCTAATACTGAATTTTCCTTTGCAATCAGTTGAGTTTGGCACTTCAGAAAACCAGAGCAGACAAGAGGGAAGGGGGGGTAGTCCTCCCGAAAATAGTCTTTTACCTTTTTATATTTATTCAGAAGAAAATTAGGCAACTCCAGAACACAATTTGGTCTACATATATTAGACATACGCATCTTCCTACAGCAGGAGTGTAATGAAGATAATAGCTTTGAGAGTGCTCCTCTGTGGATGTACCAAGGTGGATCAGAGCTGCAGATTCCCAGCAACGTGCTGTGGAGACTTTCTGGTGCCGAGTCTTCTGGTTGTCATTTCCAGAGGAAGTTCTGGAAAGCCTGGAGAAGACCAAAGCCCTGTAGGTTTCCACAGGGAGCCCATCACACAGAGCTGGTGGAGGAGGGATTGTCTCTGTGAGATGAGTTGAAGGCACTCAGGACTGAAGATAATCCAGGCTGAAAGGAACCTCAGGAGGTCTCTGGTCTAATCTTCTGCTTAAAGCAGGGCCAGCTATAAGATCAACTTGTTCCTGTGCTGTCCTCATGATGAAAGAATTTTTCCTTTTATGTGGCCTGAACCTCTCTCATATCACCTTGTACTTGCTGCATCTTGTCTTCCTCACATGCATGGCAAAGAGCATGGATGTAGTTGTTTAGCTGAAAGCTGGCTTTGAAATATTTGCAGAGCATAAGAAGAACAAGTAAATGTAATGCATAAGGAAGATATTCGGATATTCGGTATTTCTGTCTCTGTTTGCACATTACTATCAATTGTTTTGTTGAATAAGAAATTATAAGGTGCTTTCTGCCAGACTCATACTAAGCTGAGGTTCAAACACTGAACTAAAAAGGCATTTTCAAGAAATATGAAACTATTTGTAAAATACAGAAATATGTGAAAGTCAAAACTGACGTTTAAGAACTGTTATGACTGTAGTTTGGAAGCAAAATATGACTTTTAGAATTTTAAATAAGTGCTTTTCCTAAGTATACAATTTTTTCCTACTTGAATGACATACAGTATTCATGGCTAGCCTTCGCAAACAAAGATTTAGGTACATACAGTAACTATAACAATAATTATTCCTGGGAGGACCTCACAACTTTGCCATGTCCGATGGTCACTGATGTGACAATGGGACCTCTCTCTCTCTCACCAACCTTGTCCTGGTGAGAGATGTTTCTGCCTGGGTTGTGGTTGCCCTGCTCTTGCTGCTGCCTAAAATAATCTGAAATGATAAAGCCTGATTTTCAGGTGCGAACACCGTATTTTTTTTCAAAAATCATTTGTTTGTATTTAGTGAACCCAACCTGACTGATCCCATGCTGTGCAAATGACATGGCAAGCTTAGACAGAGTCCTGTCAGGTAGCCCTGCACTGAGAATCCTTGGGATGGGCAAAGGTGCTGCCTTCAGCAGCTGCCTGTTGTGGCCCAAGCACCAGCTGGCGCAGGATGCCCTGTCCTCAGCTGCAAGGAAGGTCAGGTAAATCATGCCAGCCCAGGTGCTGCAGTCATGGAAGTACACTCTCCACAGTCCTGGGGGGCTTGTTTTTGGGAGAGGCAAGGAGAAGAGAGCAAGTGCTCCAGCAAGACACAATCATGTTAATCTACCACAGCTCTGAAAGCCCAGGTGTGTGATGGTATCACAGGGTGTGTGATGACACCACAGATGTGGCTTTGGCTCTTGGCTTGAAGAATCCATCCCTGAGCTGTTGGGCAGGAAATCTGAGGTTAGACTTGAGGACATTTAGACTGGATGTTTGAAAACCACTTTATTTCCCCTAAAAATGGGAGCAGACCATCTGAGGACAAAATCTCCACCACTGAAGGGTTCTAGGAGTGGGTTTGACAGTCAGCTGTCACAGGATGCATTAGGTTGGTTTTGTCCTGGCTTTGGATGGACCCTTCTGACGTGTTTCCTTTTGATTATTCAGTTACCATCAGACAGTCTCTACATCTCACTTGACTATGAAAAGAGGTAAGGAGTCAGACTCCAAACTTGGGACCGCAGTTCAGTGCCTGCAGCTAGATGGGATGAGCTCAGGCTTTAGTTGCTCATCTGAGCTCATTAGTGAGTTACTAAATCTGCCACTTGAGTAGTATCTGATAGGAACGAGACAGCAGATGTCTGGCAATGCTCATTCATATTCAGCTCATAATTGAACTTTTCTGTTTGCACCTTTGGATGATCCAGTTCACCAGCCTGTTTTATGCATGCTGATCCTGCTCACCTAGATGTCCACATGGACAGGCTGTAATTTTTCAGCTCTATTATATGAACATACTGGAGAGCTGGGGAGGAAGAGGACATGATCAGCAGCCTTAGGTTCTGGTTTAGCTTCATTGCCCACTAATTCAATAGTTTTCTGACTGACTTCGAAGAGAGCAGACAGAGACCACATTTAAGAAAAACTCCTCCTGCTGATATTTATGACAAAGTGGAACCTCTGGTGGTTACTTGTACTCAACCTAAGTTATTTATCTCTTCCCCTTCAGGGCAAATCTCAGCCATTTGCAGAGGACAATGTCACCATTCCCTTGTGATACAGAAATGACAGGAAGGTTCCTGATATAAGCATCAGAAAGCAAAGCCAGCTCCTCTGACAGTGCCTGATTAATCTTCAGAACACCATGCTGATGCTACCTGAATAGATATCATTGCTATTTATCAAATTTCTGCAGCTTGCATAATACAAATTGCTGGAAGACTTTAATACGTGAGGAAATCCATCTGATCCTATGGGTAAGCAATTTATCTGAGATTTCTTACAGCAGGGAAGCTTTCAACTTTTGCCAGTTTGCATTCACCTAATTACCTGACTTTGTGCACCTAATTAACTTGCAATGATGTCATCAAGGGAATCCATGATATTTCCAAACAATTTCATGTCAGCCAAAGATGATTCCTCTGTAGGAAAGACGCAATCTGCTTTTTAATTGCTGTGTCCATTTTGCTCTATTCCCTTTCTGTATACTCTTTCAAAAGAATCATAAATGAGGAGAAACAAAATTGCAGGAAGGGCAAAAGAATGGCTATATACTCCTGAAACAGTGTTATGTAATGCTGAATCCTAAAGAGATCATATATAAATGAGATGTAGGTTGAAATTTCCTTCACCTTTCATTGCAAAAAATAACTCTTGACTATTTAGTTTACCTTTACATCTGATGGATTTAACCAGGGCATATTAATTTCCACATCTGTTTTCTATCCTTCAAAGGGTGGTTCTGTACTTGAGGTGATGTTTTTTTACCTGGCCAAAAGACGTCAAGAACAATCTCCACTTGGCAGTTTAAAGGACATTTATGAACACTTGCACTTGAATACAACACTGGGAGTGAGGAGTTTTGGGGACTATTTCTGTCTCTGGCACTAAGCACTAGAGGAGGGACTCAACAAAAATGCTCTGACCTTTTAAAAGATAAAGTTAAACTAAAGTATTCACCAAGACCTCCTCTGCTGAAAGGTGGAAGAGACACACTTGTGGATGTGTCATTCCACACCAAATATGTTTAAGTTAAGCAAAGTAACTCACCTCTAAGGTTAGTATTGACTGTAGTAATGCCTCTGTAGTGCAGTGATGTTCCACGTGGAATGGAGACAATAATGTTTATGAGGTATGATAGGAGGGCAACCATGAAATTTTAGCTGCTAATATATGTCAGGTGTTTTTAAATCCCTATGCAGAGAGCAAAATTGAATTTGTTACCATTTTTACCCCATATAAGAAAAAGCAACACTCTACAAAACTTATTTCTCCAATGAGACAGATTTCCAGTGGAAAACCACAACTGCACTAGTACCCCTTCAGAGTTCAGACAGTGATTATTTGTGTAAACAGGGAGCAGGAGGATGGAGAGCTCTTGTCATTTATGTACAATTGTGTAGGGTGTTCATATTCATAGAAAGGTCTCGGTCCTGCTTTACTCCTATCCATTGGTGTCCGTCAGGTGATGTGGGTGGCAGTGTAGTTAATCCAAGCACAGTGCCATGTGGTGCCCTTGGGGCTTTCCTTTTCCTACATTTTTAGCTTTTTAATTCTGGTGCATTAATTATGCTGCCCATGACAACAGGTTGAGAAGTGTTTGTTCTGTCTTTTCAGCATTAGCCTGTATTTGCCTGTTTCTGTCAAGTCTTTGCCTCTCATGAAAACTTGCCTTTTTACTCTCTTCATACCTTTTATAACATGAAGGGTGATATTAATTCCTGGCAGAACCGGACTCTTAAGTTAATTTTTCCTTGGATTTGTATTAAATCTCCCTAGTCTTGGCTATCCTGAGCATTTTGAGCCAAAACTGTATTTTAGCTCCTGGCTGGCCAGGGGTAAGTAAACACAGCACCAATCTGCAATCCTGTCCTTGCAGCTACCCACGATTAATCTCTTTCCATGCTAAGAATTGGCCATTTGTTCCTACTCTTTGCTCCTTATCTCTTCTCCAGTTTTTAATCCATGACAGGACTTTACCTTTCACCCCTGGCCAAGTTTCTCAATAGCCTCTTGTGCCGGACTTTATCAAAAGCCTTTTGAGAGCCCTCTGAGTCCTCCCTGCTCCACAGTTTTGTTAACCCTTTCAAGGGGTTCAAGCTGTAAAACAAGAGCATGAGAGAAGGAAGATTATCACTCACGGGCAGTTTGCTGGTTGGCACATCTGTCATCGTTTTTGTGTTTTCTTGGCTGAATAGATTCCAGTTGCAGGAGTGATGTGTGGTTTACATTAACCTGCTTTTCTTGGGGGTGGTCTGGCTTTTTGCTCCTTCACCACAGTTTGTGAGGGAGCAGGGGAAGGCCACTTAAGTCTTTATATTAAGTCATGGACTTATTTTGGTCTCTAGGTCTTTATGCCAAATTCTGAAGCGACTGCTAAAGATCCCCAACCCTGGAAACAGACTTACATGTATCCTGTCATGCCAATTGTATATCCAGTCTGAAGGCACAATTCTGCTGCTTGAATGTGGGCCCAGTGCCATCTAAGATGGTCATGAGTATATGGTTATGTGCATTATGGCAGAGCTATGTAGGTAGGTGCCCAATGGGCACTATGGGAGATCTGGACCATGCTGGATCAGCAGCTGGAAGTGGGCATGTCTCCAACAACTAGAGTCAGCAGTACACATCTTGCAGCATGAGGTTGGGCAAGAAGCTTCCAGAGGTCCCTTACAACTCTGTTTTCCTTGCATATACTCTGATATTGTCTTAGCAACACTTGACACTCACTGGCATTTTGCCTTCCCTCCCAGTCCCACTGCAGAGTTAGGGCAGTAAGCTCCCGGGAGCTGCAGGGCTCTTCTCATTGTGCTGCCTCAGCGGGTGACTGAGTAGGGCTGGCAGAAACCAGGCCCTGTGCTCTGTTCAGAAGCTTCTGTTCACAGTGAATAGCCTCTGCAGTTTTGCATGATCTTACCAAGCCCCTCCCAAACCCTATTTCACCACTGTAGTGTGTCTCCTGTACTGTCACCATGTCAGTTTTCCCATTTACTGTTGTCATTTCTTCGCTTACACGGAAGCAGGTCCCTGGTGAAAGGTTCCCAGCTCCGCATGGACTAAGTCTGGTCACATTAGTGTCCAGTCCTCAGCCAGCCCTGAATAGGCTTCCCTTTCTGCATATTTGTCCTGCTGTGTCCAGGGCTTTTGAAGCTTCACCTTGCAAGATACCTCTTAAAAAAAGCTGAACACCCTCTAAGATACAATGTGTCCACTCCAAAGTAAGCTGGGTGCATTCACTATCTCTCAGGGTATACCAGACTCATGTCTCTGGCTCTTGCTCTCCTCTTCACCTGCCATTTTGTCTGGACTCCTGTTTTCCCTGGATATTGATATCACCATAAACCTGGCAGATAGGGGAGAACACAGGCAGTAAATGAATCTTGGTACGTTCTCCCTTTGCTTGTGAGAACCACGACTATTTCCTTTTTCCCCTGCAGCCCTGATTCTGCGGCTCTTGCCTCCTGCATCCATGCTCCTGGGGGCTCAGTCACACATGCTCCAGTACCATTTATTATATAAATAAAATACCAAAATTGTAAGTGCATCTAGACAGGAGTGCTCTGGGTCCTTGGGACAGACAATGGGAATTTCACCTTTGGTTTTCGTATTTTTTTACTTTATTAATTAATTTAATTAATTATCTACCCCTGCTTGTAATATATATGTATATTAATAATATACAAAGTACTTCGAGCATAAATAAATACACAGTTTTGCTTTCTGTAGTACAGTCACCATACAATGAAGAGAGCAGGAGTTGAGGAACATGCAGTGAAATCACCAGCTTTCACAAGGCATCCCGGAATTCCCAGAAGTAAAAAAGTTTTAAAAAAAAAAAAAAAAAGAAGAAAGATAATGACATATTTCAGTCACTACCTATAATCCTTAGGGGCATCAAGAGACTTTGGAGGGATTTGCTATATATAGTGAAAAGTCTGAAAAAATACTGCCATCAAGAAATCAATTCCCAGCTCATAAACAAGCAGTTAAAAGTTTACAAAGGAACACCTTCAACAGGGATATAGGACAGTCCTACAAACACAAGTTACCTCTCCTTTGCATTAAGAAATCTTTAACCCTTCAGGCAGTGATCAGAAAACCCAAGCAGTTCTTGGCCATGTTTTTGTTAACCATTTTGCCTCCTCAGAAAGCAAACACCTGGGAGAGAGCCAAGGGCTTACTGAGAGTGATGGTTTTATCCCAAAGCTCTTGTTCAGGAGTCAAAGCAACAGTGATGTTGTGTAAACATCATTTAAAGTTGCCAAAACAACAAACCTGACAACAATAGATAATATGATATAATATAATATAACTGTTTGAAAGGAGTCGAGACATTCAAATCGGTGCTGTCAGTGTTCATGCCAGGAAGAGACCCTGAAGAAGAGCAAATCTGTTATCACCAGAGCACAGGGAAGTGCCCTCTACAACATGACCTCCCCTTTTCTTCACCTTTTGTCAAGGTTTGACAGCTTTTCATTAAATTCTGGCATTTAGTTATATTAGTGTTCCAGATGCCTTGCTTTTCTGAAATATTGCTGCTGACCAGGGGTACAGCAGTTCAGCGATTTTGAAAAATACTTGTATTTCTGGTAGGGCATTTTTTCCAGGAAGTTTTCTGAGGATCATAAAAAGAAATTGTTCTGATTATGTTCTGGTTGTAATTTTCTAACAGGATCAAAAGGGTTAATATGAAGGAGAAGATTTGAAAGATTGGAAATTCACTTGCATACCACATCTTCTTGAGTCCAAAAAAGAATTAACCAAGAAGGTATGAAACTTGCTGTAATGCAGTACCATCCTGACCAGTGGAGGATTAGGAAAAAAGTAAGCAATATTTGCTGTAAAGGGAAAGGTTTTTATACACAATGGGGAAACAGATCATAATTTCCTTATATGTCAGCAGAGTGAATAATCACATAAAATAAAATTAAAAAAAAAACCCCACACCATTTTTCTGCACCTGAAAAAATAGAATACTGCTGTGGGATTCCTGCAGGAAGCATATGACTTAGGCTTAAATCTGAGTAAATCAGATTTTGCTCAGCTCAGCTTCAGAGCATCCAAAGAAAAACTGTGCAGCTCTTCTGTTCCACAAAAACACAGCTTTTCCTCCATTTAATTTTTGGACTAACAAAAGGGGAAAATTGCATGAGTCAGAAGTAAATTGCTATAGTATGAAATAATTTTTATTAAAGTCACTCACCCCAACTATTTTAATTTGGCTTTCTTAAGTGCGTACAGAGAAACTTTATCCAACCTTGATGCTCTGGTGTCTCAGGGATTATATATCAAGCTCATTTTAAATCACAGATTTAACACATCATGTGTTAGCTTTCAACAGCTGATAAATGTTATGGGTTTCCTAATGATCCTGCAGAATTGGAACCACCAATCAACTGGTTCTCCAACTGTTGTTTGACTATGTGGCATTAAAAGCTAAATATTTTATTAACAAAAGGAAAACAAATCTTAAATTGAAATAAAATACTCAACCCAAGAGCCCAACTGCATAGAGTTCAATCTCAAATCCAATTTGTGCTCCTAGCTATCTCCAGAATACACAAATTGGGCAGTTTTGGCAATTAGAAAAGTTTTCTAGCAACATCCTAAAGGTGGATGACATTCAATTACCTGCTGGAAGTCCTACCTGCTACAATCTAAGGATGTCTTTTTAAAAGGAAAATAATTATAGCAAGAGAGTTTCAGAAGCTGAAATAATAAAATATTACGGTTTGCTAGGAGCAAGTACCATCACTTTGGGCAATACTGAATCAAAACACCTTTCAAGCATAAAATGCTGAAACTGAATGGAAATAACTGTAGAACTATAGATTCAGTGGTTGTGAGGGAGTTCTGGAGGCCTCTTGCCCACCCTCCTGCTCCAAGACCGACTACTGACAACTCTACATTAGGTCAGATGTGGCTTTGCTAGACACATTTTGAAAAACCTCCAAAGACAGAGGCTGAGCTCCCTCAGTACAACCTGTTCCAGTGCTGTATTACACTCCTCATGAAATTATGATTTTTTCTGCTGTCCCTCCCAAGCTGTAGACTGGCCACTGCCCTCTCTTACTGCCCTATGCTCCTAAGAAGGGTTTGTTTCTATCATGTTTATCATTGCTTGTCAAGGAGTTGGGGGCAACTGCTCAATTTCTCCTTTAACTCCCTTTTGCCAGACTAAATGAGCCCAGAAGCACAGGACGTCCATGACCATGGTAATGGAAACGTATTTTGATACTGGGGACCTAAAGAAGCCCAGGCATGTAGTTCCCATACGGAATACAGCAGGCAAATATCAGTTTAATGCATGGTCAGAAGTAGGTCCTGCAGTCCTTTGGAGACCTGCCCAGGATGGAAACCTCCGACAGGAAGAAAAAAATTGCACAGCCTTTTCAGCAGAGAAACAGTGAGGTTGGTTCATGGAGAAAAGAACAGAAGGGTTTGACAGGGCCATCACCTCTGGAGAAATTGCCTCCTGCCGAAACTTTCACTCCTCTGAAAGCATCTCAGTCCAATTAGCTTGTAATTTAATCTCCTGTGTTTCATCTCAGGGTTTTTCAGCTGCTCTGGGTTTTATTTGCACATATGTGGTTTGTAGTTAGAGGGATGCCAACTCTCTCTCTGTGAGGACTAAGAACCAGCTGAATGTTAGGCTGGTGTGGGCAAGCACCTGCAGTACAATAAATGCATCCCCTGATTTTCTAAAACTCCCTCTTTCATTCCCTGCTCTTTCCTCTTCCCTCATTAATTTTTCCCTATTTCTTCTTCTTCTTCTTTCTTTTTTTTTTCTTTTTTGGCTTTCTGCTCCTCTTTTAAAAACAAACACCTCTTTTTCCCCATTCTTGGTTTCTTTCCCCGTCCTCTCTTCTCCCTTCCTTCACAGCTGTGCAGTGGGTCTTGATGCCAAATGTGTGAACCCATGCAGCTCACATCCCAACTGCATTTATAAACTAAAGGAAAAACCCCCACTCTCTGCAGCGGGTCTGTTAAGCCAAGGTGGATTTGTAAGGAAGATATACGAGAGCCAGTGACAGAAAGCACTTGCTACATGGGCACAAAACATCGCCAACAAGGGAAGGGCAGCCAGCATTCCAGGTTTCTGGGGACATGCTCTCTATCTCCACCACGGTGGTATTTGTAGGTTGTAGCACATTTGTCTATAATTTACAGATGTCAGGCAGCCTGACTGGGGCAGCCGCTCTTACCAGGCAAAGCAGATGTCCAGAAATCCTGGCATATCCATTGACCATGGGAACATCTGTGCTGTAGGGTCAGAACAGTCAGACAGAGATTCCCTGGAAGCCACGGGGGACCCTCGTCTGTGGCAGTAACATCAGCTACTGCGTGACCCCATCACAGAGGGTCTGTAGGGCACATCCCTGTGCTCCTGCAGGCTTTTGCAGCCATAACAAGCAGACAGTGTCAGGGCAAAATAGGGGACTGAGGAGATTTTATCTGTGCTAGAGGCTTTCCATGTTGCTGTGGATGTCACTGCATTTTTGATGCCTGGATTTGTTCGTTTCAGCAGGGACATTGTGTTCCCTTTCTGCTTTTCCACTCAGGTCATCAGCAGTGATGCCAAGAATTTCTTTGTGTCCCTTAGGCCCAGCAGAGACCTGATCTTCAGTTGCATGTCCCCTGAGCCATGAGGGAAACCTGCAGCACAGTAGGGAAGTACATGACCTTCCTTCTTTTTTCTGGACTGAAAATAAGCAAGTTTATTCATATAGATCAGAGGCCTTTTTAACCATTGTGGAGGAAGAATCAGGCCCTAAGCCTAATTTTTACAAAGTACCGAGTAATTGAACAGGAAGGACATGATGCCAAATTCTCCAATTTGCTGTCAGAGACAGTGGAACGAATTCTTCCTTCTCCAGTGTTCCAGCAGCAGCAGCCCCTGTGTGGCAGGATCCTCACTGCCCTCTCAGTCCCTGCACGAAGCACTCTCCCACTGCTAAAGCCAGAAGGTCTTGGTCTGGAGAAGCTGGGATCAGCAAGGATTCCTCATCCCCATCCTGCAAGGGTGTTTTCAGTTTTGGCTGGAAACACAGGGCTGCCAGACCTGGGGGGATTAGGGTATAAAAATCCCAGCACTGGTACTAACACCACATTTACAGGATCTAAGGCAGGTCTGTCCATAAGGCACAGTGACACATTTACCTAAAGGGGAGAGCAAAGGAGGGGAATGAATGCATCTCCCTGTTTCCCTAAAAGAGTCATGGTATTGATGGTGACATCCTTACTACCAGATATCACCTTCCCTGGGGAACCAAGCAGCCAGGAATAGCACTTCACCATACAGCTGACATCAGAGAGGGATCAATCTCTGCCTCAGACTTCCTAAATCCAGCAGCCTTGATCATCACAATGACTGTCACTGGAGAAGGTGGGAGACAGGCCTCAGCAAGGGTTAGAGGATGCTCTTTCAGCCTCACCAAGTGTTGCCACATGTATCTCATGCTGTCAATAGGCCACAGACCCAGTGCATTACAAGGTACAGGCTCTGGGTTAGACACACGTCCAGGAGAGAGAGAGACTGATCTGGTCATCTGATGCTGCTCCCTCTTCCATGATCTCATTACTGGCATCTGTCAGCACCATACTCCTGGGAAACCCCTCGCTGATAAAAGGTCTCCACTCCCATCAGGGACACAGTGCTGCTCACACTTCCTGGGCCAGACATGGGGAAATCCAGCCTCCTCGGATACATGGGTTTCCATGTTTGGTCTTCTACCGCAGTAAGAGACTGTGTCTCCATAAGGGAGCACTGAAGGGAGCCTGGGTGGTTCTTCTCATGTTGAGGTGCTCCCAAGTATCCCCGAAATCAGGGAGAGCTAAAACAAACAGCTTCTCTGGTTGGAGACCAGCATGCTCCTCTTTTCTTACCTGGACCTTGCAGACAGGCAGGATGCTCTTCTCTTGACAAGGGGGGTTCAAGCCTGACCCACCTAAAAATCTCTTTTAACTAGCTTAAAGAAAAGGCTGTATTTATTATAGATACAACTATTTGTATTGGATATAAAAAACGATATGCAACTTTGCCAATGTGGAAATGTTGGGCATGACTTCACCCAATTTTTTCTCTCTGATTTTAATATCCTGCAATTTTTAATTCTCTCAAACTTTTGGAATAAGAGGGAGTGGTTATCCTGCATAGTGTCCCCAGGGTTTTGGACAGCCTTTTCTGCAGCATATTTGGGGCTCCTTAGAGGAAAAGTGACAAATGAAGAAAACCAACTCAACCAGGGCTTTCAGAAAAATGGATCTGAAATTAAAAGCCACTCTTGACGACTTTATATTAATAAATAGTCCCTTCCCTTCCTAGTCCCAAGGAAGAGCTCTTTCCTACATGGGAATGCAGCTTTCTGTGTCACAAGCAGAACATCCGAAATTAGCCGAGGGGTTTGAAGTCTTTGCCAGCAGTGCTCAAACAGCATTACCTCCTGGCAGGGTGCCCCTGGGCCCTCTCTGTCCCTGTTGGGGAGCCACAGCTGGCAGTGGCTGTTAACCCTTGAGGCCATCACCCGATACCCCAGACAACACAGAAAGTGATGGGGAGCTTTGGAGCCATCCCTGCCCAGTGTGCCTTGGGGAGAATTGCAACCAGGCTGAAGGCTGTGTGGAAAAGCTGACAGCTCCTGATGTTTTGGAGAGGAGTCCACAGACATGCCAGGTCCCATGAGGCCACACCAGAGCTACATATTCCTGCTGCAGTTGCAGAGACCTGAGAGGAGAAGGAGGCTTGTGCTGTACCAAGTGCTTTAGAGATACAGCACATGCAAATAGTGCAGGGAATTTGTCATCCCGGAAGAGTTTAGCATCCAGGAGGAACTTATAAGTACTGCTGGGATCTCAGCTCCACTTGGCTTTTTTTCTTAAGGACAATGACTCCCCACAAGCAACATAACTTGAGTTATTAAGTATGTCCTTAACAACAATTAGAGATTGAAGGAGCAGTGGGAATACCTTTGCAAGGATCTAGTTGGGATCCCTGCTCTCCAGTTGCCTTGGCTCAATCACTGTGCCTGTCTGCCTTGAGGGAGAGAGTCCCCATCTGGGACTCTTTCCTTGACTCCTGGGCTCAGTAGGACACAAGGGCTGACTGCCATGTGCAGTTTCCCTCCCTGCTTTTTCTCTTTTTCTTGATTTCTGTTCAATAATACTAAATATTATCTCATCCCAGGAACTGATTTCATCCCACGCTTGACTTCACATCTCAGGCCCAGGAGAACCTCTGCTTGTCTCAGAGCTCATCAGAAATCCATGATTCTCTCGGATGCCTAATAACAAAACGTCTGCCTCCATCTTGTTCCCTGACCAGACATTTCCTCATGCATAGAGGTGAAATCCTCCCTCCAAAATGCATCTTTACGAAATAAACTTCCAATGCCACTAACTCCTAAACCCTCTGTGCCACTGTTTCCCCCAGCCTTGGTGTCCTCCTCTGATGTCTCCTTCTTTCACTGCCATAGTCACAGAGGGCTAGTGGAGGTGTTGGCCCCACACTGCCAGAAAGGCAGGTGGGCTGACATACACCCTTCTCAGTCCCACTCCTGTCTCCTTTTTCCACTCTCATCACAGTGACAGGTTGATCTGGTATGGGTGGGCTGGGAGACAGCAGCACAGACAGGAGACCCAGACAGCCCATTCAGGAGCACAGCTGTAGGGCAAGAAGCAAGAAGATTCCTGAAGAGTGTCAAAGCTGCAGGGGAACTGCAACCACAACTGGGAAACACAAGTGAACTTGCATAAATCATTCCACATGCCACATTTATTCCTCCAGTGCTCATAGAAATGGCAGAGCCCAGCTACCCTTTGGAGTTTATTGGATTGCTGCTGGGCTAACGAGATTCATGGAAAAATTAAAAATTGATCAGATGACCTAAAAACATTGTATTCTGGTGAAAAAAAAAAAAAAGTTGGTTTCAAGTAATTTTGCAAGTTGGAAAAGTATTTTTTTGAACCGTACTTGAGGTCGTTGAACACGTATTGTTTTGCAGCTGGAGCAGGGTGACAGGCAGTCACTGCACTCTTGAAATGGAAGTGAAACACTTCAGTCGCGCTCACTGGAATCTTTCTTCGGGTTTACAGCTGGAAAAATGGTTCTGTGATTGTGTCTTTTCATGGCAACTCATGACAGATTTATTATTCTTTTCTTTGATACCCTGGCAAATTTCACAGGGAAAGAAAACCACACTCTGCCGAGCTCTGGCTACACGCGCTTGGGGGCTAGACATTGTTTGGCAGGGAGGGCTGCAGTGTGTACAGCTAAAACAAGGGCTACCCCAAGCCCAGTTGTGTAATTGCCTGTTTAACACAAACAGTCCTATTAACAGTCAACACTCAGAGCAACTGTAGCTGCTCCAGTCCCCAGCAATGACATCTTGGAGTCTGGATGCAAGCGTCCCCACCAGGCACTGCCTACCTACACCAGGGTCTGGATCTACTGCTGGTTTTGCAAAGCAGAGCCAGCATGGGGTCCCCTTCAGCAGCCCATGCAGAGGCAGAGCATCATTTAGGTTGCTCTGTGGGCACTGGACCATCTCTAGGAGACTTAGGGGCTGATCCTACCCATACAGAGCAGCTGGACACCAGGAAGGCTATGAAATGGTATCACCTTCCTCTGTTTGGGCAACAACAGTATAACACTATACTGTCTTCATTTGCTTAAAAAGAAAACTCTATCTGAATGTTACTGGGAGAGTGAGATAATGGCTGTGTTCATATCCTTTCCTGCAGAGCTTGTTGCCACTGCTGAGGCAGTTGGGTCTGGGGGATGGACCTCATCTCTCTCCTGACATTGAGCACCATGAGCAAACCGGACACTTAATGTTAAACCTCTAAATTCAGACCAAAGCTCTTATGTAGTCCCAGCACATATCATCCCTAGTCTCAACCAGGGATTAAACTCTGGCAAGAGGTTTCAGTGGTTGACAGCTTGCTCTCCCACACACAGTGAGCCAAGGTTGGCTTAGGAGGACAGGCAAAGGTTTGCAAAGTGCCTTGGGGTGAGAAGCACCAGCAGACTTGGTGTGTCCCCTACAATGGCCACAGGCCTCTGCGGTGAGGAGGTGGATGTCCCTGGAGCAAGCTGTAGGACCTGTACCCATCATGATTTTGACAAGGATTTACAACCATGATTTACAACAGGGATTGCCTCTGGTAGAAAAACTGGGCATTATTAGCAATACAGTAAAAAAACCCTGGAAGTCTCTGAGCATCAGGGCAGGGCACAAGAGAGTCAGGGTTCTGGGTACTTCGAAGAGGTCTTTTCCTGTGGGGTCAGGTGCCTTTTGAAAATTAAGGCATTGACTTTCATTTGCCTCTAATCCTGAGTGACTTGCTTGGGGTCAATTTTGGTTTGATCTGCTGGAAGGGACAGGCAAGTTGGGACTTGCTCTGTTCAGTCTTACTCATCTGGCATCTCGCTATCGCACTTCTCTCCTGGCCGGACCAGCTGTTCCCTACAATCAGTCCCACTGAGATAGTAAAACGAGCTAAATGTGCTGTTCCCAGTGTGTCCTTCCAGCCCACAAACAACCTTATGCCTTCCACGAGTCATGGAGGGAAGTCCCTGAGCAGGATGCAGATTCCCCTTGGGGCCTCTGAGACATGTGGGGAATTATCAAATGCAGAAATGAAGTTTTCAAAACTTATCCTCATCACTGGGTATCAGTGCAGACCCAACTGTAAGGAAACCAAACCTCACCGTGGTATGGATGTGCTGTCTGGAGTCTGTCTTGCCTTTTGTCCTACTCTGCCCCTCACTTTCCCAGAAGGTGAAGGATGTCTGGACCAGGTGGCCTTCTGTGACAGCACACCAGTCACTAAACTCTCACCTACAGAGAGGAAAGGAAACCTGTGAGAAACCCAAAGAGAGCAGATTTCCATCTTCTCCCTACAGGAGGGGGAAGAAAAGTGTGTCCAGGCATGATCCTCCAGCCCAGGCTGCCTTGTTCCAGGGATGTTGCACAGGATTTTGCACTGAGCAAAGACCAAGCAAAAGCCTTGCAGGACATATTGTGCTCCACTTTCTTCCCTGTCCACAGCACCAGAAGCGGCTAAAACCACAAGGAAGCTAAAAGGCAAAGATGCAGGTTGTGCCCTCTCCTGGGAAGCCTCCTGGAGAAGATGGGCCATGGCAATGCCACTGGGAACCAAGGAAGGAATACACTGCAAATCACAGTGGTTTCAAAAAGAGGTTGAGGTTTCAGATTAGTCTTGGCTAGAAATTCCTGCAGAAGGGCTGTGCTGACTCAGCCTCTCTATGATGTGACTACAAAAGCACCAAACAAAAGGCCACATCATGGATGTAGCTGCATCTGCTTTGATGATTTTGCCAGCACAACTGCAGTGATGAGGAGAGGGACTTTTTCCTCAGTCTTAACCTAAGCTCGTCAGTCTAGTCTTATGCTCTAAATTAAAAGAAGGTTTGTGGTTAAAGTTGAAGGAATTTGCCTTGTTTAGTCTAGAAAAGGAGGCTAAAATGCCAAAAGATAATAATCTTCCAACATATAAAATGTTGCTGTAAAGCTAGAGGTGGTCAGTTGTTGTCCCTCAGCTCCTGACAGAAGGAAAAGATGTAATTGGAGTAATATCCAGCAAAAGTGACTCAAGTTAGACATGACAAGTAACTAGAAAAAGATTTAAACACCAGACAATAAAACTGGAGATTAAGTTACTGAAAAAAGCTGCAGACTCCCCATCTCCAAAGGTTTTTAATAAAAGATGAGACTGACTTTGACCAGGAGTAGTATGGAAATACTTGTTCCTTACTTGGCAAAGGAAGTCTCCATAACTTCTAGCCTTATTTCAGCCAGAAGTGCTGTTTTAGGGGTTGAACATGGGCAAAGAGATGGACAAAATTAAAAGATAAAGTTACTTTCTTTCTAAAGTTACAGTGATTGGGAAATCACTGCCCACAAGAGCAAATCACTCTGTGAAATGTTGCATCCCAACATTTCATGCTCTGCTTAGTTCCCATCTCCTGTGTTGCAATTATGTGTATTGGTCAGTCCCTCACCCTGCCTTTTTGTCCTCTCCTCTTTCCTAAGCCCTGGCCATGCTTTCCCAAGGATCAGGGCTGCTACATGTTATTTAATAGGTATTTTTAGCACACGTATCTCTATGGCATCTCCTTCTACCTAACAAAGCTGAAGTCAGGACCTGGTCCTGCTGCGATATGAACCTGTGGTTCTCAAGAGGGGGGGCATGAGCTGCTGAGCTGCGCTTTCCAGACTACACAGACTACTGAAACTTCAGAGCCAGTGATTTATTGATGCTTCCTGAAGCCTGCAGATATGGCAGTGACCTCGTGTTGGAGGCAGGGGCCAGCTGACTTTTCAAGGTGCTCATGCTCAAAACAGGTGGATGAAATTCCTCCTCATCCCAGCAGGAATAACTGTAAGCATTGAGCCTGTTTCAAAGTGGCGTCCAATGACCTCCTGGTAGCCAAGTGCTGAACCAGCTGAAAAGGTCAATAGCATATCAGCCAGAACAGCTGGATCTAATAGAAAATGAGTCAAGATGATACATAGCTGGCATTGCAGGAATAACAGATGTCATCTGGGTTGATTGTACCAGCGTGTTGATGTGCTAAAACAACTGAAAAGAGACTCACATGACCACAGCATACCACCCTCTTCCCATCCACTGAAACTGAGATGACCCACAGATGTTACACACAGATTTTCTGGTGACCAGATTTCCACACACAACAGATACAAGGCAGATCTCACGGCAAAGCATGGTCTTGGGAAGGGCCGTTTGCAACGAGGGATATGGAGATGGAGCAACTAGCAAGGCAATGAATATAACCCACAGTTTTGATTTATATTAGGACTCTGCAGTTTTCAGTCCCAAACAACACCACTGCTGCCATCTTGGACCAGGCATGCCCAAACCTCACATTTGCCATTTCACCTACTCTGCTGCAGTTGAAGAGAGGATGATATTTGCAGCTTTAAAAATAATAATAGTAATAAAAAGCAGCTGCTTAGCTTAGAGCATCTTTTATTGCCCAAATTAAAGGAGGCTCATGGGGGAAAGATGAGGAATCAGGTTGCAGGGAGTGGGGCTGTGGGCACTGCAATGCTGCACTGGCAGCATCTTGCTACCAGAGCTGTAAAAGGGATTAAGTTAACAAATATAAAAAGAAAAAGAAGGCTAAAATAGGAGACTAAAATAAGAATCAGAATCCCTCTGGTAAACTGCTGAGGTTTGCTCCCCGCTGTAGAGAGCCAGTTGTGCTGGGGGGAGTGAGCTATTTTCTAGAGATGTGCTGGAAATAGCACGGGGTAGTCAGGGAGCAGCAGAGGGTGAGCATCAGCAAGGGACCCTGTGGACCACCAAAAGCTTTCCCATTAGGTTGGGCATGCCAGTGTATACTGGGAGGATGCAGCAGAGACCAGGCAGGATGGGAAGAGATGGGATAAGGAAGGCAGTGGGCTCAGTGCTGCTGCTTCAAGGCTCCACTCTCAGCAAAACCACCATGCTTCAGAGCAAGGAACCGAGTCCTGAGCCTTGGTGTGCCTCTCAGGGAGACACAGCTGAGTGCAGGGGGGTGCTGGCCCAAAAGCAAGGGGCTTCTTGCAGCCCTGTGTCTGATGGCACTACCCCAGCACCACCTCCCAGCCACTCCGGCCCCCCAGCATGCAGACGGTGATGAGCAGCCAGTTGTCTGGTAAAGCAATTACTGCCAGGCCCAACGTGCTGCTGCTAGTGCAGAAATTGAATTTTGAAGCAGTCAGCAGCAATTCCCCAGGGAGCACCAGCGGGTGGATAGGGAACAGCAGGAAGGAGGTTTCTCTTACCAGGCTTCAATCCTCAGTTGGATGTGCTGAAATTAGACACTAAGCCTTGAACTCAAATCCTCTGATCTTCCCTTTTGTGTTCAGCACTGCTCTTGGTTTTTCCCTTATAAAACCTGTTTGTTGAAGCCACACAAGATACCTCCTTGGTATCTCAATCATTTGTGCTGAATTTTGAGATGACTCTGCCTCTTGCAGAGGGCATGGCAGGAAGGTGCTGGACATCAGGTAAGTCAGAAAAAACCATGAAGGAGACTGGGGCTAAGAAAATATGCTAAGTAAAAAATGCTTTCCCATGTGGTAGAAAGGGGTCACAAAAGAAAAAAGCATCAAACTTAATTCCCTGGTTAAATCATTGTTAAATCTGAGAAATCACTACCAAACCCCAGAGTTTTATTTTGCTACATTTTTTTTCTCCCAGGGTCTGCAGACTGGCACGTAGAGCACTACCTTGTAAATGAGTAACCATTCCTTATGGAGGTATTTACAATAGAGACATATGAAGAAGTGCTGGTTGCTAGAAGGGTTTTGATGAGATCAAATGAAGCAGATGATTTCAAGCCTTGTGCCTGTCTGGATGAGAACACCAGGAGGAGGATGGCACAGGAAAGCCTTTGTGTGTCTCAAAGAGGGAGGGCAGGAAGGGAGGGAGACACGGAGTTTCCATACTGTGCCCTTTCCTGTGGGCAGTAGGTTACATGTGGTGCTTGTCCTGGTGATGCACTGTAAAAATCCTTAGGGTAGACCTTTTCTGGCCCTTCAGTATGTTTGCCACTGAGCCTTCCTGAGTGTTGGTCCCTCAGTGTAAGAAAGCACATGGTCAAGTCTGGGAAATAAAATCCCTGAGTGTCTCACCTGCTCTAAAGCTCCGTGTTTCCAAAGCTCAGCGGGGACTGTAAGCAGATGAGGTGAGCCCACACCAGGTCCCAGACTCACGTTAGGACTGTGTAGTTTTTTCTGTGGCTACAGCACCCTCCTTTGTAATAAACATGGGTAGAGCCCTCCCCAGATCTTCGTTCACGAAGCCTAGCCATGATGATGACAGCACCCTCCTACACCAGCTGCAAGCTCTGGGCCCCAAAAGTCAGACCGAGCACAGGAAAGGCAGCACAGCAGTGCCACGGGGCAGTGGCACACACACAGTGCTTCACTGCACAGGCAGTGTACTCACTGTCTTCCTCCCCCAGACCTGAAGCACAACCTTCAGCCTCAGCCTTGAGGCAACGGCCAGTGAAGCGGGGAGGGGAAGAGTATCTCTCCCATACTTCTTTGCTTTCCTACAGGACCCCTCACTTTGTGCATGAGCTCTTGTCCACCCACTTGCAGTAGCCGGGGAAGAAGAGATGCCCCAGGCGAGGTCTCCATCCCTAGGGTGGCAGCGACAGTGCCGTGTAGTACTCAGGAGGGCCACTGGAGGTCTGTGTGCATTTGCTTTCTCCTGCTCACTGCACAGCGCTGCACGGTGTGGGATAAACCCCACTCGTATAGAATAACAATATTCTGAGTTGGAAGGTACCCACAAGGATCATCGAGTCCAGCTCTTAAGTGAGTTGCCCACATGGGGATCAAACCCACAACCTTGGTACTATCAGCACCAGGCTTTAACCAACTGAGCTAATCTCAGGGTCCTGCCTTGGCCTGGCCAGCACAGAACATCCACCTTCCTGGGCCAGCCCGGGTACCCATGGGGTGGCTCTGCTGCCCTCTGAACATCCCAGGGCAGCCTCAGCCAAACAACCTTTGGCTCCGTTGTGGGGCAAAACTCCAAGAGCAAAACCCGAATATGGGGAGGGTTAGCTCGTCTGACTCCTCTCTGCCCAGGAGGCACCTCCTGCAGCTGAAACCTCACCATCTCTCTGTTGAGCAAGGAGCTGCTTGTGTATCACCCAAGTTTGGAGTGAATTCATCCTCAGGACAGACCAGCATAAAGCTGTCTACCTTCAGGATGTGGAACCTCCTTCCTTTCCATGGCTGGCTGGGATCATTGATGGGGCAATGTCGGGATTCTCACTATAAGGCTCATTTTTTTCAGAGTGGCAGGTTCCTGCTCTCTCAAGACACCTCCTGTCATCCAGTCCCTGCCCCTCTACTCTTGCACCTCTTTCCTGTATCCCCATCATTGCTTCCCTGGCCCCTGCTGCATCCGTTTCCCTCCCTTTGTTTTTAATCAAGTTCAAACTTGCTTGTGAGCTGTAGGATAATGGCATGAGTGTGTATTTGCACAGCAGTTTCACTCTGGGAGGGTGCTCACCCACTGTCTCAGCTGGACAAACAGACACGCACAACGCAGGCTGTCTGACACGGAGGCAGCAGTTCAGGACCAACAATGAGGATGCAGGATCACAGGTAGCTCAAGGGTGGCTCACACCAGCTGTGTTTCAGCCCAGTTTTATCCATCCACAATGGCAGGATGGATTCTTCCCTGCTCTGGCTTCTGAAGGGTGCCAGGCTGTGTTCATTGCTCTGGGCTGTGATGCCATGGGATGTCACTGCATTTTTTTGAATTTGCCCAGTGCAATCAACACAGCAACATCACCATTATGAAAATTTCACCACAGCTTTCAAACTTCACAAGTTTTTAGGACTTCAGTTTATTAAAGGAAACATGGCACCCCAGGATCACAGCATCCTCCACTACCATGTGGTGGCCCTGCCACCTCAGAGGAGAAAGTCAAACCTCCCCTTTCAGTTTCAGAACAGAATGAAAACTGAAAGGACCAATCACTCCTTCACTCTTCAGAGCCTGGACATTGTGAGTCAGCTGCCTTTGGTGCTTGGCAGCTGCCAGGGCTGTTGCTTCTGGGAGCTGCCACCACACTTTCATGTCTGACCCACACTCAGAACCCAAGCGTTTCCACTCAGAGGTTACAGGGCTGAAGGTCTCATTTTGGACATACCCCTGTGATGCTCCTTACCTATAATCACACCACATACACCACTCTGCTCTGGCCAGGAGCTCCAGATGACAGTGGTGGACCTCTCTATGAGGGGAGAGCAGAGCTAAAGTAAGCAGCAGTCACAGGAGCCTCACTGTCTGCTTTGCAAGGAGTCAGACAAAACCTTAATATGGCTTTCTTTAACTGAGCTTTGGAAACCTGCTGCCATGTTACATATCCACCAGCTAGTTCTCAGTTTAGGCTGCGCAAGAGATAACTGAAATTCAGCTGGGCTGTGGTGGACTGCATGCTCTGGATGGAAGGAAAGAAAGCAGCAAAGGCACCACAGGAGCTGAGAGGGTTCAGAGGTAAGGGATGTGCAAGGATGAAAGGCTGGGCTGAGGAGGGAGGAGGCACAAGGATGGCATAGGGAAAAGGATGGCCAGGCCCAGGAAAGGAGTAGCATTGCCATTTTTCACAAGCATTTTATCTTGGAAGATCAAGAAGATATTAAACGATGGGCTTTTTCAAGTGGCAGCAACAAAAAACGCACATGGCTTTCCTGAAAATGTGAACCCCACCGTTCTTGGCTTATGAAGAAGAAATACACTGCACTTGCCATGTTTCCAGCAAAATCAAAGCAGCACACACAGAGAAAACCAAATTGGGCTTCTCAGTAGACTCCAGGCTGAAGCTTTGTCTACCCTAGGAAAACAGGCACTTCTGGTTCTCCAGGCAGGTCTTCATCTGATACTGGAAACAAATGATGTGGGACTGTGTCCTGTTCCAGTGGGTCTGTCCTTCTGCCCCACCTGTGAGCTTTGGGGGTGAAACATTCCTTGAGCAGATGTTCAGAGGGCATGGATCACATCTGAGGGCTGCTGCCTGCGGCCAGGTCAGAGTCTGCCCCCAACTCCTGGAAAACCCCTTTGCAGACCCTAGCTGACAATGCCCAGCACCTCTCCCCATGTTCACACTGTCCCTGAGGAGGATGCTGAGCTCCTGGATCTCTGTGCAGAAGAAGACAAAGCATCAGGAAGCTGTGGGAAGTGCGATTTTAAGAGCTTAAGGCCTCTCAGACAGCAAAGGAGGGGGGTGAGTCAGATGCCTCTCTCTTCCATAGGCTTTGCTGCTCCAGAAAAAGCCCAGGTCTCTATGGCATCCAGAGCTAGTGTCCCCTCACCCCAGTACAGAGGGAAGGGAACCTGGGGCCTGCGCCTTGCAGCACTGGGGCCTGGAGGCATCACTGAGTAGGAAAACTGGAAATACCTGAAAATTTGCCTCAGCTCCTTGCTGGAAGGCATTATGCAAGGAAAGAAAAATCCCAGCCTGGATCAAGTGCTGGAAAAACCAGTGTAAAATCAGCTCTGACATGAGCCCAACCCACATAGGGGATGATCTATATTGCCTGCCCTAAGGCTACATGTACATTGCTGCTGGAGTTGGGTCACTTGCTGGCCCTTGCAAGCAGTTACAGGGCAGCCTTGCAGGCCAAGCTAAAAACTTTCTGCTCAGAAGCAGAACTGACTCTCAAATAAAGCCAGAAAAACTTCAAGTAACCTTGTCACATCTTTTCCTGCCTTGTCATTGCAGACCTCATCTTGGGCCAGGGCATTCAGTAGCTGCAATTCAAAGTTTTTCTCTCTGTGGTTGGTTTGACATCTAATTTTCTTCACTTTGCTACAGAATATCCTCATCCCTTCTCTGCTCCAATTTTCTTTCTGCTTTCCTCCTTTTACCTCCCCTTGGTCCTTTTCAAACTCCTTCCCCCCTGCCTGCTGCCAGGCTGCAGTGCCTGCCACGCAGAGGGTAAATAAGATACTGCTCATCCAAGTCCCATCAGCCTCCTTACAACATCATAAAGCTACAGGCATACTTTAGTGATCGTTAGTTAAAACAATCATTGTTTAAAACACCAGCAAAATAGCTGTTGGTCAAAAGTACAGTCATTAACTTCATGTTCTCCTCTTCTTCCTTAACAAAGATGGATACACATTGACAGAGTTGTTTATGACGCAGCAGATTTTGTAACAGCATTACCCTGCTGACCCAAGCAGGTAGCCAAAATTCAGGTGGCTGGAAGTTATTTACAGCAAGAGAAGGAACTGACTGGGGAGACAGGTCATTTTCCAAAGCAGTGTTGCTAATTTACAAAGAAGGTGCGAAGTCCTGCACTGAAAACCCCAAGAAATGAGCTCACACCACCTGTGTTATTCCCACACGCACAAGAGCTCTCATGCTCTCAGCTTTTCTCAGGGCATGTGTAGTCCTGGTCCTTCCTTCATGGCACTGTGGTCCCAAGACAGCCCCTGGGCAGCCTCTCCCATACATCACAGAGCTGTGCTCTGCTTTCACAGCACTGTCTCCTGCAGCTAATTGAGGTGAAAGTCTCTGGTAAAATCTGGAAAGAAAACCCAACGTTTTTTAATCTAAGTTTGCAACAAAAATATTTTCAGGAAGAAAGACATGTTGTCTCCACAGGACATCATACCCAGTGTCAGGTACCTTAGCTGAAGATGTTTTAAATCTCCACAGAATCATAGAATCACAGAATGGTTTGGATTGGAAGGAGCCTTAAAGATCATCCATTTCCAATTCCCCTGCCAGGGGCAGGGACACCTTCCACTAGACCAGGTTGCTCAGAGCCCCATCCAGCCTGGCCTTGAAGACTTCCTTGTTTGAAAGTATTTCTCATAGCTGCACTGAGATGCTCTAGATACATCTCTTAATAATTGCTACACAGCTGCTTAATGCTGCTTTGATGTAGAGTGGGGTTTCTTCAACATAGATGTTATTGTACATTAAACATACACGAAAGTTCCAGAATCCCCATTCGGCAGAGGATAAAGCCAGCTGTGGGCGTGCACACTGTTTGGGAAACATTTGTATTTAATTCACAACCCACAAAATTCTTTCAACCCAAAAAAAGTTGTAGGAAGAGATTAATCTTCAGATATCCCCTGGGGAGACTTCCACAGCCAAACTAGTCACCCTGAACTCCCTTTACATACAAACCCAAGTTTCAGCTTTTAGCGTATGATTCATTCAATCTATTTTAGAGGTTCATGTTGGGTTGTAAGGTTCTGTAACTCCAAAGAGGCCTGTTTTCCCTCTTTGCTCTGCCCAAAACAGAGGCCAGCCAGCTCCAATGCCAGCAGAGATCTGTATGTGACAACAGATCCCACCTCCGGCCCTGGTTACCAATTCATGGATTTTTACCAGTTGGAAATAATTCGGCATGTCAGGTTTTGTAGTGACTTATTCCCGTCACCCAGACAGGCAGGGAAGGAGGGAGCCTTCATCACTGCTGTGATGGGTCACAGTGTGGCAGGACTGGGGAAACCAGGATGTGTGTGTGGTTACTGCAACACCGCTCTCATGGCACAGGGGCCACTGCCAGTGTCGGTTCCTGAGCAGAAGATTCATGAATCCTCAGCCTTGGGGGGGTCTGTGCATCAGGAAGGTGGCCAGCAACACACTCTCAGGGGGAAAACAGCATCCCTAAGAGAAGGTGCTGCAGAGCTGCTGCAGTCAGAGGGAGCGAAGTGAGAGCAAATCCTAGGATGCTAATTAATCCCCCTTTGGGAAGATATTTATTAGGCAAATGCCTCACATTCATATGCACATCTGCAGTCAACAAAGGGGCTTTTACTTTCTTCCCAGCCCAGCAAAATGGGAGGGTGGGAGGTTGTTGTGACCAAACAGCCAGTGGTGCTGGCTGTGCTCAGCCTGCTCTGGGCATCTTGGGTCAAGGGTGGAAAAAACAGTTGAAATGACCAAGGTTGAGGCTGGAGGAGAATTTGGAGGTAAGCTGAGAAGATCATCTTTAAACCCAGATACCTTCCTCTCTCACTCACTGATAGAGACATTGCAAAGGACAGGGTGGGAGCCATCCCTGACAGACTCATCCTGCTGGGATGAACTGTTCTGAAATCACTGCATTAATATAACCTGGGGCAGCTTTTGCTGTCAACCAGTTAATTTCTGAGGTTGATAGATACAGCCCTTGATGAGCAAAGGATTGTGGCTGCTTGTAGCTCTTGCAGAAAAAAGAGCCAGCAGGACCTCTCCTTGTCCAGCAGATAGTGAGCAGTGGGTCACAGAGGCTTGCAGAGGACCTGCCTTGGTGCTCCCCACTCCTTAGGGATAGATGCTCTGCGACAGCAACTGCTCATCCTGAATTGTTTGCTTCTATTTGCTATCACACAGATCTCATTGCTTCATGAGTTACAGTAAAATCTAGTTGGAAGATGTCTCAAGTCATGCAAAGCCCACAGGTGGACAGAAACCTCAAATTTCAGAGGGAGAGCAGGGTGTGAGCTTGTCAGCAGGGGAAGAGGTAATTCTGTTGTACCTTTGCTGGATCCTTCCTACAACTTGTGAAAAGGAGTGACTCCCCCTGACCCAAGACAAGAGCTGCCATTTTGGGAAGGATAAATAATGCCATTTCCAAGGCTTTCTGATTTGATGTGCTAATCCAAAGCAAAGTCAGGCTAAAGCAGACCTGCTGAAGGTAAAGCATGTTTCTTACTGAAATACTCAAACATCCTCAGCCCCCAGAGCCACAGAGCCTGCCCTCATTATCCCAGTTTTTTTTCCCAAACATACGAATGGATCAAACATCTGTACAATCTCCTGTTTTACACCGAGGAGCAAGAGCTGCTTAGAGCACTGGCACGACATTCAAACTTTAAACTGTCCATCTTAATTAAATTAGTTCTATCCATGAGGTTCAGCAGTCGGTCATGGCATGTGGGAGATTTACCCTCAAGTCCTGGAGGAGCAGAAGTAAACCCAAGAGTAAAATCCTCAGTGACTTGGGATGACAACTGTGTTCTTAAAGACCAAAAGCTCCTGGCAGAGCAGTTGCCTTGCCAGCAAGCTGCTGTTAACAATATCCTTTTCATTCCAGGGATCCAAATCTGCCGTCTGCGAACCTGACTGGCTTTTGCAATTGATTTCAGAGAGGCCCTTAATTTTCACTGACATTTGCTTCGGTCAGTCACAGCTTCCAGCTCCTTCTCCTTCCCTCCTGCCCATCGTGCAGCACCCTCAGAATCTACCCTTCACCCCCATTTACAGAGAAAGCTGAAATCTTGGCTTTGAAACAAGAAAGGCAAAGTTTGGCATTCAGACAGTGAGGAAGGACTTGGGAAATTTGGTCTGGTGCTTTGTGTCTTCTCTGAGTCACTGCATGATGGTGCATAAATTACTGAGTCCCTCTGTGCCTCAGTTCCCTCACTGCGGCCGAGAGTGATGGTACCCTCTTATCTCGGGGGAATAGGAGATATTAATTACTGCTCATTAGATGCTCAAATGTGGCAGCATAAACAAGTATTTAGTGCCTTTCTAAAGATAACTCATTTGCAAACACTCAGGTCCAAAGCTTGGGACCGGAATTGGGAACTCCCTTGGCTGTTACATAACTGCAGCAGGTTGGTTTTTTGGTTTTTTTTTAAGGAATGGTTTGGTTTTATTACTGTAGTAATTTCATAAATAAGGAATGCATCTGACTAGAAAGGATGAAACAAAAATAAATACCTGTTTAACTCAGGCATATGGAATCTAAGCATTACCTTAATTATATTTTTGAAACAGCAACCTCCTCTCTTTGGCCCAAAGCTTTCAGAATTCAAAGGCAAACACTGCCCCAATCTTTTAAATTTTTTTCCCCCATGCACAGACTCTTTGTGTTGGTGAATTTGGGGCTGCCAGGTATCTCCCAAGTGCAGGAGTCCAACTGCTCCTTCCCTGATGAGATGAGATGTGATGGGGGGATGCAGGGATGCTGCATGCCTCGCCTCTCCTCAGTGGGGTGATCTGCTTCCCATGGGAGGCTCCAACTCATCCACTACTGTACCTGCACCATGACTTTTATAATCCTACATTTTGATTTCCAGTACAGTCACAGGCTTTGGGAGCTGGGGGTTGCTCTGGCTGCAATTGCAGACGATGCCCGTTAGGAATGGGAACTCTGCGGGCGCTCCAGCAGGCTGGCAGCGCTGCAGTGCCTGGCCACGAGCAGGTCCCACAGCTACCCGAGGAGCAGATTCTCACCAGGGACGCCTGATGCAGCACAAGCCTGTGGGGTGCTGGCACTGCTCCGCTGGGTGGGAAGGTTTCCAAGTCCTTAGCTAATCCTTCCTCTTTTCCCCTCCCTCATACTCCCGAAAAAATTTTTCATAGAAAAGTGAAGCAATGAAAGCACAATGAAATCACCACAGTAAAATCAAGCTTTAGCTTGAAGCAAAGATCCAGTCATTGCATCTTCCCGAGGACCGAAGTGCACCCCATGAGCTCCAGGGCAGCAAATCCCGCAGAATGCCAGCGACACAGCCGCACTCCCTGACGGGCGGGTGCAGCGACGAAGTTTGTAGGAAGGGCGCATGGGTGCACCTCACAGGGACACGTGCACCTGGCAGGGGGATACTGGAATGTTAACTCCAAGGTGGCTGGGTGCAAGGGGGGTGCACACGTGCATTTTACCAGAGTAAGAGACACAAATGAAACTTTCATGGGGTGTACGGGTGCACCTTGCAGGTGGAGGCACAGCTGAGGCTCGCGGGGGGGGTGCAAGTCTCAGGGGGATACACAGGTGAAGTTTGAGGAGAGGCACAGCTGCTACCGCGGGGGGCTGTCAGCGGGCAGGGGGAGGCGCAGATGAAGCTCTCGGGGGATGCACTTCACAAGACCGGGGGTCCGGCGCCTCCCGTCTCCCCGCCCCGCATCCCCCGCCCAGTCCCGTCCCTGCACCGGCCGCGCACGGCGCATGCCTCGGGCAGATGCCGGCCGGTTCCAACCGGGAGAGGCCGAAGCTTTTCGGGTCCTGCGAAGAGGAGGAGCCCGTCCTCCTCCCTGCGCATCCCCCCTCCCCCTCCATCCCTTCTCTCCGCCCCGCGGAAGGGCGCGGAGGCGGCGGTGCCGGCCGCGTTTCCCGCACGCCGCAGCGGCGTGGGCACGGCTGGAAAAGTTACTGACCGAGGGATGGGGAGGGGGATTCGCTTGGGAGGCGCCGGGAGCCTCGCGACTGCATCCCCCGCTCCCCTCTGCCCCCGCGGAGCGTTCCACGCGGGATGGCTGGAGCTGGCGCGGGAGCACCCTCCGCGCCCCGCGGAACTCCGCGCAGGGACTCGCCGGGTCGTGGAGAGCGACTCTCGGTGCCGCAGCCCTGCGGGACGCGGTGCGGGGCCGGCCCAGTCTCCCTCCCCGCGGCTCCGCGCCCCGCAGGCTCCCGCAGCGCCCCGCGCAGCGCCGCGCACCCGCAGCGACTGTTCCAGAAAGCCGCCGGGCGCACGGTGCGTTCGCAGTGTATATATAGATAACTACATAAAAAATAAAGAAATGACGTCCCCTTCCCCCCTCTCCCCGCGCACCGGTGAGTGCGGGCAGCGATGTTCGGCCCCCGAATGCCCGCGCAGCCCCGCGCCGTAGTAATTTGCAAGGGGCGGTGCAGGGATGGGGGGGGGAAAGGGGGAGGTGTCCCGCCCCCCCCGATCACATGGCGACCCCGCGCAGCCAATGCGGGGGGCTCTAGGACCCCGGGGACCCGAAGCCCCCCCCGCCCTATATATGTCTCTCCAAAATGCAGCGGGGCTCCTTCCTCCCGTCCCGCCCGGCCGCGCAGCTTAGCGCCCCGCTTCCCGCGGGTCTCCGTCCCGGCTCCGCGCCCCGCTCCTTCCCCCTCCCCTTTTTCCTTTTTTTTTTTTTTTTTTTTAAATTATTTTTTTCTTTTAATTTTCTGACCTCCCCCTCCCGTTTTTCTCCTCGCCCCTTCCCCGCGGCCGGTTTGCATGCATTGTCTGTCTCCCAAGATGGTTTGTGAGACCAAGATTGTGGCGGAAGATCATGAATCAATCCCGGGATCCAAAAAAGACACGATCATTGTTTCCTCCTCCCAGATGTGGCCCTCTTTGGCCGGCTCCACTCCCTCCCCCACACCTCCCCTCACCCCACCAAAAGAAGACCCTCGGCGCGACAATGTCTATATCCGCGAATTCCACCCCTCCGAGCAGGAGGTGGTGCGCCGCATCTTCTACGAGGGGATCATGGAGCGGATCCCCAACACGGCGTTCAGGGGGCTGAAGCAGCAACCCCTCACTCAGCTGCTCTACGGGCTGCTGGCGGGTGAGTATCCGCTCCCTTTTGGGGGAGGGGGGCGCCGGGTTTATTCCCCGGCTGCGGGTCTAAACAAAATGGTCGGAGCGGCGGGAGGCGCCGGTGACCGGTGTTCGGGCGCGCTGCGGCGGTGCGAGGAGCGGGAGCGCCGCAGCATCGTGCGGGGCGGCCGCGGAGCCGCAGCGCTGCGGCGGAGGCAGCCGGGATGGGAGCGGGATGGGAGCCTTGCGCCGCCGGGGGATGCGCGACCCTACCACGGGTTGTAAGGGTGAGGAGCGCTGAAGGGGAGGCCGCCGCGGGGGTGAGGGTGGACTCCGTCCTTGTGGTTATTGCGGGGCTGGGGGGTGCGCGGAGGGGAGGGAGCGCGCCCCGCACCGCGCACCGGCCGCCCCCGCGCAGCCCGGAGAGGGGGGGGACGAGCCGCGTTCCGGCGTTGCCTGGAGACGGCCGGGCCCATCAGTGAAAGCCTCCCTTTGCCCTCCCCCGGCGTGAGGAGGGGGTGTCCCCTGCAGCAGGGCCGAGGCGAGGAGGGGGGGTCACCTCACCTCCCAGAGTTCAGTGCTCAAAATTGCGCTTGCAAGGTGTCCCGTCCCCGTGCCAATAATGATTAATAATGTGTGCCCCCCGCACCGGGCGCGCTTTGGGGTGGTCTCCTGCCCTCGGTGGCTGCAGGAGGGTCGCACCCCGTGTCCCAGACATCGGGGAGGACGGGGCCCCGCGCTGGAGGGGGACCCCCAGCAGGCGTTGGGGTGCAGCCGGCGGCTCTGGGGCCATGCCGGGGGGAGCCGCCGGCTGGGGGGCACCCGCAGAAGCCCCCCAGGTGTTCGGCAGCCCGGCGGGATGGGGGCGGGCGGGGTGGCTGCCCTGGGAGTAGGTGCTGATGGAAATAGCGCTGCCGCAGTGGCGAACACATGGCTGCGGAGCGGTGCCCGCAGCGCGGCTCCTCCGCCCGGCCGCGTTCCGGCCTCGCCGGGGGAGTGTGAAGGGGGCCTGCGGTGTGCTGGCCCCTGGGACTCCCCACGGCCCCGCTCCAGGGGGGCTCTGGGACCTGCCGTGGCGTGGCGGCATCCTCCCCACCGGCTCCTTCCAGGACCCCATAAACTTCTCCGGGTTATCTCGTCGCGATACACTGCCCTTAACGTGATAATCTCGAGAGCGTGAATTGTGTGTGTACTGCAAATGTATATTTTGACTGTGACTGTTTTATTTATTTATTTTTATAATGAGTTTGTATTCCGAAATCAACACTAAATTCTCTTTTCTGACAGGTGTCGTTTATTTCTCTTCCTTATCTCCATAGTAATGTGCTTTGTTGTGACCAAGTCCTTCCTGCTGACCTGCTGTTTGCCCATCTTTCTGATGGGCATGAGGTACTACTTCAGTAGAAAAGTTATCCTGCACTATCTCGATTGTGCGCTGCACACGGACATGTCCGATATTGAGCAATATTACATGAAACCGCCAGGTGAGTACAAATTCCCCGAGGGAGCCTTCCTTCTCCCAGCCTGCTGGGGAACATGGCTGCTCCCTGCTGCTGGCGCCTTTTCTTCCTGTCAGCAGCACTGAGCAAGCTCAAAAGTCACCAGAATGCAGCTCTTTAGCCACACTAGGCACAAAGCCACCTCTGGTTTTGGTTTGGCTGGGGTTTTTTTCTTGTTTTGTTTTTGGTTTGGTTTTTTTTTCACTACCCCCACAAGGTGCCTAGTCATCCAAGGCACCTTCTGTCCACCCTGTGAGCACAGCACTGCCCGGTCCCACAGCCAGCCCAAGGACTCGGGCGTGGGTGCTCAGGGACAATGATGGTGGAGAATGCAGGTTATTCACTGCAGGCTGGGTCCACCCCAGCCCTTATGTCTTGAGGCTGCTATTTCTTTGCTCCTTGAACTTGGTATTAGCTCTGACAGCAGGAGGAGAGGGACATGAAAGGCCTTTTAGCCCAAATGCACGGAGGAGCCCATTTTAGCTACTGTGCCCATTTTCCCATATTGTTCAAGAACATTCCTTAATGTAGGTGTTTTGGAAGAGGCACAGATCAGATGTGTAAAGGACTGTTGCCACATCAGTTTGAAGTAATATGCGTCCATCCATTTGTTACTTGTATGAATATAATTAAAAATACAGTATCTCACTATGATATTTTCTGGTTAAGCTATAAAAGATACCTTATGTGATAATTAAAAAAAAAAAAAAGTCCCTTTAGAACCTGCGAGTTGCCGTTTCCCTTTTTGTAGGCACACACCCATGTCGAGAACCAGAACAAGGGGATGCCTGGCCAGTCACTCGGGGTTTGAGGTTTGCTTTTGGTGGTAATGGTGAGCTGGGAGAGCAAGGTGATGCCAGTATCCCACCTTAGTTCCATCTTCTCGGAGTACCTGCTCTCTTCTTGGGTATCTACTGTGTTGTTTTTTCATGTGACCGTGTTTTTGCTGTATCATTGCGGATCCCCAGGTGTGACAGACCTCTTCTGGGCACTTTAACCTCGGGGACGCCTAGGTGGTACCCTAGCCACAAACTTTCCCTCACTTTTAACATGCAATGTTACATTTTGCTAAATGTAACCTTGCTAAAATGTTGCTCCTCCTGGTAGGGAAATCCCCAAATAGCTTAGAATTGCTTGCTTTAGGTTTCGTTTTCCATTATAGTGTTTATCTTGTCCAGGTCTTTGTCCCATATTACACATAGGGTTTGTTTCATTTACAGGGCTTGTTTTTGTAAAAATTAAGTGATCTCTGACTTGTATTTAAAAAGCTCAACCTTCCTTAAAGGTGGTGTCACAGAAATAAAAGGGTTCATAGCAAAACATCTCTGCACCTCTGTAGTGAGGTTCAGCAAGGTGCTGGAGAAAGTAGCAGGAGACTCCAGTAGAATAAGAACATGTAATATGGAGTTAATAGGTGTTTGAGCTGCTTTGCTCATTAATGCTCAGGATTTGTGCGGTCAAAGGGGTCGCAGTGCCTGTATTTATAACACTAACAGATACAGAAAATAAAGGAAAAGGACTCAAAGGAAGAGTAATGCCCTCAATTTGTTTAGGGTCAGTAATGTAATCCTGCTCAACTGTGCTAGCAACATGTCTTTGAAACGTTAGCATTGCTTTTATTTGGTACCTGAAAGGGCTAATTGCAAGTGTGTGTGGGCTGTAATTTTTGACAGAATTTAATCATGTAATTAGGCTTTTGCCATGCCATAAAAAGCAGATTTATGGAATTGTTGGTGCTTGTTAAAGGTTCTTGATGATAGTGGTGTTAAGCAAGTTGGCTGGAGTAATAATTGGATAAAGACCAGAGAGGTTTTGGGGGCTGGGGAGGAAAAGGGTTCTGCATGCTGGGAGCAGCACCCTCAGTGATGCCTGTTTGTGTGCCATGAAGCCGTGCGGTGCTATTTGGTGTAGCTGTGCACAAGGCATGAGTCCAGGAGTTTGCTCACGTTTCCTCCAAAAATGCAGTTGGTGGAATTTTTTTTCCTCCTATCATCATTATCATGGCTGGGCTTCGCGAACGAAGATTTGGGAAGGGCTTTACCCACGTTTGTTACAAGCACACTGGTGGCTAAAAAGGCCAATATGAGATAGACAAGTCCGGTTGCAAAAGGCACAGCAGAAAGACTCCCTAGGTGCTATATTCCGCAAGATACGATTCTTTCTGCGTTGTCTTTTCTCCTTGAGAGTGATCCTGTGTGTACTCTCAAAAGCATCAGCAGCGTTATAGATGGTGTGTCTCCAGACCTCCCGATTGGAGGCCAGAGTAGACCAGTTATGATGACCAATATGGTCAAGGCTGAGATGTTGTTTCAGGGAGTCCTTGTATCTTCTCTTCGGGGCTCCTCTCATGCGGCAGCCGGTGGCAAGTTCACCATAAAGCAAGATCTTAGGGAGGCGGTGGTTCTTCATCCTGGAGACGTACCCTGCCCAGCACAGCTGTGTTCTCAGCAACATGGCCTCGATACTTGTGACTGCTGCTTGTTCTAGAACAGACGTATTAGTGACATAATCTGACCAGTGGATGTTTAGGATTGTACGGAGACAGTGTTGATGGAAGCGTTCTAGGAGTCGCAGGTGGTGGCGGTAGATGACCCTTGATTTGGATCCATATAAAAGAGTAGACCTTCTCCTATAGGATAGCAGTATAAATACAGTCCTCTTGGAAAATCCTGGAGTTCTGCGCGCTTTGAAGGCTGTCTGTCGGAACACTGGGAGAAAGGCAGTGATGAGCCACACTGGCATTGCCCATCCCACCCAAAGGACAGAACAATGGCAATAAAACAAATTCCAG
This sequence comes from Corapipo altera, assembly GCF_003945725.1. Taxonomy (NCBI): domain Eukaryota; kingdom Metazoa; phylum Chordata; class Aves; order Passeriformes; family Pipridae; genus Corapipo; species Corapipo altera. The sequence continues at coordinate 2,553,570 of NW_020884947.1, forward strand.
CCCCAAGTTTTTCTTTTATTTGCACAGTTTACAAATTAGCACCCAGGCAGAAATGGTTGCAGTGGGAATGAGAAGGGCTCGTTGTGTTTCTGCAGCTGAGATATTAGTGAGAGCTTTCTCAATGAGGTGTTAAAAGAACTGGTCACAGTGAGGGTAACAGGGTGCAGGAACAGGGGCACAGAGAGGCTGGAGATGGCCAGAGCTTGACTAGATGAGTTAAACCCAACCTGATATAACTGCAACTTGGCCTGGCTTTGGCTGGGAGTACAACCAGGCAACTTCCTGCTCCTTCTTTGGAGGATCTGTGTTTACCTGCTTGAATATTTTTTTTTCCAACATGGAGACTAGAGGAAGGGAGCATCTTTCTGTGATGGGGTTATGAATTCCTGTTTCCTAGGGTGATGAACACCATGGTAGAACTGGGACATGGTCTTAAGGTCTTGGATCATGATGTTGGTTGTGGCTTTGGTGAGGTTTTGCCCTTGGAATCCATGGTACCCCGGCATGAAAACATATTTGCAGGGGGCTCCCTGTGGTGCCCAGGGTTGGGGTACAGTTGTATAGAGCATCTACAGCAAATAGCCTCTGGTAAGGCAGGGATCTATGTGAGAGGATATTTTAACTATTAAAATGGGTTGTTCTTGCTGGTTTTGTGAAAGCATCCGCAAAAACTGTGGGTCAGTTTTAAGACCAAACTGAAAGGACCCAGTTTGCAATAGGATATCATAAGCACCCAGGTTAATGATTAGTGTTGAACAGTTCCATGAGTTACATTGTATTAGGGTTTTTCTTCTGCAGTTTATCTGAACCGCTCACCTCCAAGTTAGTTATGGTTTTGATTTTCCTCTGCTAGATTTTGTATGAACTGAAAAATATGTGCTGACAGTGATTCTGCAGAAGTACACTAGCCAAAATTTAAATCTTTTTCTCTTGCCCTCCAACACTTATGCCAAGAGTCTGGCAGAATGTTTGGTCCAGTGCTTAACTTGGAGCTTGTACACAGTGGTGTGACTTGAAATTGTTCTTAATGTGAAAGGAATTGTGTTGAGTCCCATGCTGGGGTCTTAACACAGGCAGTTATATGGTTCAAACACCTTCCTGAGCTCTTTGTAAACTTGCATTTTTCATTTTAAAATAGCACTTATTGGAATTCACTTTTTTTTTCCTTCTTCAAAGGCTATGAAAAAAGACACTGGAGTGGTGGAAAAGAAAGGAATTGGGTAATGGGCTTAATTGTCAACCAGAGTAACTTAGGCTCTAGTAAACAAAAAAAAAAAAGGAATTAATTTTAAAAAGAGCCTTGCCTTTTGCATTTATCTATGCAAAAAAGAGGAGCACAGCTGGAGCTCGTTTTATGGTCTGATGATTTTGATGACTAATCAATTTTACAGTGTCTCTTCAAGCTTCTGTCCCCGTTGGTTGTGTTGTATATTTTTTGCAGTGGTTGATGTGTTAGAGAGATTCTTGTGAGGCTGAGGTCTCTGCTGGAGTGCTGATGGAAACCAGGACTCCTTTGCCTCCGAAGCAAAATCGCTGCTCTCCAAAGCAAGTGGAGCTGGGGCTTTGGCTGACGAACTTGCTTGTCTTTCTGTGGTTGTTTAAAGAGTTGTCTCCTACTGCTGGCTGTCCTAGCTGGGTCTGCTGAGGGGTGTGCATACATCTCCTGCTGGTGCAAAGGCCTAGTGGTGGTGGGAGCTGGCCTTAGTCAGGGTTTTAGGGACTGGTGACAAACTGGGTGGCTGCATAGCAGTGTCCAGTGCTGCAGAGGAGGATGGACAGACAGCACAGATGGGCAACCTGGAGAGCTGAGGCTGCGGGACCTGATGGAGCGTTGAGGCATCTGCCTTGCCCAGTGCAGCAGACAAAGCTGGAGTAGCTGCTGCAGGAGGTGTCAGGTCACATTAACCTCACTGTGCTGAGGGCTGTGGCTTTCAGCAGTGCCTGCACATCTGCAGCTCTTGCTCTGTGGGTCCCTCTGGTTGCCTCATGCTGGGACAGGATGGGTGCCTCTGCTCTCCTGCCTCCATCCAGGGGTGAGCAGAGCCTTCCCGTCCTGCTGCCCTTTGTTCTCAGTACATGAGGGTGCAGATGAAGTAGTGCCTGCACAGAAATCCCAACTTCCCTCGGGGACAGGCCCTATGGAAGAGGGCCTTGTTAGGGTTCAATTTCTGCTGCTCCTGGGTGACACAGTACTCAGTCGAACCCAACAGAGGGATGACCTGCCCTTCTTGGCAGAGGTTTTGGTTTCGTATCCTTCTGCCAGAAGGACACCAGTTGAAGTGGAGCCATAGCTGTGGTGTGAGGAGATGAGATCCTGTTTGCTGCTCCTGCCTTTTGAGGTGTTCCTTGAGTTCAGTGGGATGTTTGTCTGGGTAACAAGCAAATATTTGCGTTTTGCTCGTGGATCAGGCCAGTTGGCAGTGGATTCAATGCCAGAGGGATTGAACCCAGATGTTTGTAAGGTGAACAGCTGGGTATAAATCATGTGGTTCCTGTTAACCTTGCTCTGTGGGTGCTTAGCCCTGCAGAGACTGTGGGATGAGCACCAGCGAGTTTTGGGGTGCAGGGAAAATACAGGGTCTACCTTGGGAGGAGATCCTCAGCCCCAGAGCTATGGTTGCTCTGTCATGCCCAAACACTTTGGAAGCCCCAGGGAGAGGGGGCCAGGGGGAGTGTTTCTTCCCGCCACTGAGCCCCCGGGCGGAGGGTCGGCCATGGAGCCCAGTTCTTCCACATTCTGGGTAATGCTCAGGCTGACAGATAAGCAGGAGGGAAGCTGCCAAATGATAACATTGTTTGGAAAGAATAGAGCAGCCCTTGCTTTGCAAAGAAAGGGCTTAGTTACCTGACGCCAGAGAAGGCTCAGGGCTGCTGCTTCCCAGTGGAGGAATGTGTTTTTGGAGAGCCCTGCCCCACTCCTGGTGCCCAAGAGGCAGCTGGAATCTGAAGCATCCCTATCTTCAGCATTTCTTGCTGGCTTATGCAGTGCCCTGACCTCATGCATCTGCCAAACCCCTGAGCTGTCTGTCCTGTATTGGGATTTTCATTTGTGCCTCTCCCACACACTGCATAGGTCAGTGAGGAGTTCAGAGTGGGGCTGGGAGCTGGAAAACCCCTGGGAGAGGCTGTGTCCTTATCTATGCCTGGATGTTTCCAGCTCTGCTCCACACCACTGCTGGGAACAGAGGTTGGGTCTCCTCAGGCAGAGGTGGGTCTGTCCTGTGAGCATTTCACTGCTGGCATCTCTGCAATTCCGTGAGTGTGCTTCAGGGGATGCAATCTGCGTATAAGATCCTACCAGATTAGGATTACAGACCTTTCATGTATTTTATAGTGTGAAGTATTTTGTCAGAAAGTATTTCCAAAGCTGGCCTACTGCCAGAGGACAGTCAGAGATGCTGCTGCTCAGCAAGTCTCACTGTTGCTTTTGGGTTTCTACAATTTAGCAGCACAGGAACTTCCTGGTTTGGCATCTCTCATTGCCAGTGCAGAGTTTCTCAGGAAGCAATAGGAAAAACAACTTGTGTTTCCAAGAATTAGGGATGTACTTTGTCCAGTGTTAACAATGGACTTAAATATTTTGGTTTCATTTGAATAATGTAAAATGTCTTTAAAGTTGAGTTGCCTCTCAAAACCCACCTCATCTGACACTGGCACTCTTATCACGTGTGGCTGCCTCATTTCACTGCGTTGGAGCCTTGGCTTTTCCATCTGGAGGCAGCCCCGTCCCATAAGCAAGGAGCATGGGCACAGTGAGCAAGGCACAGCGCTGCTGGCACCAGCTCCTAACCCCCATCCCGCATTCCTAGAGCTGACCAAGGGCTGCCCTGGCCACAGGCAGTTCTGCTGGGTCCCAGCCCAACCCTGCAGCCCTAAAGATAAGTGCTGTGTAGATCTGGAGGTGACACAGCCTGGGTTCCTTGCAGTGCTGAGCCACATGGGGCAGCTCTGCTCAACCCACTGGAGGGCCTTCAGGGTCTTTCTACCCCACAAAACCTTTATTATTAACTTTTTTTCCACTTTGGGGGTGGTTCGGGTAGTACAGAGTAGAAGTGCGGCACTGTCAGCCAAGGGCCAACATGGCAAAGCTGGAGTTGCCTCTTAAGGGGAGAAGTCTGTGGGTTCCAGGCTGTGTCATCCACGCTAATGGGATAAGCATTATGGGCAAGCTGCTGCAGCCTGCCTTCCCTTTCTATTTATTTATCACTGGAGCAGGAACATGTGCACAAACCCATTCCTCAATGCACATATCCATAACACAAAAATAGCTCTTCCTTTAGATCCACAAGCTTTGGCACGGTCCCACGTCAAAATTAGAAGAAAATAGATTTTATAGTAAATTTTGCAGAGCAATACAATCTTTTTTTTTTTTTTGTCCACATGTTCAAAAATTCTCTCTAAAAGTAGTCAGTCCCTCACTGACCTGACCATCAGTTAATGCAGTGGTGTTTGAGCTGTAGCCATGACTGGGTGGATACGATGCTCCTGAATGTAAGCTCTGCCTGCAGATGTTTAAAATCCCCAGTATGTGCCAGTGCTGGTCATTAATCTTCAGTACAAGAAGTAACCAGTTGTGTAAATTGAACATTAGTAGTATTTTAGGCACAGTTAGCTTCTCAGGACCAGCAAACAAGCCACACTGGGACCTATGAACATGGAGGCAGGAACATCAGGTGGTCTGGGGTGTTTTTTTTTCTGGCTCTGAGTAGTTTTTTTAATGTTTTCTCCAGTGCTGGATGATTTTTGGCATGGCTGTATGCAATTTCTCATGACTGTCTTAGTAAGTAAACCTAAAAATTTTCTGACTCCAGAATTTTCAGCACAAGTTCAAACGAAAATGTATTGCTCTTATAAAGGGTTTTCAATGGCTCTTCTTTTTTCTCGTGCTTTCTTAGGAATGACCAAAATTTAAAACAATTACCTAAAAGTCTGTTTCAGGTTAAGATTTTCATAATAGTCTAAATTTAGATTCTGTGTCAGATATCTAACTAGTGGCAAGAGTTTAAAGGTTTAAAGCTTTGAGCCCCTCTTGACTCTGAATTTTGGATGTAGAAGCATGAACTGAAAAATCTTATTCCCAAACACATTATTTATTTATTACATTCAGCCTCTTAGGGTTATCCAAGAGTGTCTGTGGTCAAGTTGGTTCCTCCCAATGTGCATGACCAGCAGCTTGAATACTTCAGAAATTGACATTAGGCATTGCTCTCTACTTGAAGACCTCTAAATAAACTGAAAAATACTGTTTTCAAGTAAAAGTCTAAATGGATGGCCTGATTTTTAAGAAGATAAACCATTCAAAATCTCCCCAAATTTCAGAGTGGATTTCTGAAGTTCCTTTTGTAGGCTGAGATCTTGATTTGGGCAGGTCATATTTAATTACTCTGAATGGGAACAACTGTCAGGGTGTCCACGAGCTCCAGGAGCTCTCAGCATTGTTTACTGGTGTATCCGAAAGCATGTGCTTTTCTTTTGGTAGTGCAGTGCTGGGGATCTGTTACAGATAATCACATTTTGATGCTACTCCCTTCCAGTCTACAGTAAAGAGAGAGACTTGGAGTGTTTTGCTGGTATCTGGTCCTGCAATGAGCCGAGGAATGTACGAGCCTTTGTTGTCACTTTCTGCATCAATGAAACAGGGAGCTTCAAATGTATTTTTAGAGGGTTTTTTTCCCCTTTCCCCCCCCCGTAGAATCATTTTGTTGTCTTGACAGGTGGCTAATGAAAGGATTCTTAAAGAGAATCTAAAGATAGCAGCCTGTCTTACCCAGTTTCTATTTACAAATCTATTCCTTGTAACCAAATAATAGGGTTTCAGTTTCGGCTTTTTGGTGGTTTCTTTGTTTGTTTGTGTGGGGGTTTTTTGTTGGTTTTTTTTTTTTTGCTAAGGGCCAAGTGGAATCACCATGAAGCCTCATGTCCTTTAATAAGGGTGCATCAAAAATTAGTTCATAGTGGTCTGGTTAGAGCCAGGTACAAGCTGTGGTGTCTGTTACAGATGGCTTTGAGCCATTCTTTTAAGTCATCTATTGACCTGCTGGACCCCAGCAATCAATTAACAATTTATGACAGCATATACAGTATCATTCACTGTCTTCTATAACTGAAGAGTGTTTCTTTCAAAAATTGAAAAATTTATTTCTTATGGGATAATTCTAAAATTTAGACCTGGGTCTCCCATGGTTTAGTACCAAGCTGGGCTTCTGCTTTAAAGTAGGATTCTGTGAGTGAAAGGAGACATTTCAAAATAGGTAACGGGAAACATATATTGCAGTTGTATTTTTAAGTGTCTACACGAGATATGGTTATTTAAAATTGGATTTGCAACAGTGTAAATGCTAATAGAATAATAAAGTGCATTAGTTGCACATCAGCGTGTCCTGCTTGAAATGATAACTTGCAAGTAATATTTGTCATTTGAAATTCATGTGCTGTTTCTATGACTTATCCAAGTGGCAAAACTGAAAACCAGAGGTTTTATGAGAAAATGATTTTTCAGTTCAGGAACTGCAAAGTAAAAGGGAGGATAGTTTTGGTCCAAATCAAGCTGATTCACTACTCCCTCTCCATTTTTTCACTATGAAGAAGAAAGTATCTGTGTCTAGTGGGGAGTATAATGCTTTTTTCAGCCCAAACCGAAACTGTTGGCTCTGTTACAGGCTTCCTTAAGAAGCAAAGGTCAGACCCAAGTGTATGCTTAAAAAATACTGATTATGGTAGAGCCATCATACAGTTAGTGTTTGTTACCCCTCAGGCAGGTCCCTCTGTTGTTCTTTGCGTGGCACTATTAAATCTATACTGAGTCAGTGCTGGGGTTGCCTGGATCCCAGGCCCTGTTTAAATTACATATTTAGGTATTTTACACCACTGTAGTAGTTGAAGAAGTGTTGCTGGGGGGCTCCATCTCTGAAGTCGTGGCTGCTGGGACATCGCCCGTGATCCCAGGGAGGACTGAGCAGTGTGCTGGTTACTGGGAGCTGAGCTGTGTGCAGGACTAGTGCCAGCCTACCTTTCCTCTGCCTCTCATTTTGCAGCTTTGGTAAATCCAGGACAAATGTGTAAATTGTTTTGCGTTGACAAAAACTGCATTTTTAAGCAAGCTACTTGCCTAGATTTATCCTCTATCACCGGTAATAGCTATACAAGCTGCTCCTGCTCTCTCTTGCCAGTGTGCTCGAAGCCTGACTTGGAAACCAGCATCAGCCATGCAAGTTTATTTGCTTTTTACAGTTGCAGCTCTTGGGCTCTGTGCTAGCACTGCTAATTGAAATGGGGGGCAGTGGACCAGCTGTCTGGCTGTTAGTGGCTCCTCGGTGCACCTTGCATTCAACACTCGTTTCAACAACTATCAGATAATAACATCTGCTACTGGGAACCAATAGGGGTTCCTTGAAGTAATTTTTTTTTCATTTTTTTCCTCATGTCCATCCCCTACCACAGCAGTTCTGTATGCCACGTTTCCAGTCTTGGGTTAAACTGCAATATTTGCATTTTGTATCCTTTGAATTCTCATTGTCTTTATTGTCCAGCCCTGTGTTGAATTCTCCAGTGATTTTTGTCTGGTCTAGTTCTGGCTTCATTCATCACTTCTGGCATTTCCCATGAGTGGTGGTCCCATCCACAGCATCCCTCTGTATCTCTGATCTTCCCCTTATACTTTTAAATTTATGTCCCTTTGTCTAATTGCATTGTATATGTACTTTCTTTCTCTTAGTTTGCTGTTCAGATATTTTGCATGGTGACTACAAGTTTTTTGGTTTTTTGTTTGTTTTTTTTTTGGTAGAAGACTCAGAATAGCAAAGATGAGAAAATAAATAGAAGTCAGCAGCACGAGGATATTGTGTCTGCTAAGCTGAAAACAGTGCGTCAGTGCACAAAACCCACTTGTCGATGGTGGCGGGGGGGAACATTTTGTCTAAAGGCAAATGAACTGTCTACAACAGGATTTCTTACACCTTCTTTAGAGCATCTGACCCACATCACTTCCAGATGTATCTGTTGATCTTTATTGCTATGATTTTTCCTATAAACCTAATTCTTCCCAGGAAGAATTTTAACAGGATATATAAAATCATTATTGCAGTCAGAATATGAAAAAAAACCCCAACCAAACCACTTCATTTGCTGAGATCAGGGCTTTTTGTTCTTTTTTTGGAGGTGCCAAATCTGTTCATCCTCCCTGGAACTAGATAACAGCATCAGAAACACTGTGTAACACTTCTAGTGGGAATCCAGGAAAGACCTAAATCTGTAGTCTTTCAATTTAAAATAATGTTAAATAGTAGAACTGCAAAGAGAAGCTTTAGAAAACAGCCTGGTTTGGAGCACCTGCCATTTCTAAGTGCTAAGCAATTCAGATGATTGTCAGTTAGAAATAGCAATAAAAGCACGGCAGATCCCTGGCTAGTAAAGTCCTCCTTGTTGGAATTACATTATTAGTGGTGGGATTTCTTAAAGGGGGAAGGTGAGCAGGGAGTAAGTTGTTGTACAATAGGGATGCTAATGAGAGATTTTTTTTAAAATCCAAACACTTTAAAAGGGGTATTTGTAAAACACCTTTTCAAGCTTTTGCTGCCTGTAAAGTGAATTAGATTCACTTAATGGCTATGAAAATCTGTGTGTGGTGTGGTTTCAGAACCTCCCAGTGTTCAGGGGATAACATCAAGCTGTGCCTCTCGGACAGTGATTTCCATTTGGGAATAAGCCATCATCGGGTTTTACGGGGCTTTTTTTTAGCCATCAGTAGTCTGAAAAACATCAAAGCATCTGCAAGGATTCTTGAGAAGTGGGAACATTTTTCATGGATAACTCAGCTAAAGAGGATTTCAGTGAAATTTAAAAAAAATCTTACATAACACCCCATATTCACTGAGACTGAACTCTTGGGACAGTTTGGCTTAAAGATTCAGTGGAGCATTTGCTTTAACTTAATCATGGTCTGAAATCCCTTGTCTCTTGCTGGGAGTTGAGTGTATTACTTAGGGGCATCCTTCAGTATAGGTCCAAGTGCTCTTTGGATATTTAGTGGAGACCTGTGACATAAATGGAAAGTGCAGTGGTGGAGTAAACCGGTGGAGTTTGCTGTGTGTGCTATCAGCTTGCCTGCAAGATGAATTTATGATGTTTTAGGGAATACTGGTGCTTTGGAAAGGACTTGTAGCTGTGAACCTGCTCTTAGATACATTCATTCTACCCTGTCTTAGCATTGGGTACAGGGCATTTAGTGTTGTCTTTGTAGCTGAGAAAATCCAACAGATCCTCAAAACACTGCATTTCTACCCAGATTTGTGTGGACTTGCACCTCTTCTTGCAGTAGCGCTGCTCATATTTGTAAGTTGATCCCCCTTCCACAGATCCTTGGTGAATGAGCTTGCCACAGTCTGATGGTGCACAGCATTAAAGTATCTACTTTCACTGGCCCTGAACAGCCTGCCCTTCATTTCCCGTATGTCTTCCTGATGGAATGAGATGTGACCTGTTACCTACTCACTCCGTTAATTTATTATACAGATGTCTTTCAAATCACTGGCTCCTGTGACTGATATTGAGGCTGGGGCTCCAAGGAACCCCATTCGTGTGGATGTGAAGTGTAAGGTGGTGATAGATGGATATCACAGGAGATCTTGGATTAGGCTTTTGTAGGGATGTTTTGACCTGATTGGTCTGGCATGGTAGTCTGAACACGTGGCAAAGTGGGTTTTTTTCCGTTTTTTAATTTTAGAGATGTAGAGATTTGCACATGTAATTTTCATTTTCTGCTAATGCATCATCCACAACAGGTCCATTGTCTGTGCCCAGCCTGACAGATGTTCATGTATTTATGGATGTAGAATTTTCTTATGCTGCCACATTAAATAAATGTGCTAGTTTCAGTCTGGAGTGGTGGAGTTCAGTAGAATTATACCAAAGCCATATTGGTTTTGTTGTGCTGGGAGCGGGATATAGAAATGTGTTGATTTTAACAAGAGTGGGCATCCAGGTATGTGTTTTTCTGCATCATAGCAGGGCTCTGGCTTTACATGGGGCATTGCCACTGGTTTGCTGAGAGTTAAAGATTGAAGCAATGTATGGTGATGGAGGTTTGTGCTGCTTGGGAGGCCTTGCTGGGGTCTGCACCCTGACCTATTGAAAGGTATTTCTTCACATGGCAGGGAGCTGGAACTACATAATCCTTATGGTCCCTTCCAACCCAAACCACTGTAGGATTCTATGACTCATGACAGGAGGTGAAGTCTTGACCCGGTGTTTTCCTCCTTGCTGTGTAGGGCTCCAGCAGAGCCCTTTACCTTGGCATACACACATGGGACACGCTGGAGCAACCTTACACCAGGGCTTTGTTTGGCTGAGTTAGGTATAGATATAACAGCCCCCCAGAGATTAAATATTCACTGTAAATGTGGAGAAGTAAGAGGGCTGCAGGCAAGCAAGGTGTTCATTTACAGTGGGAGCTGCAGTGGGGTGGCCATGGGGAGGTGGTCCTTGAAGGATTGTAGGCTGCCTTCACAGGCTTCTCCTGCTGGAAGAAAAGCCTGTGCTTATTTTCAAGGAAAGAGCACTCATTGCAGTAGTGTCCCTGGGAGTCCTGGCTGTCCCAACACCCCAGTTACCTCAGAAGGGCTGAAGACCCCCAGACACCATCACAGGAAGGCTCAGCATCTCCTGCAACCAGGCTTTACAAGCACAGCACGATGAGAACGCAGTGGTACCTCTGTGCTGATTTTGTCTGGTCGTTGGAGTCAGCACCCACCTGGCTGAGAGCTGGGTTGGAGATGTGGGAAGGTGCAGATACCAGGAGGCACCTGCAGCTGTCAGTGGATCAGGTTCAGCCCCACAGCAGCACTGGGGAGCACCTCGGGGTGTGGAGGGGAGAGTACTTCCTTCCCTGCTCTTCCCAAGTAGGATGGACTGGTTGGCCTGTTGTAGGGAGAGAGTCATTGCTTTAGGAAGGCCTCCAGTGTTAGAAGCATGATGGTGTTAAAAGCACTTCAGGGATACTATGAAGTTTTGCTTCCGGGGGGGTCTGGTAGTTATTTATTCATTTATTTATATGGGTCAGGAACTGTATTAGTCCTGTTGCTACCTCTAGCCTTGGATGTCAAAAGTGCATGTCAGAGCACTGTTCAAAGAGAAAGGCCTTGCTTTTCTTTTTTCCATCATCTTCCATGCCAGGATGAGCATCTCTGCAGAGACAATGTGCCACCTCAATGGCAGCAGGACAGAGAGGCTGAAGTTAGTTGACCCAAGCCTGATTCTCCTTAGCAGCTTTATTATCATTTCAATTTCCTTATTATTTAGCCACCTGCTCCTTACCCAGAGGTTAGGGGAATAGGTTTGACCAGGACAGGTCAGGCAGGATTGGTTTCATTGAGAAGTGCCCAAATGAACACCTTTGATGAGTGGCTGTGGAGGACAGAGGTTGTGAGATGTCCTTCAGTGCCACCCTCACTCCTCAACTCTTGAGCTCTTCCCAGTCCATTGCAATGGATTTGGGAGGCTCATCTTGGTGCAGCAGCTGGTGACTATTCACATGCTTTGATACCATGGGGTGGGTTGGTCCCAAGTGGTGATAACTGGTGTCCTGGTTGGATGCCTGTGCTCTGGGAAGGGTATGTGCGCAGCACCATTTCAAGCTGTTGTGCTAGAAATAGGAAGAAATATTTATTCTTTGCAATAGACTCAAGGAGATCAAGCCATGTACTACCTGACTTCAGACTGTAGTTAGTACCAAATCTGTGCCCTGAACCTTTTATTTTTTTTCTTATGTCTTCCTCTGTGTTGAGTAATAAATTCTTTACTGTGGTTTCAGAGGAAATATAACTCCTTGTGACTGCTATTTCACTCCTGCAGATTATTAATACAATGGAAAGTTAGAGGTCAGGGAGGTTTGATTCATTGTGTTAGTAACAAGGTAGGATTCTTGTGAAACTCAGGTAATCTGGAGAAGGAAAGGCTTTGAATGCAGCAGTGCCCTATCTGTCATTGGTATTAGGAGAGTATTGTGGTGGCTTCTCTTTGCCGTGTGGGGTTTGGTGAAGTGCAGTCCCTGTCTGTCAGTTCCGAGCACACCCTAGGGAGGAAAGTGGAGGAGCTGCCCTGAGGTCTGAGACTTTTCTGCTCAGTGTTTCTGCACCAGAAATATTGGTCACTGCTCTTCATCATTGTCGCTCATTGGCTGCTGTGGTAGGAAAGCTCCCACTCAGAGGCTCGTAGGGTAACAGGAATGTGCTAAGGGGGGGAGGGGGAAACATGTTCGGAACCACTGAAATATGCTGTACAGCATGGTTTGGCTGAATATATGCACACAACTTTACCCAACTCACAGCTGAATGTTGTGCTTTTGGCCTTTTCTGTCACTTGTCTGCCTTGCAGATGTAGATTTGGGGGTGTTTGCAGAACCAACCAGCATCTGCCCAAGCACTTGGGGATTCCAGTCCTGTGCATTGGGATTACATGCTACAAAATGCAGTCAGTTACCTGCCAGGGGTGGCCTATTCCCAGCTCTGCCACGCTGATGCTCCTAAGAGTAATCTATGCAATGTAGTCCTGTTTGGGGCTGTGTTTTGATTTTGGGTGGGGGAAGTTTGGTTTGTTGTCTTTTAGGGTTTGTCCGTCACTTTTTAAGTATGTAAATGTTTTTAGTCGCTCTCTTTGCCTCACCTCATGCTATTAGGAGGGGAGGCACCTCTCAGCCTTGTTTTTGAGTGATTTAAAGAGTTTGCATGCACAGATGTTATTCTGTCCTAGTGCACCATTATGCTATATCTTAAGTATGAACCTACATCTTGGGTGTAATTTATCTTGCCTACCTTGTTCCTGACTGAAAACAGTTGGTTGCAGTGACCTCTGTAGGCTTTTGCTGTGATCTTTTGCAGAAGAGGGGCTCTCCCAGAACATGACTCACCTTAAAGCTGGTTGACTTCAGAGCAGCATAAACCTCCTTGGAAATCTTTGTAGAGCTCAGAATTGCGTTTATTATTTAACCTTAAGTAAACAAACCTTAGTAAACAAACGTCTTTGCTGTAAAGCATTTGGTGCAATACCTGTGTAGATACAGGCACTTCTGTTGAATAAAGAGAGTCTTGGCTAAATTTAGAGCAGACAAGTAATGATGGATGGTGAAAATCAGATCGATTCTATCCATTTTCCCTGCATGATTTATGGCTAGGCCAACTGCTAAGCGAAAGGAAGACATTCAATGGTTGTTGCTCTATCCCTTTTTACAGTAAAGCATATAAAGGAAAAGTCAGCCCACAAATAATGAATTCTAGAACATCTACTAATTGTAGATTTTCCAGTTTTTTCAGTGTTTGCAAGTGGAAATTGCTGTAAGGTGAACTCAGTACCTTTTGAAAACAATAAAGCCATGTAGTGAAAGATTGATGTAGAAGATGGAAACTGAGCCTTAACAATGTCCTTTTAAGGAGCTGGTTAAAACACAACCAGCAGCACATTTCATCTTATAAACTAATTTCACTAACGAGGAGCTGATTGTCACATCAGTCTTTTGGAGCTGGCAGGACCCAGGCTATCAAAGCTTGATTTCTTTTTTCCTTTAAACTTCTAACTAAAAACCAGTCTAAAATATAAAGCATTGGTTTAGTTAAGGTCTGACTCTGCAATTGATAGGCTTAATGTGGATTTTGCATGCATGAGGGAACATCTACTCTGAAAGTAGTTTAAATACTTTTTCCTGGTTTTTCCCATTTGTGCAGACCAGTCTGTTCTGCTGAGCCAGCTCCACTGTGCCGGGACTCGTCATCCGGTCAGTCCTGGGGACAATGCCATGCCAAAATCACATATTCTAGTCTTTATTCACTCCTTTAAGCTATTTAATTCTTTGCTTATTGATAACAATTACTCACATGCCAAACCCACAGGCACTGCCTGGTTTCTCAGTCTGTGCTCTCCCTTGATGACCCAGCAGCAGGTAGAGAGCCCTGGTCGCTACATCAGTGGTTTTGTATCTCCCTTGTCAGTGTTGTGTCCTTCTTTTCAGCAGCAGAGAGATGGGCCAGGCTAAATCTGTCCAGATAACCAGGCAATTTCTAATCCCTCACAACTGCTTCTGCAGCTTTTTCTTGAACAGTTGTTATACATTGGCTTTATTTCAGTCTTTGCTTTTCAAGGTGCAGCATGGCCAGCAAAAAGAGCCTGATAGAAGGTTTTAAAGTCCTGCTGTTACACTTCTTAATATAGCACCCTCTGAAATGTGCTGGAAGGGCTGTCTTTATCCCATCTGCGGCACCGCCTGGATTTCTAGCTGTCTCATCAAAAGCCTGTTCCTGCTCTGTGCTGAGCGCTTCCTGGGGCTTTGCTGAGCCCCCCCTCCGGTGCTGTCACACACAGTGACACTCTGGGCCCTGGGGGACTGGAGCCTGTTTGAAAAATCAACCAGTGAAGTGCTGACATGGGGGGCATGGCCACTAACAGCTTGCATTGATCCAGACGTCCAGCCTGGGCCCCCGCAAAGCTTTGCAGGGTGAGGTGCGTGGGCAGGAACTGTCATAGAGGTATTTCAAAGGAACAGGGTGAGGTTTAAAGCAAAGGTTTTAAGAAGATTAGAATGCCTGCTAGGTTATGTCCCCAGCAGTGACAGCAGGAGATGCTGTTTAGGACCAAACCTGGCCACTTCCAGAAGTCCCTTTGCTGCAGAATGTGAGTTTTATTTTCTTCTGTCAAAATATTAGAGTGAAAGTAAACTATAGCTAGCCATTAACATCTTAGGGGTTTTCTGGGGGCTTTGACATCCCAAAATGGAATACCTGTGGTGCAGTAGTTGGGTGCTTTTGAGGAAGGATCAGCTCCATCAGGAAGTGCGGAGCAGGCACTGATGAAAGTCAGTTCTCATACTGTTATTCTAAATTGCAACCCCACCACCCTTTCCATCCCCTGGTGAAGGTAAACCTGGGCTGCAGCAAAACCCCCCAGTGGGACTGTCACCTGTACAGCATGTGCTGCTTCTGCAGGTTTATCAGCACTGGCACGCTACAGCATATACCAGTCTGAATACAAATATGATTTTGGGTTTGCACAGATGTGTAGGCCAGCTGTTGCCTGCGGTCCAAAACCTCATTGCCTGGTCTCTCATTTTATGCTCAGGTTTGTCAGATGCAGAGGCCACCTCTGAATTCTTGTCTCCTGGGGCAGTTTGAGACCCGTTGTTGTGGTAGAATGTGGTCACAGTGTTTTCTGATAGCTAATGTGGTTCCATGGACATATGGTCAAATGCTGGATGTCACTGTCATCCCACTGATTCCCTGCTGCTTGCAGCTCTGGAGGCTTTGCCTGAGCTTAGGGGTTGTTGCAAGTAGCTTCAGCCCTTGGTAACAACACAGGTGAAAGGTAACCAGGATAGAAAAGAAGGCATATGGAGAAGTAGATTAACTGGTTGCTCAGAACCAAATCCTCCATCTCTCTTCATGCTGTGTTGGTGATCTCATCACCTGCTGCCCAGATGCCCCATGAATCAAGGGATGTCACCCACCCTTGGCATATAGATGCGCTGTCCTGTGCTCTTCCAGCAGGGAATTGTTTATAACAGGGCAATAAGTCCTGCAGTGGTAGGTTATGTGGAGTTATTTATGAGGAGGAAGGAGTCTCACAGCGTTTCTAATTTCATGCATGAATAATTCCTGTGTCCCTGACATTTTTTGTTCCCCTATGCCTGGGCCTTATGTGGTGCAGTGGGATGCCATTATTTTGTAGGAGCCCTCCAGGAATGCCTTTAACTGAAGTCAAGTGTAGAGTTATTAGCAGAACTTGTGGGAGCTGCCATGCAGCCCTGTTTGAAGCCAAGGGAAACTAGAAAGGTGGAGAGAAACTCAACGCACGGGAAAGATGGAGGTAAGGAGGCATAATGGGATAATGGCATACCTCATAAACACAGACATAAATCCCTCCCCATCCTGGCTAGCTGAGCAGCTGCAGTCAGTGGCAGGGACAGCTGTTGCCTGTCCTTGGTTAGTCCCTGTGCTCAGGCTACCCCTGTCTGGTTGGGTGGCAGCCACTCTGCCACGTCCATGCCCCAAACTCCTCCTGCTGGCAGCATTCACATCACAGCAGCCAAGCTGTCCCCAGAAGAACCTCTTTTCTCCCTTGATGTTGATTTAACTCGGCTGGTCTGCCCTGCATTTCACCAAGGATGGAGGAGAAGGAGGAGGGAGAGTTGCCTCAAGTGCTCAGTAGTTCTTCTGCTCCGTCTTCAAAACCCAGACAGGATAAAAGGGCAGGGATTTAAATGGCATCAGCCACACACAGCCATGGCACAGCCAGCTTTGGGCTGGGGACTCTGTACACTTGCTGCCACTCACAGTCTGTCTCACTGACAGCGATGTATATAAATAGTACTGGCAGGAGGAGAGGCCAGACACTGAACTTCGGGGCTTTTTAATGGGTTATCTGTAAATAGGTAATGATGGCACTGCACTGTGTCCAGTGCAGGATCCCCTGGTTCCTTCTGTACTACTCTGCTTGAATCATCCCTGCTTGGCTCAAAGGGCTGCTGCTCTGGCCAAAATCACATCAAGAGATGGCACAGGAGGCTGTATAAGTGACTCCAAGGGCAAATATTTAAAGCTTCATGATGGGACAGCGTGTTGCATTTCCTGTGTCTCAGTGTTTCCATGCAGAGGTGTCACACCAGGCTGTGCCATAGAACATCAGCAGGTTGCAGGGAGGAGTCGGGGGCATTCGGATCTCTGGGATTATCAAGGCTGTCACTTTTGGGAAGCCTTTATGTAGGTATATTAAGAACAAGGGACACAGGCAATTGCAGATCCTGTCCTATGGAAAGCATGGGGATGAATTTGAGTTTTTTGCTGTTTTGATTTTTTTTTTCCCCCTTTTGCCTCTTTGTAGAAGCCTGAGGGAAACGTAGGAGAGGGATGTTTGCCTTGTGCAGGATGCTGCTTCTCCCAGCAAAGCCCTGAAGACACACACTGAGCCTGTGGGCAGCCTCCCTCCCCATCCCAGAGCTCACACCTGCATGTCACATCTCTGCCAGGGATGCAGGTTCCTATTTTTAATTTTGGAAGGCCTGGCCTTCCAAAAGAGTTTCTCTTACTATCAGCTTCCTTTTTTCACGGTGGCCAGTCCCTGGATGCTTTCCTGGCTCTGCTGTAAGCATGCAGAGGAGCTGATGCTCGCCTGGTACCTTCCCAGCAGTAGCAATGGTAACTGCTGAGCATCTCTGCTAGTCCTCTCATCTGGAGGGTGCTCCAAGGACATCACCTGGGACAGCTTTCAGCCGAGAGGGGAATTGCTTATACTTGTGTCGCTGTGACATGCCAAAGCAGAACTGAAAGTCACAGTCAGTGCTTGGAGGGATATTGCCTTGAGAAGTTGCGTGTCTGTCTGGAAATTATGTTCCACAAATAAGCCTCTGAGAATTAATGACAGCTCTGCTGCAGGAGATAGTAGTGTACCTCCAAAGAAAGAGGGAGAAGACTGGGCCTTTCATACATACTTCCAAGGAAAACTTCTTCCCACCCATGTGAAATTAGCACCAACAGTTAGTGGTGGCTGCAGGAGCTGCTCTGTCCCCTCTCCAGCCCTGAGAAAAGTCACTCCTCAGTGTGTAGGTGCTGGCACTAGGGAGGACCCAATTGTGAGTTCAGGATGTTTGGCAGAAGCAGAGCTGTGCTTGTTCTTGTGGGAATACTAGAATTGTCTAGGAAACAATGGATTTGAAAAGTACCTACCTGGAAGACAGAGCTTTGCTTTTTCAGAGCAACACATTGCTGTTAAATTCTGGAGTTTGGGGTAGTGGTCCTTGAGTGCTGAGTGTCTTAGGAAAGGTGTGGGAACCTGCTATTGTCAGTCATGTAGGACTCAGGCTGGTGGGAAAGGCTGATGTCTCTCTGTTCCCCTCTCTTCTTGCAGTACTCTCTGCTATTGCTTTTGGCTCCAGTCTTTCCACCCATCCACCCACTGGCCTTTTATTCATCAAAAGGTGTAGAAGAATTTGCAGCAAAAATAAATGAATTTATTTTCACCCACCATCCATCCTTGTCGGCTGTGTGGGGGAGAGCTGTGCAGCTCATGACAGTGGAGGAGGGTGAGAGAGCAGGTTTGCAGGCACAGCCAGAGAATTGCATGGCATGTCCTCCTTGGCAGGAGTTGGGAATAAGTGGCCAGCGTGCCACCACCGCTCCAGGGAAGTCCTCGGGGTGTGGCACCAGCAGCAGTGTGTGGAGCCTGAGGGCAGCCTGTGCTTTAGGAGATGGGTGGGTGGATTAGAAGAATGCTCTCTTTTGGTCTTCAAAAGCTGGGAATCATCCTTAAATTTAGAGCAGAAAGACACTGCCATCTTGTATGCTTTCAGGCCCTGGGTACCATGAGCTGAGGAACCATGTCTGACCTTGCTGTGAAGCATGAACAACCCAAAATCATGTTCCTTGTTACATACATCACAGCCATTTTGTGCCTTTCTCATAGGTGCTGTATTACAAGCTTCTCTGGGCATCCTGTTCCAGTGCCTCACGACACCATCATTGTAAAAAGGTTTCTTCCTTTATTATGTTTTTTTGCCTGTAAGTTCCTGATGTTGTGTGATGAGGCAGCAAGCTGAGGGAGTGGAGAGAGCTAAGGAAGGTGGTGGTGCGTTTTCCATGGCCACTTCTCCTCACTTTTGCAGTTGGCAGCCCTGAAGGAAGCAGGGAACAGTGCTGCAAAGAGGCTTGGTGTTTGGCTGGGAACAGCTCATGCCTCTGGAAGGTACTTCCAGTGCTTCAGAGTGCTGTTCATAGGGCAGCTCTAGTTACGTGCAAGACATCCATGAAGAACAGATCTTGGAGAGAGCTAGAAGGGCTTTCTTTGGATGACCATAGTGATGGCTTGGCAGGTGGACTGCAAATGAGGGGGAAGGCAGAGACAGAGATGCTGCCACAAAATGAGTATCTGAAAGGGGTAGGGAGAGTTGTAGCTGTCAGGGTCTGTGTTTATCTTTGCAGCAGTGATTATTTTCAGATAGCATGTGAGAGAGTAAAACGTCAGCTCCTGCTATTAATAGAACTGCAAACAAGGCTGTTGCTCATTACTGACAGGTAAGATGTGTTAGTTTGTTTCATCCTAGGTAGGAAACAGTTCAAAACCAAGCTCTAAGTCAATCCCCTGGTAAAGAAAAGGTGGGGAGGAGACACCTTCCCCCCCCCCCCCCCAAACCTTGGGATGTGGCAGTGCAGGGTGGTTTTTCCGGAGTGCTTCTGTGCTGCTCCAGAATAAGTGCTGCTGGAAGAGTGGATATGGTGAGGAGCTGCAGCTGGCTAGCGTTTCGGAAAACCTGGAATCATAGGATAGTTTGAGTTGGAAAGGACTTTTAAAGGTCATCTAATTGAGTTTAGGTAAAAAGCAAACTGAAGACCTTCAGCACTCCTGCTCTGAAGCTGGAGAGTTTTACCAGAGGAGAGAAAGTCTCAGCCCAAGGTCAGCAGAATGTGGTGTGATCCCAAGACAGCTTTCAGTGGCAAATCCTCTAGGCAGCTGCCTAAAGGAGGGATTTGACAACCCCACAGGGGAAAGCTGTTCCTAGGCTTGTAGCCACCTTTGGGAACTTGAGGTGTCTTCAGTAAGGTGAAGGATCTGGCCACCGGTGATCCTTGGAGCAGATGCAGACACAAGGTGAGCAGTAGGGTCGAATTTTTGGGGCCTGGTGGTGCTGGTGTAAGCGAGAGCTGCACACGACTCGTGTTGTTTGAGCAGATGTGTCCTGTCTGTGGCTAATTATAAGCGTTATGTGCACAACACACACTGGGAGATGTGCCAGATACTGTTTCTTTTCATGTTGAACTCAAAATCATTATAATTAAGCTTTAAAGTTGTAAGTAAAAACTAACAAGGAGCGCAGCTTTGCTGTCATCCTGCTTGCAACCAGGGCCGGTCCCTGCTGGGAGGGACAGGGGTGGGGGTATGGAAAGGGCAGTCAGAGGAACTGGAAATGTGGAGGTTTTGGGGGTCTGCTGTGGTGGATATGTCCAGATTTGGGGTTTGAATAGGCAGAATACCCCAAAGTACTAGAAATGTGCCGTTTTACAAATGTGGGAAGTGTTGCTGAGTGAGCTTTAGCAGCCTCTCAGGTTTGGTGGGCAGAGACAGAGAAGAGGTGTTTGCTAAGAAGGGAAAGCAGGGAATAAAAATGGGAAGCAATCACGGAAGCAATTGTGTAACCTCAGGTTGAGAGGAACCTAGGTTGTGTCTCTGGTTTGAGGAAATCGAGACAACCTTGCTGAAGAAGCAGCTCCAGGAGGAGTTGCTGCCCATGGGGCTGGATGAGGGGGATGTGACAGCTGTGCTGCTGGCTGCAGCTCAGGGGATACCAGCTGATGTCTGCTTTGTGGAGCTTTTGGGGGCTGCCTCACAACTGGGTGCGTGCTGGGGATGAACCTCCTTTTGAGACTGCACCACAGGAGCAATGGCCATGCATGTAGGGGTGAGGATCCCTGTGGCCCTGATGTTGTGGTGTGCTTGCCGTGTGGCCAGGGGTGTGATGGATGGGCTGGGGAGTGCCTTGGGCACCACCACCACGTGAGGAACAGTGTAAAAACAGCAGTGAGCTCTCTACCCTGTGCTTTGTATTCGGAGGGAGGGCGGCTGCTGGGTTTCAGTGCTTGTAGGTGTTCATCTGGGGTCATGTCTGAATAAATTACGTTGTGAGATCCAAGCGAGCACAGGGGAACAAGCCACACTGTCAACGCGGCAGTGGAGTAGAGACATCTTAACTGCTCGTGATAAATGGGTCAAGATGGGCCCCGGTGTTTTAAAAATTAGCGGTTGGCCTAGATAGCAGCAGCAAAATGACTTGCAGGGGGAACAAAAGTGAGCGTCGCTGGAGCTGTGCATTGCTCAGAAGGTGGGGATGAGCCCGGTGTGCTGGGGTCAACCTGGGCTGGTTCCCCACCCTTTGTTTGTACCTGACTCTTCCTTGGCAGCTGGGCTGTGCTGCAGGGAAGCGGGGAAGACCTTGGCCCGTTTCTTTCTGATGGCTTTGTGGAGTCACAAGGTGTCCTGCAGGCAGCAGCTGGGGAGGCACCTCCCACCGCCCCTCCAGTGCTTTGCTTTCTTCCGGTGACAAAGTACTCTGAGTTGTTTTAATAATTTTCCCCCCCAGTTTTGTAGGGGAAGTGGTGCTGTGCACCCCTGAGCACCCACCTGGGCTGTTTAACTCTGGTCTTTACACAGATGTGTCGTGCATTTGGGTTTGGATGATTGGCAGGGATGGTGCTAAAGATGGAGTTGCTGCCCAGGTCAGGTTCTCTTCTGCTTAGCATTGGGGAAGAAGGCCACTGCCTGCACCAGGGGTTTCTCCTGTGATAGGGTCCTCTTCCCCTGGATGAAGCCATGTTGCTCCAGAGCACTGAAAGTCAGTGCTTTTCTTCTGGGCAAGACACCTCACAGCAGAGTGACTGTGCTGACCCCCCTGTACCTCAAAAGCACAGCCTATTCTTTAAGCTGCATCCTCATCCCCAGAGCAGCGTGCCCACTGACCAATACCAGTGTAAATGAGGATGGACTGGTTTTGCTTGCTGAAACTATGGGGGTTTGGCCTGAGTTGCTTGAGCACAGTGTTTCCAGCTCATGAGAGGCTCTCACCTGGCACAGGGCAGCAGAAGAGGAGCAGCAGTAGCTCCAGAGCAAGGGGGATCTGGCCACAAGCACCCCAACCTGCAGGGAAGGAGTTGGTGAGCCTCATCTTGACTGTGCACAGGAGGTGCTCTTTCTAGATGTTTATGCTGTTTTCCCCTGCTGGTGTTATGCTGCCATTAACGGTCCCAATTTCTCACTACCAGCATCTTGCTGCCCAGTTTGGATTTTCTGTTTGAAGCTGTCTTAGGCAAGTTCTGCCCTGAAGTCTCTAAGAGGAGAATGCACTTACATATCTGATGTGCATGGAGAGAGGTCAGAAATAAGCCAGGCAGTCACTTATTTAACTTTTCATATCAGGTCCTTGTGGATAGAGAAGCAGATGGCAAGAGGAGCCACTGGGAGTCCTGAGCAGTCAGGACAGCTATTGCATCACACCTGAAAAGCAACATCCTCATGAGTCCCAATGTGTCTGCCCCACAGCAGGCACAGCTTTCCCCAACCTGGGGAGGCCCCACCAGCTCCTTATCCCCCACCACAGAGGCTCCCATCCTATTTTGAGCTGGCTCCCTGCCTCTCACCACAGCACTAGGGAAAGAAGCTCAGCCTTTCCCCATCCTCACTGTCATTCAGTTGAATCCTACCCTCTTACATCTCCAAATATGCTTTGTGCACCGCCCTGTGCTTCTCCCTCATGAGCTCCTGCCTGCAAGTGCTGCCCCTGCTCTCTTCAGAGACCACAGGTCTGCCCAGAGCACATCAGCAACTCTCAGCTGGTGAGTCCAGCCCGATGATGTCCTGCCCATGCCTCGGTCAAGCTGTTGACCTGGAGATGAGAGCTTCTGAAAAGTGCAACCTCCAGTAAAGGAGGATTTTGGCAGCAAAGAACACAACAGGCTGCCTGTGCCAACCCCTCATCACAGAGTGTGATGCAACAAGGAGCCAGGGTGGGTTTTGCTTTGCCAAGAGGAATTGGGGACTCGCTGCAGTGAAGTTATGTGGTAGGACAGGAGAGTGCGACTGCGAGCAGGTCAGAAGTTGCCCATCATGTACCACCATTGGCTGGGGACTGTTTCCTGTCTGTGAAGGCAGCCAAATGCACTTCATAACACCTGGTCCCTGGGTATCTTCCTTTGGTTCGTAGGGATTTTGCTATGCATTTTCCTTGGGAAAGCAACATTCCCTTCAGTGTGTCAAGAAAAAAGAGTTTGGTCCTTATTTATGGAGGTCGTTAGTCCCCACGTGTGACAGGTGATTTTGGACCTCAAGCCTTGCTCCCACTTGTGCATTTGGCAATGGGCACTTGTCTGTCCGGGATGGCTGGTGACTACGTGTGCTGCTTTATCTCCCACAGGCTCCTGCTTCTGGGTCGCCATCCTGGACGGCAACGTGGTGGGGATCGTGGCGGCGCGGGGCAACGAGGAAGACAACACGGTGGAGCTTCGCCGCATGTCCGTCGACTCCAACTACCGCGGCAAAGGGATCGCCAAGGCCCTGGGCCGCAAAGTGCTGGAGTTTGCCATGCTCAACAACTACTCCTCTGTCGTGCTGGGAACCACGGCTGTGAAGATGGCAGCCCACAAGCTCTATGAGTCCTTGGGGTTCAAGCACGTGGGTGTCGTCGAACATTATGCCCTGCCAGGGATGACACGCTCTTTACTGGAGAGAATGTTTTTCCAGGTCCGCTACCACCGCTACCGCCTGCAGCTGCGAGAAGAATAAAAACAAAAAAAACAAAAAACAACAAAACCCCAACCAAACAAATGAGAAAAAAAAAATATTTTTTTTCCTCCTCTTCCTCCCCCTTCAAAAATAATAAATTACCCTTCTGTTTCTCATCACCGTTGATTTGCCAATTTTGGGTTGAGTTTTTGTTCCCTCATGTCACCTTTTGGTTTGCTCCGTTCAGCTCAACGGGCCAGCCCTTCCTCGCATGCTGTAGGTGGTGGTGCTGGGAGTCCTGCGACCCGGCGGGGCAGAGCGGAGCGGCGGCCTCTCCTTCCCAGGTACCTCCGTAAAGCACAGAAACTTAACTGCAAAATAGTACCACTTGCTCTGGTGTACATAGTCTTCTCCTTTTCCAAATGTAAGATAATATAACATAGTGATGCATTCATAATAGTGCAGAAATATTACTTGAATGCAGTTTTCAGTATTTCACGCACCAGTAAAGTAGAACACGCATTCGTCCTGCCGTTATTTACTGGTTAATAGTTTTCAAAGAAAAGGTGGGGGGCAAACCCTGCCCCCCCTGCCCCAACCCGCTTGCTACAATGCATGAAGAGGAAAGCGCGTGCACGCACTCAAACACATCGCACTGCCACCACGGCACTGGTGTTGCACTTTTTTTGGATGTGCCTCATTCTGCCAAATGCCTGAGAGACCCTGGGTGCATCCGGTAACCACAACTCCACTCCACCTCCCCCTCCTTCCTAAGCCAGCACAGACTCGGACCGGCTGAACTGAGCCCCATTGTACCATAGCGTGAAGTTAAGATCAAACCTAAATATCTCCTGCGCTGTTCCGTAGCCACGTGTAACCTGCAGTCCTGGGCCAGACTCCGCATGTGCGTTGGACTTTCTCTTTGCTGCCTTTTGGGGGGTTTTTTGTTGTTTGTTTTTATTTTATTTTTAAGGGTTATTTTGTTGTTGTTGTTGTTATTTTTAGTTTTGGCTTTTGCTGAATGGTGTCGTTGAGGCGTAATGGAGGCTGCAGTTCCTATGGCAACACATTTGCACATTAATGTGCGCACCAAATCTCACCACTTCAGAGAAGCAACGTGTGACAGATAATAGCATTTTGGGGAGTGCTGGGGTGGGGGGGGAAAACGTACTTATTATCTTAACCAGCTGCTTGTTTGATAAATGTAGATGGCCTCACTGCAGCCTTCCATCAAAGGTAATTAACTGCTTTAATGATGTCAGATTTGTGAATTGTACAATGCAAAAAGCAATGCAAAGCAGATTCGGCATGTGTCTGTACCCAGTATGTATGTACAGTGCCTGCCAACTAAAGAATAACCAAGACTACAGCTTCTTCTAGCCTGAGATATCAACTTTTATAACTTATTTAAACCAATAGCAACCTTGCATGAATTATGTCTTGGGGAAAAAGAAGATCGGTAGGTTTTAATTTTTAAAGCGTGGTGTCAGAGGTATTACAGTAAACCATTTCTGGCTGCACTTAATTTGGGGTGGGTAGAGGGGTTTGGCTCAGCTAATACATTTAAAGGGAAAAAGCCCTTCAGTTCCTGGGGAAAAAAAATAATTACTATTTTATGAAGTATTATGTGTGTGTTGGGGGGGTAACCTCACCACCTTGTCATGAACTTGGTGAAAGGGTAGAGCATGTGTTAACCATGCTTTCACTTGCAAATACAATGGAAGCATCAGCGGGAGAGCCTTAGAAGGAAGGAACCATGGGGTGGAAGTGGGGGCAGACAGCATGGACCTTGGACAGGGGGTTCTGTCTGTCTCACTCCTACTGGGAGCTGCCCTTTCCTCTCCAGGCGAAAGCTTTCCCAGCACTGAGACATGGCCAGTGATGCTGAATGCAAGCAGAGGGGAGGGGATTCACCCCATCCCTGCTGGGCTATGGACCAGGCACTGATGCTGGGGGTGGAGGAGCCATTTGGCACAACACCGGTAGCGCTTTCAGTGGTGGGCTGGGCTTGGTCCAGCCTGTAAGGAGTTGGAGGGACAGAGTCCCAGTGTGTGTCCCAGCAATAAGGGGGGAGAAATAAGGATGGTGAAGGGCACTGTAGCAAGATACCATGAGTTTAATTAACAAAATTTCTGTATGGGGCACTATATTTTTAAAAGTCTTTCTATGCTGTACATTTTTCCTGAAGCTGAAATAATGTACTGTTGGTAGGGGTTCTTGTATAGTGTACAGAAATCGGCAGAATATTTTCTTGCTGCATTCAGTGATTTATTAACCGAAGTAAAACAGACAAATATAAAGTGTTAGCAAAAGCTGAAAGAAAAACAAAACAGTTTGTGCCTTTTTTAGTTTATTTTTCTGTTGCTATATAATCACTGCACTAAAACCTTTCCAGAGGGAAAACAGAAACAAAAACTAGTCTTTTAATAAGGGAGGAATATGTAAAGCCTAAATTGAGCATTAATTTTTTTATTAGGATATTTAATTAAAATAATGTTGCTGGTTTTATTTGATACCTGTGCCTTTGTAATAAAACTCCACATCCTGTCAGAATATCCAAAACTGGAATAAATCCCACCAGATCCCACAGACGCAGAAGTACCATCAGGTTACCAGTATTTTCTTTTAATGCGTGTAAACCTTAACTGATGATATTACAGTATCTGATCGCGTAATACCTGTTGATTTTCCCTGGGGAAGAGGTGCTTTGGAAAGGTATGGCTTTCAAGGTGCTGTCTGCATTCCTCCCCCAGCTGGAGATGCACAGATAAGGATTGAGTCATTGCCACTTGGCCGGTAGCAGCCAAGCAAATTTTTTCCCTTAACGCTTCTGCCAGTTGCTTTGTGACCCGGCTTTTTGGAAGAAATCCAGCTGGTTGCTCCCAGCTCTCCAGCCAGGACAGCTTGTTTCTGAAGGAAAGGGCTGGCTGCCAAATAGGCTGGGATTTGCTCTCCTCAGAAGACAGAGAGGGCTGCCAGAGCTGCATCCCCTGTGGCAGTGGTGGGACAGGGGTACACGACCTCCGGCATTGTTGCTGTTCTCCCACCCAGAGCTGCTCTGAATAGGATTAGACGAGGTTGGACTTTAAAGCATCAAGTGATACTGTTGTTTTGTCTACATTCAAGGGAAGTTTCCCTAAATGTGATAGCTCAGGCTCAGCTCTGGAGCCACACAGTTGCCACTCTGTGTGTCCCTGGGGCTTTGGACCATGCCAGGCTCTCCCGCTGCCCCCAGGGCCCAGCCTGCCTTGCCCCTGCTGCCTGGGTGAGTGTACAGGTAGAGCACAGTGCACCTTGCAGGGCAACGTGTTGAGGCTGAGCTGCCTTTGGCAGATCCATTCGTCTGCTCTGCCTCTTTCAGGGTGTGCTGGTTTAAACAATGCTGCATGGAAGAGATCCCACAGCTCGTCATTTGTGCCCCCCAGTCCTGGCTTTGCAGCCCCCCTTGGGAAACTTCTTGCTTCTCCTGCCCCTGATAGCTGTGGTCAGCACAGCCCTTTCTCTGGGCCTGAGCATCATCTCCGGAGTCTTCCCATCCCAGTTCAGTGGCTGGGTGGGTGCGGAGCAGCACAAGATGGTTGTGGGTTTGGTTTTGTTGCCAGAAAACCCTTTGATATCCCATTGCCGGTTCTTGAGTCTTGATTGCCACAAAGTCTCATGTCATTGTGAGATGGGAGGGGAGGCTCCTGATTTATTTTCGTGATTTCTCTTTCCAAGGATAATTCTGGCTGAAGTGTGAGGAAGAATAGAGCATCTCTTGGGTTTGGGCCTCAGTTGGTAAATGTGGTGGCCAGTAAGACCACTTCAGATTTAGGTGGAGGATGTGTTGGAGATGTGAAGGCACTTCCTCCAGAAGTGCCAGGTGCCTGCTCTTACTTTGCAGTGCAAATGGGCTGTCACAGCCCCCTGCCCTTGTGCTGTGGGCCAGCTGGTGGCACAGGGGGTGCAGTTTCCTCACCTGGCTTCTCTCTCCTTAGCATGGGGCTTTTTCTGCTAATCCCTGTGCAGTAGGCACTGCTCAAGTGCCCTCTGCTTGGAGGGAGAAAGGACAGAGCCCTTTCTCCCTGAGGCAGGAACCAGGTGTGATGTCCAAAAGTTAAAAAAAAAAAAAAAAAGGAAAAAAGGGGAAAATTGCATTGCTGTGGCAGAGGTCCAAGGCCTCAGGGCTGCTCCAGTCCCCAGCACAGCCTGGGCCATTCCCTGTTGAGTGAGTGGGAACTCCCTGCACATCCTGAGCAAACTGGCATCTCCAGCACATGTCATATTTGGCAATAAGCTCTCTGGGAGACCTGGCCCCTGAACAGATCCAGGCCAATAACGCTAAGCAATGAAACCAACAAAGTGGTTTCTAATCTATCTTGAAACCCTTAAATTCATATTTGTTGTGAATTCACACTGTGGTTTCCCTCTGTGAATCAGACAGGACCTGCAAGATGCTTGGGAATGGCAACTGTTATGTGTCTCTGCTGGGAGGTGCAGAGAAGATCAGGGCATTGCCTTTGGAGTGCCATCAGCTGAAAGCCACTCTTTTCCCTCATCTCTCTGTCCCCATGTGAGAGCCTTTACCTCTCTCCAGACATGCTGCAGGCTGTACCCATGCACAGGACTGAGTGGCAGGACCTGTGCTCTTCCCTGCAGCTTGGGCAGCAGCCAAGGGAGTGGGTGCTGCCGCAGGGAGGAGAGGGGGTGCCTTGGCTGCAGGGCTTTTCAGGCTGGAAGGAGATAGACAGCTGTGACCCTGTCAGGGACAAACAGGCTTGTTTTTCAAGGTGTTTGTTGGAAGCAAGATGAGTTTAACAGTGTTGAAAGGAGACCATGTGGGTGCTCTGCTCTTCAGGTGCGAGGTGCAGCAGCACTGCAGGGCTGAGCTGGTTGTGTGCAGTGGGGGTGGTGTGGGGCACAGAGGCAGGACTGCCCTTTGTGATGCTGCAGAGGTAGCTGCACCCCCGAAACTTGTGTCACAGCTCACAGGGCACAAGTTGTTCTTTCAAGATAGATGCATCTAAATTCTTAAAATCCCCAAGGGCCAGATCTGCATCTGGACTTGTTTCAGCATTGCCTTTCAGCAAATGCAGGGGGAAAATGACCCTGAGGACATCTGTCCCAGGGGGTTGGGACCTGGGGAGTCATTTCCCCCCACCCCCCTGTTGTTTATTGTCATGGGAAATGAGGATGAAGCTTTAGGTCATGATGTCAGAATTTCTAAGTCCCTCTGTAGGAGAGGCAGGACTAAGGGTCAGCAGGTGGCTGTTGGGGACAGTATATGCCTTGTGGGGTCCTGGTGCTGCACACCTGGGAGCAGAAGGTGTTTGGTGCCTGGGGGGTCTCAGGCCCTGTCCTTGCAGTGACCAGCTGCAAATACAGAAAGTCTCATGATCAGAATTCCCAAGGGAACTGTGGTTTTGCAAAGCCTTGTCACAATCCTTGCTGCTGCTGATCTGTACCCATCCGTGATGCAGGTCTGCTGCCTTTTAATTTGCCAGATTTGCTGGCTGAGGTGCAAATGGATAGAGACTGACTGCAGGGAATTCCGAATTGCCAAACACACAAAGTCAGGAACCACCTCTGGTTACCTCTGAATTAACAGTCTCATTTTTGCTGTGCTGGGGCCTGTGTTTCATTAGTGCTAGTGTGATAGTGTTGGTATCCACTCTATTTAATAAAGGCATTTTAATTCCACACTAATGGGAGTCTTGCAGTGGAATATACTGTACCATGTAAAGAAAAGAAAGGAATACTAAGTGTTAAATAAGCTTTAAAATGCAAAAGGATAATTTTCTCTTTTTTTCTCCCTCAAAATACATCCACACAGAATCCTGAGAAAAAAATTGGTATGCTCTTGCATCCCCCAGTCCTAGAGACTATGCAACAGAGCTTATGTTTATTTCCTACCAAAACCTGCTACCTTAGGGGTGATTGGGAGTACATTTCACTGAAAATAAAACAAGAGATTAATTCGAACAAGTGAGAGTTTAGTCAAAACACAGTATTGTTTAAAATAACAAGCTCTAAGTCAGCTTTTGGAGTCTGATCACTGTTCAGTGCTGTCTTTGTATTGCACAATGGTCACCTGCAGG
Organism: Corapipo altera; assembly: GCF_003945725.1. Taxonomy (NCBI): domain Eukaryota; kingdom Metazoa; phylum Chordata; class Aves; order Passeriformes; family Pipridae; genus Corapipo; species Corapipo altera. The sequence goes on from NW_020884947.1 coordinate 2,582,885, forward strand.
AGAGAATATGCTTTTAACATCTAAATAGTAGAAGACAGACTTAGTGAGACCAAGAGCATAACAAACACATGATGCAACTGTAAATTTATTTACAAGTAACACATTTGAATGCAGAAGCAGCTACTGGTATATAAGCATAATGAACTTATAGCTAACATTGTTTTCAATTTCTTTTCCTCCAAAGCTTAATCCTTTTGCCTTGTAATATGTATATTTGATTTTTTTTTTTTAAATGTAATTAGGTTTAACAAAGCATCCGTTGCTTTGTGAGTTGTACTTATGATTGTGCTGGGCCGTTAGCTTTAAGCAGTTTGTGTGCTTGTGTTATTTTATTAAAGCAAAAGTCTTCTTGAGACAAAAGCGGTAAAGGAAAAAAAAATATTTTTTTGGTAGTGTTAAACAGATGTGTGGTATGCATTTGGAAAATGTCCAATGTCAGTTGAAAAAAAAAAAAAACAGGCTAAATTGCTTACCAGAACTACTCACATTTAAGGCAGTGGCTTATTCACTCACGCCTAAATAGAAACTTGGATTCCCCCAAACAGCCTCTTACTCTGCATCTCTTCACTGTTGTACAAGACTGATGTGAAATGAGTCTTGTGTTTTCTATGTTCAGCATAGTATGTACTGTACTTTGTAATGGGAAGTGGCTACAAGTCCTCAAAGAAAAATGAAACATATTCTAAAACAGCAATAATTATCACTGTAAAGCAAATGAGCACGTGGGGGAGAGCCCAGGGAGATAGTTAATGAAGGTGATACCATTAGGAACATGCTGGCATCAGTGCTGTTGTTGCACCTGGGGAGCAGGATTAAGTACTAGGGAAGGCCATCCTGGGACTAGACATCACCTTGGCCAAGAACTTGCCCATGTGGGGTCCCTCCACCTGAGTCACTTTGAGTCTTATGCAGCGCAGGTTTTTCACCAAAGTTTTAAGGGCAAGTTATTGTAAATACCGTTCCTGGTGGGAGAGACAGACACAAGGAAGAGCTGTCAGTCACACAGAGGAAGGTAAACGTTCATTGCCACAGTCTTGTATCCCAGTGTACTCTGCTACTGCACAACTGGGGCTCCACAACAGCAGAAAATAGAATCAATTACTCTAATTTTCTACAGAGGGAAGCAGGAGTCAGCTCTGTTGGAAAGATGTTTGCATACTGTCAAGGTATCAACACACACCTGTTCCTCTGATGTGGCAGGATGTGTTAAGATGTGTCCGAGTTATCCCTTGATGTGCTTTAAGCATTTGAGCTCCAACTTACAAAGCTTATCCTGTGAGAGGGTGTGGTCTCTCCGTCTGCAGTGGGCAGAGCCCCGGGAGCCAGCCAGCTCTCGAGGGGCAGCAGGGTGTCCTCAGGCAGGGGCAAGCGAGGTGCTCTGGACAAATGACTTGTAGGTACTTAAGTTCTGTTCCTGATGGCCGCTGTAACTGTGAAAATTAACCAGACCTGCTGTGATAAATTTGGTTATATAAGGTTTATTTGGTTAATTTTTTATAAGTGAAAACTGAAAAGATGAAAGAGAATTGTAATATGAAAGCAACTGCTGTAAATAATGTACGAATGAATAAAATCTAAAACTTATGTCAGTTTTTTCCTAAACTGTATTGCTGTCAAGTTACTGACACCACAGTGCAGATGGTGCCTGCGTCTCTTCCAGCTCCCCCTCCAGCATGGGCAAACACCACTTCTTCCTGCTTCCATTGATAAGTAGGAATATCTTTGGGTGTCTCATACATGTCCTTGGATTATATTTCCATGCCATTCCAGCTCATATGAACACATTCAGAAGTGTAAATGTTCTTGGGGCTCCATACAGTATCTGTGGAGCCAGCCCTGGGTGCTGCACTGCTGGCACTGCCCTACCTGGTCCTGGCCACCAGGCACAGGGCTGCCTCAGTGGCCAGGGCCTCCATATGCTGCTTGAGCACTCACCCAAAATCCCACCTGAGATCCAAGGTAGCTCTGAGGAGCATCCCATTGAAGCAGAGTTCAAAACAAAACTATTATTGAGGAGGATACTTTTGTGGTGGAGATGCATCTGGGGGGAGGGTTCCCTGAGCCACACAAGTCCCTTTCTATTCCCTACACCTGTGCAGTACCTTATGCAAAAAACAACATAAATGGGCTGTTCCCTACTGGTTGTGTGTGAGACCTACAGGATGCTATTTCTGACCAACTCTGGAACATCTTTGTGAGGCAGAGAATCTCTGGCCTTCCATCTGGGGAGGGGAAATGGGGCTCCCGCCTTCAGTCCAATTAGATACAGCTGGAATAAACTGATAGCTGCTGAAATGGCCTCTGGGGATGTCTGTTCCTGAACAGCAGGTTCTGGAGGCAGTTATAAATGCTGCAGGAGGGCCCTGCCAGCCAGGGACACCCAGGCAAGATCCCACTGGCAACCTGGCTCTGGAGATCACCCAGGCAGCACCCCCAGCAAGGGCACTGGGGGCCATCCCCCTCCCAGGAGTGTGGGTTGAAGCTTTGGGATGTTCAGGGTTATCTGGCTGAACAGTCAGGCAGGGATGTGGAGCATAAGGTTAATGCCTTTGCCATGTGGATCCGGCCCCTGTCAATTCCCTGCTGTATCCAGAGGTGCAGACACCGATAGCAGTATCTCAGAGGAGTATGCAGTACACCTCTGGGACTGATAGCAAGTATTGTGGGATTTGGGGAGGTTCTGGGGAGAAACAGCTCGAAGTTCATGCATGTGCACACCGTTTAATTTATACCAGAGCTAAAAAAAAATCATCTCTACCCTAAAACTGCTTCAGTGAAATTACAGAAAAGTGGCAACAAAAGCTGTGTTGGTTTTAGAAGCTGGAGTGTGGGTGTGCTGTGTGCCTTAAAGCACTTCAATTAATTGCTAATTGGGCTCAAACTCTTCACTAACAGGCCATACATCCCTGTCCTGGTCTCTTTCACCCTTCATGGTGACTTTCTCCAGATAAAAAAAATTAGAATTCATGGGGACAAGGACTTTGCCTCCACACCCAGTGTTTCCAGGTACATGGCTCATGCTGTGGATGAGACAGGACCTTGTGACCCCCTTCCCTGTTGCAGACTTCCCTGTACACCCGTGCACTTTATTGCCTCCTAAAAAGCCAAAGCAAAGCAGCAACATAAGCCCACCCCTCTGCTGCAGCCATGGCCTCCCTCAGGGGCTTGGTACTCTCCCAAAGGAAGGGAAGGAGGTTGAGGCTGGAACTGGGCAGGGTGGCCCCCAGATCTAACAGCTGAGCACATCCAACCCACAAAACTGCTTTTATCTCAGCCAAACAGCCACAAAATGTTCCATCTGCCTACCTGTCTATCCAGCTATCTACCTTTGTCCATCCACCCAGCCGTCCTGTCCCACCTTTTGCCAAGAGACAGGGCTGTCTCCACGGAGGTTCCCACCACTCTCCACCACAAGCCCACTGCTCTCCTGGACAGCTCCTTGCTGCTGGCTGGCTTTTGTCTGTCAGGCTGAGCAAAGGGTGCTGTGGCAAGATCTGGGGGCCTCTGGCTTTCCCCCAGTCTCCCCTGTGTCCCCACAGCTGCAGGGGTTGAGGTCATTTCATATCTAGGCTTCACCAGGAGTCATAAACTGGACCTCCCTTTGCTTATCTGAGCAGCAAGGGCTGACCAGCAGCAAGGAGGATTATGTGCCCCTGTGCCTTATGGTTGTGTCTTTTAGTTCAGGCTTAGGTGACTCTGAGTTTATCAGGTAGGGTACATTTGGGTAATGATGCACTTGTAGCAGTGCAAGTGGTGAGTGTGGTCACCACAGTGGGACACGTGGTCTGGCCCTGTGGCTGGACACCCAGTCCTGCTGCTCCAGGCTGCATTTCTACTCCAGCAATCACTCCCCTTTAAAAGCCATCCCACCATCACCTGCCAGTCTGACAGAAAGCTCTCACTTGTCTACTTAGTTACTGCCAGAGTCTTCTTGGAGTGCTCCTGAGGACATGCAGGAGTCACCCAGAAGTTTCCTTCACCTCTCTAGAGTCTTTCTGCTACATTTCCCTCTCTACTCCCTTAAGCATCTCTGGTTCACAACACTCCCTCTGCCCCCCTGCCACCTCTGTTACACAAATGTTAGACACCATAATTACCATCTCTTCCATTTTAACAAATAGAAAAAACTCATGAGGGTGAAGGTGTCCTGTCCCAAAGATTATTTTTTATTGCAGCTCTTTACAACACTACTGGCCAAAGAAGCAAAGCAAACCAGCTTCTTTTTACTGCCCCATCATCTCAAGGTATGATTACACTCCCCTGGGAAGCAAACACCTCAAGGAGAGCTTCTTTTTGGATTGGCATCCTCATCAAGGAGAGTGAGGCACCACAGGAGGTTTGCTTGACTCCCCAAAGTCCTGACAACCCCTGGTTTGGCACAGTGTTTCTGTGTAATTGCCAGAATACATTCAGGCCCTGGCAGTTCTTGCCACCAAAGCTTTCCAGGCTGATATTCCTACAAGATGAAATCTGTAGACTTATCAGCTCTGTCAACAGCAATTGCATATAAAATGTTGGAATATGAACTATTAGTAGGGGGAGAAAATGGCCATATTTATGGTCATTTGTGATAATACAATTTCTTACGAAATTTGCCAGGAAAATAAACTATTAGTTTCTTTGTGGTAGATTTTCATTCTTTTCTGTGCTTGACTGAATTTGCAAAGTCAATAAAGTAAAATTTAGTACCTCATGTCAGTTACAACAGTAGAGGGATGAGCTTTGTAGAGAGATAAATCTTCTCATCTGGATGTCAAAGGCAGGGTCAGATGAATCACGCTCCAGAAGTGTTCATTTCTCTCCATTAATGACCAGTTCAAGGTGTGTCTAGACTGGCCCAGCAGTAGATGTCTATCCTAGAAATACCTAAGGTGAGATAAATCCTAACATGATGCCTCTGTAGAGAAGCTTAATTGTACCAGAGAACTCAGGGAAGCTGAAGGAAAAATTATCATTTTTTTTAGCAAAAATTCATTGGGGCTTTAAAGGTAAGTGGTTTTATTCAATCCCTGAAGCTTAAAGATTTAACAGGGAACTATGTTCCTGGTTGTTAAAGAATCAAAGGTTTGATGCTATGGTAAAGACAAATTACTTGCAAAAGCTCAGGTGGTCATTAGTCTGGTCCAGCTGCATTGGTTAGCTGCACTGTGGTTCCATCTACTAGTGTGAAAATCAATTATTCACCCCTAGTACTTATATTACATTTATATTACTTAGATTTTTTTTTTACCTAAACAGGAAAGAACTGATAGAGTAGGAAAAGAATAAACAGCTACTCTGTGTTTCTCTGCAGAGAGGTAAGTGGGATGGAAGAAAGGAACACTACAGCAGATTGAATTATCTTTCATTTCTCTTTATTTGCTTTATGTTGTCATACATATTTTATCTCACAGCAACACTGAATAATAGCCATTAAAAATTAAGATAATTCTTTCAATTCCATTGTTTAGGGACCACTTTGGTTTACAGCTGGTGGATTTCTCAGTAAAAACAGAAGCTCCTACAGCCTTCTAAGCTGAAGAGATCTTGTTTCTCAAGAACAGGAAAGAATGGTCTGTATGATGAGACAGGTTTCCATTAATAAATTTTTTGTGTTTTTTTTCTTTGTGGAAAGGTAAAGAAAACAAAGAAAAAAGTAGATACTTAAGTCTTACAGGTTGTGACTTCTTTAGGAACATGTTAAGGAACAGAAGAAAATCTAGAAGTCAGTGGACCATTTAAAACCCTATAAGTAATGTGCTCTAGGAAGACATTTGGGCAGAGCATCAAAGGGAAGAGGATTCAGTATTGGACCAGGACCCACAAAGTGGGAAGGATGGATCCTACCCCCGCCTGGGAAAGTATGTTCTCACCAAAGCGTCAGAGTGTTTGAAGGAGGGATGAGCAAACAGTTACAAATGCTTGTTCTTGGCCTTTTTCAAAGCATGGTGTCCCATCAGTGATGAGCCTCTCCTCCTGCTTTTAAAGCAAGGGGGGGTCTCAAAGCTATTACAGTCATTAGAGAGAGAAGGTCAAGCCTTCAAACCCAAAAAGATCACACCAGAAAATGAATTTAGGATTGGATGCCCTCTTCAGATAATGATTTTCTTCTTCTTTTTGTTTTTTTTTTCATGGATATAGAGGAGCTGAGCAATCCAAGAGGTGTTTGTAGGGTTTAGTCTGCTTTGGTCTGACAAAAGCCTTGTGCCTGGTATAATGACCTCGTGCTGCATGTAACAACTGCACAAATAGCTAAATGTTTACTCCAGCCCCGAAGGTGGGTGAGAGGCTCCAAAACCAGGAGACTTTGTGTCAAGGCTCTGAGAGCTGAACACGTGGTGTGTGTGAGGGGAGCAGGGTCAGGTCTGTCACTGTGGATGCCCTGAGGCAAACGGGTCTCCAGCTGACACTGTGGGCATATCCCATGGTGAATATACACAGAGACAACTGCATGATAGAGAAGCAGTTCTTCCTTTCATTTTAGTGCAGTATATCCAGCAAAACATCACCTGAAATAACTTTGAGGTTAACAAAGGGAAAAAAACCCCAGACTGTGATTCTACTTCACATTGCAAAGATTAGCTTTCTGTTCAAAATATTCTCTTAATGCAAGAAAAGCATTATTGCTAGCCTGCATGTATGTCAGTTCATATCAAAACTCATAAATATATATGTATTTCTGTAATGCAGCTAACTTTTTTTCTCTTATGAATGTACAGATGTATATTATACACCTACCTCTTCCACTGAGTCCACTGTAAGAAATAACCCAACTGGAGATACATCCTTTGCACTGCCAAATGTGATAAATGAGGTTCAAATGGCAGGGAAAATTATACTGACCTACCCCTACCTCCATTCCAATTAAGTTTTGTAGATGTTACACACAGAAGAAAAAAGGTAGCTCTGTTCATCACATTCTGTTTCAGATAATGTTGGGTGGGATGTCAGTGTCCTGGGAAGGGTAGGAGCTGAAAACAGGGTGAGAAAATGAAAAAAAAAAAAAAAAGAGGAAAAAAAAAAAGGAAAGGAGAACCTCCCACACACACTGACAACTAGTTTCTACAAATATGGTAGTGTGAAAACTTTCCAATAGCTGTTCTGTTACTTTGGTTCCCAGACAGCAAAAACTTGTATGGCTGGCACTTGGGCACATTAAACTGCAGCAAAAATGTCCTTGATAGCCTATTAAATTTTCTCAAGGCTGAAGTGTTTCTCACTGACACTAGGTTTGAACTTTTTATCATTGCAGTTTTAGTCTCCTAAATCTGAATTAACACACTTATGATTATCACACACCATCTCCTTCAGTCTGGCCCTGGGGAGGAGGACTGCAATTCCCCCTTGTGCTTCAGGTCTACTGCAGTGTTTAGAACCATTATTTGAGAGTTTGGGCATTCTGGCAAGACTCCCTCACTGTGACTTGCAGAAATACTGCATTTAGTGAAGGCAGATGCTGGTTTTTCACGCTCTTTTTAACAGAAACACAATAGATTTTGATATGAATAGTAATGCTCTCTAGAAATACAAAGGACATGATTCAGCTGGCTAAACATGAGGATGTAGTATCGTTTGAGACACCTGGGTTTAGATGACTTGAAGTGAGCCCAGCCAGGCTGTGAGCATTGCTTTGGAAGACCTGACAAGCTGGAGAGGCAAACAGTATTGTTGTCTTCTCCCTTACTCTCATGATGAGTCATTTAGGTTTATTATATGCTCTGTTTGCGTGGCAAATGTGAACAAGTCACACAGATAACTTGAGCACTTGCAAGTTATGTAGGCTACAAAAATAAATATTTTTCCCCCTCTGGGACTGTTTGTCTTCCTAGACTCTAAACATCTGAGAAGCGCAGCTCAATCACATGACTATCCAGTATTTCTATAGTAGCCTTTTAATTAATATCAGTGTCATGACATCTCTAGTCCTAGGAATGTGCCATGCCTGTGCTTAATTTTTGGAAAAAAAAAAAAAAGATAGCTTTCAATAGGACAAATAATAGTGAAATGAGCAGGGTACATGATAAAACAGTTCCTTTGTCATTCACTTAAGCAAAAGTAATCAAAACACTTCACTATGCTAATAAACTGCAAAATTATTCATTGAGATGGCTTGTTCCTTCATCATGTCATAGCCTCAAAGGATTTGTCACCAGAGCTTCCGCACAGATTTTCAGTATTTTTTGCATATGTAAAGAAGTCTTAAGGGAAAACAGCACAGAAGCTCAGGCCCTACAAAAGGCCATGTCAGATGGGTAAGAGCTGTGAACTTAATATACTTCGAGCATGCTAATATAGAATAATGTATCTAAGTGTGTCTTGTTTTCCTTCCTGTACTAAAAAACTCGTTCTTAGGAAACTATTTTTAAAAGTTGTGTGTTTAAACTGAAGACATATTTTTTCACTGATGTGCAATAGCCTAATACTCCTTGTATGTAAACAGCTACATGTAGAATTGGAGGCTGTAAAGCTCATTCTTTAAGCATTTGGGTGGCAGGCCAGAGGCTGCAGAGCTTTGCTTGCAGTGTTGTATGTTATTGTATAAAATCTATGTTAGGTGAAACATGAGGTTGACATAAGGGACGATGTTCAAGACTGTTTCTTTGTTCCCCTTCCTCTAAATTAAAGAATGTTACACACATCTGTTTACATTCACTCTGTCACTAATGAGTTCAATAAAGGTTGTGTGATTTCTGTGCTGCAGAGCTGATGAAGTCCAGTTCAAGCCACTTACACTGGTGCATCTTGGTCTGAACAAAGATGCTCTAAACCACAGTGGTTGTAGCTGCAACGTGGCCTTCAGTGTGCAGGTCCCAAACACAGAGTGGGGTTACCTCTGCCCGTTGCACGCATTTTAAGAGATGGGTCAGAGTATCTTTGCCCCTCTTCCCCCTTTTCCTTCAGGAATACCCACTGAGTGAGATTTTAAAGGAATTCCTCCGGGGTCCATGAATCCACAGGAGATGTTCCTGCAGAGAAGTAACATGGTGCAGAGCTTCCCACAGGACCTTCACTGGAGTAGTTACCTTCCCAAATGGCTTCTGCAGCCCACGCTGTGCTCCCTGCTGTTCCAACACCACTGAGCTACCCAAAGTGTACCAAGAGGGAATCCTTGTTATGGGCATGGAAGCATTTGCTGAAATTCAATATAGTAACTTTTTGGTCAGTTTACAGGGACACGAAGTTCTTGGAAGTGAAGTACCTATCAGTGTTATTTTCCTGGCAAAATGTTTTAATTAAAGAAAGCCATTTAGTTCCTACTTAATTATTTCTGGGAGTGCTGCTAGAGTTAGACATTTAACTTGTAAATGTCAAGCATTTTGTCTATTCTGCTCAATTTAATAAAACTTATAATGATTTCTACCCACAAACCATCCCAGTTATTACAAGCCCAGGTCTTCAAATGGATTGTTTCAATTTAGTTTATGAACAGATAAAGAACCTCTGTGGCTCTGGCACTGGAGTCCTTTGTGGTGGATCATCAAAGGCCATGTTCAGAGCAGGTGACTCAAAACCACTCTCTACAGGCAAGGCATGTCAGAGTCTGAGGAAAACAGAATAGGAAATATTTTCCTATGAAATCTGTTTAATACACCCTACCTTGGTAATGGCTTCTTGCTTGTGTCCTGACTGCCATCACTGCCAGATGCTGCTCATACAAAGCCCCGTGCCACACCCTGATGGAACCAGAGGACCACTGATCATTCCACATGGAATTGATCTGAAAACCTTGGTTCTCTGTAAGCAAAAATTGAGATCTATCCCAGCCCACACTGTGAGGAGGAATGGTCTTTAAGCAATAAGTTGTCTGGAAGGATAGTGGTATGACCTGATGGCTCAGATGAAATTTTAAACAACCTCAGGCGAGAAATCATGATGGACTTCAGGATACACACTGGGAGGGCTGCTCCGAATTGTGGTTCTTCTCTAAATCTCTTGCAGGTGCTAAAACTACAAAGCAGGCTTGAGACTTTGGATCCCTGCAGTGATGTCTAAGTTCAGTTATCAGTAGCAAAGGGTTCAAAACTTTCCTGCTGCTTAACTGTAGGAAGCAGAAAGACAGAGGCTTCTTTATAGCATCTCCATGCTTTTTGAGTTCAATCTTTTCCATGTAGGTTTCCTTTAGGCTCATTGAATTCTGTCATATCACTAGTCTTTGGGGAAGGGAACCCACATTTTTCAAGAAGGGTTTTCAAAACTGACTTTTAGTCCAATAGCTTTATGAACCGGGCAATATGACAGTTTGCTTCCCCATTTCTGCAAGGCAGGAAAAGGAAATATCTGAAGATCAAACACTTGACCTACAATGTGAAGTTCATGTAGGCAGTAAAAGGATTTCGATTCCTCAGTTTCCTCTCTATGACTAATGTGTTTAACTGCACCACAAACAGGACAATGCTTTAAGCTGGCAGACTGGGAAATAAAAAAAGCAACACAAGTATAAAAAGAGACTTTGCTGTTGCTGAGAAATGAATGTCCTTGGACTAAGAAGTAAAAAATGTCATTGGCAACTGTTAGGTACAGAAGTATCAATGAGGAAAAAAAAAAAAGCAGGAGGTAAAATGGGGAGTGAATAACACTTGCTGCTAAGATAATTTATTGAAATAACTGAAATATAAGTAAACTAGAAAAGAATTTTAAGGCCAAGAGATCCCACAAAAATAGCTTAAGTGCTCACTCTTAAGTCAGATGATGGAAGGGAAGCAGGGACAAGAAAGTACACTCCTGTCTCTGTACCATTAGCGTGAAGCATGAAGGACATGGAGGATCCATAATGCAGGAATGATGAAAAAAGTGAAAAGCCTTCCAGCCCAAGGGCAAAAGGTGGGCATTTCACTGGAATGTTCCTATGGGCAGTGGCACAACAGAGAGTTCATTCTACTTTGTTCCACTTTACACACAAAGACATGTTTAGAACCAATTTCCCAGATTGGAGACTGGCTGCAGAGTCCAGGCTTTTCTGTGGGATGCAGTAACTTGGACAGTTATGCACAGTTGTGTTTTTTTCTGGTTTTTTTTTTTCTTTTGTCTCTCTATCTCTGGCAGAGCAAATATTGATTAGTTCATACGCAGTGGCCAACCCCATGAGGGAGCACAGAAAGCTCCTCAGCAGAACATCCTGTAATCAGGTGATTCATGCATTCCTGTGAGTGATGGATGTTGAAAGCCTTTCAGCAAGAAAGGTTTCCTACACTTTGTAGATAAAAGGACAGGAGCAGCAGCAACAGCCATTGCTCTGACCACCTTTTGAAGGAAGAAACTGCCTTGTCAGTGTTAGAAGGAAAAGCCATGGATATCAGTCACAAGGACGTGAATCCCTGAAGTTGGCACTTAAATCTCAGAGGGGCAGAATCAATCACTTCCCTGTATACAGTTTTTTTGAGCAGGCTACTTGGATATTCAGAGGGCTGGAAAACAAGGGATAGATCTTGGGCGTTTTATGGAGTGATGAGTGTATATCTGATCCTAAAAATGCTGTGTGACACTAACAGTCTGCTGCTTCTGTCAGTAATCCTGATACTAACAGCTGATAAAATGAGGGGTCAGTAGTTCATTTGACCCAAGTTGGACTTCTAAATAAGCAAAGATAAATTGCCCAGCTCAGTAGGTTGTTTCTCCCTGCGTGGCAAGGATGGACACGCCAAATGCATGAGCAGGAAATGGAGCACTGGGGCTGGGGTGGGCTGGGATACACAAACACACTGTATGGCCAACCCCAGAGGTGTGAGATGCACTGTATTGCACACAAAAGCTAATGCATTCCAGATTGTGCCTGTCAAGTGCTGATGGCTTTCAAAGGATCCATCCTTATATTCACCTTTGAGTAAGTCACAGATGTGTGGTTTTGCTCTTTCCATGCTCCCAAATGAACTGACAGCAATAGTTCAGAATAGAGTCTTCGGACAGGGAAAAAAAAATCAGTGTTTCTGGCTGAAAAGGGAAAAAAAAATCAACATGTAGATGTCTCACAATGATGAGTTCTGCTAGGTGCACCACAAGTAGTATTTCGTACTATGAGCCTTTTGGCCCATTTTGTGATTTGAGCTTGCAGGTTTTCCTCAAAACTGAAGCAGAGGGAAAAGTAATTTCTAAAATCAAAACTATGTACCTTAACCATAGTAGGATATATGGAAATTATATTTTAAGAAATTCAACTGTTGCCCAACATCAAAACCCAGCAATTTCTAATGGAAGGCTGATGACCACAGACTTTACTCCCTGCCCAGTCTTAAGGAGCTGCCTGCAAATCAACCTGGGAATAGTGTTTTCTATCTTTATGACTTACTGTTCTTGTAACTTGTTTCAGGGAAAAGACCCTTATTTGTATGTTACTGTGTTTAAGCAATGATGGAGTTATGTGTATGTTATATACAATACATTCATATGTTACATATAAAAAGGTTGACATGGGTAAGAGAATGTGTCAAAACCTCCACCAGTTGAACAGCAAATGATGTGCAAAGATACAGATAAACATTTCCAGAGCCAATGTACCTGGGAGTTTCACCTTACCCAGCTGAAGGTGCCTCCTTGAGACTTGTGGAGGGGACTCTTGTCACCAGTCCTCAGCCAGTGATCACCCACCCTCTCCAAGAGCTTTTTCATCAAGATGTGCCCCATTTCAAAGTTTCTAATAAAGCTTGCTGAGCAATGCACTGATGCAGTCATTTCTGTAACACATTATCCATAAGGAACTGGCAGTGAACAGCCATTGGCATGTAGGGAGATGTGTGGGGAGGAAGGAAATCAACAAAGAGAAGTCTGGAGAGACTGAACACTACTATTTTTTGCTTGACCAAACAATCAAGATCCTTTAAAGAGCAAGGGTGGGTCAGAAGAAAACTCTTAACTATTTTTTTTCAGTATGAAGAAAAATCCATCTGCACTAGTTGAGACAGACTCCATCAGAAAACTCCAGTTTCTCCATCCTAGTAAAACTCTAGTGATTAAAAAATGTCATTATGGACTCTTTCCCCAAGGCAAGTTAGAAGGTGGCACTGTCATCCAGGCCAACTGCAGAGCTGGACCAGGTGGGATTCTAGCTGGGAATGACTCGGGAGGAAAGCAGGGTGCTTCATGTCTGTTATTGGCAGCTCCTAAGACTCCCAGGATAATTCAGGTTGGTAAAGATCTCTGGTGGTCTTCTATCTCCAGCTCAAAGCAAAGCCTTCAAGGAGATGTATGGCCAGGATCTTTATTTCTTCTTGCATAGCACAGAGTCTGTCCAGAACGAGCAGCACACGCTGTACTGGAACCACCGTCATTTTGCATTAGGGATGTAAACTGAGGGCCTGATTTGCTGCCATCATTGTAGAGCCAATGGCACCTTTTCTGTTGCTGTATGTACTGTGCTCAAGGCCTTGACTCCAGAACTAGGGCTGGAGTGGATCCCAATGGGCTGCTCAGCCTGTGTCCCTGGCCTGAAGCAGGATCAATGAAGCAAAAGTATATTGTGACATGTATTTGTCAGTCCTGATCTAGAAATGCGTAGTAGTAAACATCTGAAAGTTCTGTTCAAGTCCATTCAAATGCTTCACTATCACTGGCATGCTTTTGAAAGACTTGCTTAACAACTTCCCTAGTTATACCTTGCTGAAATGTCATCATCATCATGGCTGGGCTTTGCAAACGAAGATTTGGGAAGGGTCTCTACCCACGTTCGTTACAAGCGCGCTGGTGGCTAAAAAGGCCAATATGAGACAGGCACGTCTGGTTGCAAAAGGCACAGCAGAAAGACTCTTGCTGAAATGTAAGCCCCTCTTTTCTCTTCTACCTCCAGAGGACCTGTAGAGCAGTTCATTGCCATCTTTATGATAGCCCCTCTCATACTGGATGACTGCATTTAGATCTCCTGTCTTCTCAAGGTCAAATGACTTAAACTCTTGCAGCCTTTCCTCACAGGTGATATTGTCTGTAGCTCTGCTCATTCTTGTTGCTCTCCTATGGCTTCCTGTTGCTCCACCTACTTTCTGAAATGCAGTTCTGAAAATTGGGCAGAGCATTCAACCGAGCCCTTGCTGGGGCTGAAGCGAGTGGAGGGATTGGTTATACCCCTCTTGATCACTATACAAACACCTAGAAATCCCCTGGTCTTTCCCTGAAATTGATACCTAACGAGCTGTTCCCTACATCTGGGGAAACATGTTGCCTACATTTGGGTAGCTAACAGGTTTTGCTTTTGCGTGAAGCTTTGCACTTATCCTCACTGAATTGCTTCTTTTTATTAATCTTTTACTATTATTCCACCATGTTAAAATCCTTTCGAATTATAAACCTGTTGGCCAGAAGGATTTAATGCAAGATTTCAATTCTACAAAAGCAGTATAAACAGGAATCAAGAGCTTCCAGGAAAGAAAGATATGACTAATTATCAGAAAAATATTTATTGTGCAATTATAAATGTCTGCCCAGACTGGAGGGGTAGGATGAATTAAAGAGGTGATTACCAACCTGATTACCAGGGAATGGAAGGCATTAAGGGATATGGATAATGCCAGGAGAAGGTTAAAGTTTAGGTCACATACGAGAAGTGAAAGGACTAGAAAAAAATTCAACTCCAAAAGAAAAATCAAATGTATAACAAGCCATAGTATCAGAAGCAGGAAACACAGCCAGAGAATTTGACTAAAGCCCAACATTTACAACACTTTTTTAACCTCATCTGTGACCCACAGAGGCCCCAAGGGAAAATGTTGACTTCTCCCAGCTCATGTGTTACAAAAGCTCATTATATTTAAAGGAAAACCTCCCTGGGAAGCTTATTTAATTTAACATCACGGTTCAAGTGAATGGATGGGAAGATAAACAGAGATGGGGATTGCTGGCAGGCAAGTAAGGTGGCCCAGCTTTCAAACTGCTGCAGAATTTATTCACTGTTAAAAAATGAAGTTCTTATAGGTGTCCTTCACATGCAGTTTGGAGTCAATCATCAGTCTCAGCTGGCTTTGGGGCATAACTTGGAGTTAAAAAGAGAAGGAAAAAAAATTCTGGCAGAAGTCCTGAGGACACTTGTCTTCTTCACCTAACCAGATACCAATAAGGCTTTTAGGATAAATCAGCAATTAACTAATTTCTGGACTCAGCTGGATGTGGACTAATGGATCAGTGCAAAGAGGCCAAGGTAACCCAGGGAGATATTTAATTTTGTCTCATTCAATTCTGTGCAGAAAGGCAGTGTAGCAGGCAGCAGCCACTCGTGGGGAGGATGGAGGTTGATTCTCAGGAGTCTCTAAGTACAGTTCTCTGCTTGACACACAAATTGGGAAATGGGATTGTAATCTGATGCATGACACTTTTGAATAATTAGATGTGAGAAATTCAGCATGCACAACAGATGAAGCTGCCAAAAAATGAAGGGGGGGAAAAAAACGGAGAATTTCCACAGTCCATTTTTGATAACATGGAAAAATGGATCATGAGATGAACTACAGTAAAAATATAGTTAGCCAGAAAGTAGTCTCCAAAATGCCATAAATGCACAGATTTCATGCCACATGGTAGAAGGAAGTGAACAGAGGGCACAAAGGTTAGAGGTAGAAAGACAAGCAGCTTTTTAACTTGTGGACAATTAATAGTGAGAGTTCTACTAGCAATAATAACATTATCTATGAAGTGCAGGAGAAAGGTTGAGAGTGGATTAAATTATCAGTGCAGACAGAAAAAGCTGAGGAAGAAAGAAGCTAAAATTTGTCCAACTAATTAGCCTTGAATGGAGAAGGTGACATGGAAAAATGCACCAAAAATGTGTGAACGCTGGCTGGAAGCTGGATGTCCAAAACACAAGCAGAGAGGATAATGAATTGCCTGGACTTAAGGTAGATAATAAAAACACACTTGGTAACACAAGAGGGTCTTACAAAAATGGGTGGCAGATGTACACTGGTCTCAAGAGAACCAGCTGACAGTGGCTGGTTCCAGTAGAGATGAGCTGACCAGGCTGGGGACGTTTCCCAGGAAGGCAAAGAACAGGACATGATTGAAATTTATTTTAAACCCCAGAAATGCACTCTCTACTAAAACTATTGCAGAATGGCAGAAAGAACGGATTCCATTCCACTCCCTGAATGTTTCTGACAACCTGCTAATACCAAAAGGAAGTATGCCAGCCAAAAGTGAGCCTGTGAGCCAGGGAACATAGTAAATGTTGGCACAGAATGAGGCAATACAGGTGGGAAGGAGGAATGAAATCCCAAAACATTTCTGGGGCTTCTTCTGGTATGGTACTATATAATTTAATGTGGTGCAGCAGAATATTTGAAGGGAATGTCTGGTTTGTCTTCCATCCAGATGACTGCTGATACGCCTTGTCCAACTGAGGAATGACATAAGACAAAACTTCAGGTTAGATGAGACTTCAGGAGGTCTCTAGTCCAACTTCCTGCTCAAAGTAGGGTGAGTTGTGAGGTCAAAACCAGGTTACTCAGGGATTTGTCCAGACTGGTCTTCTAATGGTGAAGTGAGAGAAGATGTTTTAGGCCATTGAGAAAATATATCAGGAAGCTGCAATACAACCTTGAACCCATTCTGTGGCCTCCTTTTTAAATCAGATTAAACAGGAAATGAGAAGAACAGGTTTTAACTCCCCAAACGTGAAAAAAGTTTACTTTTAAGGGCCCTTTCTCAATTGTTACCACGAAGAGATGATGTCCTGGATGCTCTAGCAGATTCAATCTCTTAATCTAGTCTCAGTTTTGAAAAACAGACATTTTTTCCTCCTCATGTGTAAAATGTCTTGCTCACATAAAATCTGAGACCAGTACTTGAGGTGTGGTTATTATCAAGTAGGACCAACGTTCAAGATCAGTCATGCCATCCCACAGTGGTGTGTGGACACTGGAAGATTTGCAAGCAGGGAAGTATTGGCCATGTCATCCATGCAAACACCAGCAAAGAGCTGTGCTGTTCCATTTCCCCCAGACACTGAGTTAAAGTATGTTCAAATAGCCCTCCTTCTCCACTACTCCACATGGCAGATGAAGAGATTTACAGGTGATCTAAGGGAACATTCAGGCCACAAAAGACACACCTGAAATTAAACCCAAAGACAGAAATCAGTTCAAAAGGGGCTATTATTGTGTTCAGAGAATCAATTAATGAAATTTCTGCTCACAAAGGATATCTGAACCTCAGTACAACCAGTTATTTCCCTCTCCCCATCTATTCTGAGATTTCCCATGTTCATTGATCAGTACTTTTGCAGGGTTTTGCAATTCAAACAGAAGTTTTGTTTCTTGCTCTCCCAGTACTTCTTCAAGGGTTATGAGAAAAAGGGAATCATTCTAGAGAGTAAGAGTTTTAAGGATGGAAAAGGGCTTTTATGGTTGTTCCTGTTCGAGCCTAACCATGTTTTAAAGTCCCTTCCAGGTAGAACCAAAATAACCTGAAAAGGTGGTCTTTTATTATAATAAGAGTCTTGAGTTCTCTGGTGTGAAATTATTGTGCTGCCCAAAGGAATTCCTGGCAGTCATCACATACTGAGCTGTTTCACCTGTATTTATTTGGGAGGAAATCTGTGGTCAAGACTGGCCTTGCTTCCCTATAATGGCTCTTTACATTCAGAGCTTGCTTAAGGGTTTGGAAAAACTGCTCTGCCCAGATTTTATAGTTACACATAGATTAGCACACAAGTGTGATAAAAGTGATGCCTTGTGGAGAGGACCTTGCTGGGAAATGATTGCAAACATTACTCTTTCTCAAGTGGAGAAAGTTTCTCAGTTTCTTTACTGGAGAATCAGGAACACTGGAAAGATATATTGAGTTCACAGTATGCATCCTGCAAGTTGTGGGGACACAAACTGCACCAAGTCTTGAGATCTTGGTCAGCAGCCATCCTTCCAAAATTATGCCAGTTTGCCTTTTGTTCTCACACCAGTGCACGCAGAATGACCCCTTGGACACGTGTGAAAAAGTGGTGCCTTATTGCTTGGTCCTCCTCCTTTTGTTAGCTGACTCTTTGGAAATTTAAAACCATGAAGAAACTGTGACACAAGGAGAATAAAATATTAACTTTGCCTGCTGTATGACAACCTCTACAAAGTGCACATGTCTGGGGAACTGTGACTGACAGTCTTTTGTGAAAGGTTGTGTTTGAAAATTTGTTCTGTACGGTGACCTCTGCATTTCTGTAGCTTCATATTTGAACAGATGTCAATTCACACAAGTGGATTGAGGTTCTTTTTGTTCTTAAGCATGTTTTTGTTATTTGTTAGGCTGAAGGGTGTTCCTAGTGTTGTTCAGGACTTGAAAAAAATACATCTAGTTTAAAAGTAGGCATCCTAAGAAAAATACACAAGGTGGAAATCAGCTGGGAATGTAGAAAAAAATGATGACTTCCTCCATATAGTGGGAAGGTCAGGAATGCAGCCTTAGAGGAACTGGGCTTAATTAGCACAGGCCTCCCGAAAACAGTAGGTCTTCAAGAGGAGTGGAACACATGAGACAGCAGAACAATTCACACTTGTTCAATGCCACTGCAAACACGGAAGGCTTGAAAACAGCAAAAAGCATAAGAAAATTTGTGCAGCCTCTTCTCTGTTGGAAAGGTGGAATCAGGCCCTCTGCTCACATGACCTGGCAAAGTGTCACAGCCACCCAGGCTGGACCCCCCAGCCGAGGAGCTGCCCCTCATTAATATGCAGAAGGTTCTGACTTCACTTACATGATCACTGCCAATTTTATAACTATAAGAATCCATTTTTAGAAACGACTGATTCACTTCAGCTGACAGGTTATGTATGATTAATAAGCAACATAAGAAAACAATGTTTAATAGTTTAATGCCTTTAAGTAGAATGCAAAATTATTTAATTGTACAAATTAAAAATACTGAAAAGTCTTTGTAGGCATAAATTTCTCAAATTTAAATTGTGTTACTTTGATAATTTGATGTCTAATGGTGAAACATACTGAACACCTCTTAAAAGTTTTGTGTTTGACTTCGACTTCTAAATAATTAGCAGTAGACTTTGAGGACAGCTTCATATTCCACAAGCATGGAGACAGAATTTGTAAAACAGTAATGTTATGAAACAAGCTCATTTAAAGAATAAACTCTATAAAAAACCAAATTATCAATAAAAAATCCAAACATTAGAGTAAAAGCCCAAATCCTTAGATGCACAAGGCTAAATCCTAAAATTTATCTAGACAATATTTAGCATTACATAAGTAATAAAAGTAATAAATTAGACAAAACTGTAATACTTCCTCTAAAGTATGCTGAGATTACAGTGTGCAAATTGAGTTTGAAATTAACTCAGTTGACAACAATCTGGTTATTTTTATTGCATTTAGGCTTCTAGTTTTGTTTACTTGTTTTGCTCCAAAATTCTAGCTAAAAATCAAGTTCATTTCCAAAGAACTCTTTTTCTAACTCTGGGGAACAGGACATTTAATATGTTGATGAACACCAAGCATCTGCATTCTACTCACAAAATACAAAATAAGCTGAATACAACAGTTAAGCATTTGCTGATACAGTTAAAATAGTGCCAGTGTAGAAGTATTTTTACACAAGCACCTCACAAAATATTTAACATTAAAGTCTAAACATCCCTCTAACTCAAATATATTTGTGATGTTCCCAAAGGGTTAATATTGTCTTGTTTCATTTCTTGCATGTAGTAATTTAGCTCTGAACAAAAGCAGCTCCCCGCTGGTTACCTTGGCTAAAGGAAACACAATGAACTGGTAAAAACCAGTTTTATCTCACTGCTGTTGCCTAGGGCTACAGACAAAATGAAGTAAAAAAATTCACATGCAGAGTATTAGGTGCTTATGAAAGATCCAGCAGCGCTGTTGCCTAGTGATTCAGTGAGGAATCAGCACAGGCCAATGAGGTGTTCGAGTACTGAATAACATCCCTGATGGCTGCTTTACATCTCCTGCAATTCTGTCATACACCCCCATGATTTCCCAGTGGTGAGAATCACTTTCAAGGGAACCTGTCAGAATAAAAAAAAAAAAAAAATTTAAACAAACAAACACATCACAAATAGCAAGATTACTATTTTTGCTTTTCCCTTTGGATGTTGATACTGCTCTAGATTACATACCTATCCATCATGCAATGTTCTTCATTTCTATTAATACTCAATCATTGCAACAGTTTTGATTAAAATACCTTAACAATTAAGACTAACCTTTAGTTTTGAAATTGCAAATACATGTTACTGAATTGTAAGGAATATGCTAACGCAAAATTCATCTTATCATGCTTTTCAAAAGAGCTACAAAATCATCATGATGATTTTGATGTTTATCATCAGCAATTTTGTCAGTAATGCATAAAGATACTATGGGTTTTTTTTTTACCACATACTTTTCAAATTCTGGGGTATTTTTATTGTTGCTTTGGTTTAATTTCAGTTTGTTTTGCAGTTCCTGGTGCTCTGGTACACAGTAGATTTGCTGACATGAAAGCTGCCTCATTAGCAAGGACTCTATTTTGGAAAAAAAGCTACTTCAAAGATAAAGCATTCTTTACCTCAAAGAAGAAAAAGAGCTCTCTCCCCATTAAGACTGTATGTGTGCTCTACTTTAGTGACATTTTGTCTCCATATTAAAAAATAATATTCATATTAACAGAGCACATAACACATATTTAGTTGAAGTAAGTCTGCTGAAGGAAAGCAGGAGCATTTCACAAAAACCTTTTCATCTTCAGCATCTCTAATCCTTAAAGACATATTCTTACTGTATAGAAGGGTAAACAACATGAATAAAAATACAGACTTCTTTTTAAAAGATCACTCCCAATTTCTTCTCTGAGATCAAGCTGTTGGTATGTTATGTTATCTATCTGGCCTCTGTCATTGATCTCTTTGTATGCTTCAGAGGAAGATGAAGTATCTTCATGATGCATGTAGTCTAGCGTGCTGTAGGAGTAAAAGTATGTCAGGACTCCTACAGTAATTTGCTCAGGAAAAGAAGACCAAACAAGGGTAATGAAATGTATCTCTCTGAATACTTCTCCTGCCTACTAAAAAGTCCTGATCTTTGAAACCCCCAGAGAGCCACCTATTGTCCAAGAATGCTTCCTTTCACCTATTACAACATAGCTGGAGTTTTAATTTAAACAGAGAATTATTGTTCTGATAGGAATGGCATACTGAATCCATTTGCTAATGCATTGGGATGAATTTGTCAGTGTGTGACAGTAAAACACCTTAGAAAGAGGGGAGTAAGATGGTTTGTCTCATTTTGTCCATAGGACATTGAAACCTTCTGCCAGCTAATGGTTAGTCTGAAACATGTAACACGAAAATTATACTCTGCCCATGTAATTTTGAACATTCTCAGTAACCATGTAAACATTTGTCTTTCTTAGAAACCTATTAAAGTGTTCATATTTATTTCATGGCCATGATTTCCTCAGGCAAAGTATGCACGTTGCTGCCTGTCAAAAAGCTACCAAAAAGTCTTCTAAGGAAGAACTATAGTGTTGCTATTCAATTTATATGTCACCAATAATACCATATTTATTTTTATGAACTTTATAGCAGTGTGAGTGTAAATACACGCTTTTAATTACAATTAACAATATTTAAACGTAGTAAGGTAATTAAAATATTTATGTGTAGTATACCTTGAAAAACACTCTTGCTTCTCTTTTTTCTTTTGAGGAATTTGTAACAAAAGAAGCTAGGCAAACACAGGTGTATAATGTAATCAACCTATAGAAACGCAGTTTGTAAAGCTTGGGAGTGTTTTCTATCAAGCAACAAAAGCTGAGCAGTAGGCAAGGTGAAGGGTACCAGTAGGGAGAGAAATATAATTATTTTATAAAATAATTACAATTAGGTTCAATACATAGATAGATAAAATAGCTATTTACTCAGCTATTTACTCAGTTTTTACAGATGTTGGTCTGATAGATGATGTCCTCTACTTTGACCAGTGACCAAGGATTTTGTCTGCTTTGTCTGTTAGGCACCCACACGGAAATGTTAAATAGACCCCTTTTCTAAGTGAAAATTACTGAAGAAAGATCTTTTGCAATATTTTTTCAACAGTAACAAATGCCTGGCACATCTAGAAAGCCTGTTAAAGGGACATATTTTTCACTCTACCACACCCAACATGGCAAAGTTTCATGGCAATGAATGAAATAGATTTTGAAATTACCATACTGCATTGCTAAGACAATCTCACTTTCCAAAAGGGAGGTTGACTTTCTTTCAGTTATTTTCCCTTAGAATTGTTACAGTAATTTTAAAAAGCAATTACCCACAAATATGAATATGAAACAATTGAAGTGGAAGGCAAAATAGTTTTTGCTAGATTCTTGACATGATGATAACGTACAAGGCTAAGCATGCCTGAGACAGTAATGGAAATTCAGAATTATCCCTACCTTTAGTGGCACTTCCAAGGCTGTTGTTTGCTGCAGGGACTCCATTGTTCTTTTTACCAGTGCTGTAAGGTTAATTTGAAAACCTACAGCTTTATTTTTCATGTTAGCATTGTTATGTACATATATATAAAAAAATGACATGCTTTATATTTTCTTATATAGTACTTGCATTTCTGCGTAAAAAAAAATTTACCATTTACAACTTTGTCAGATTATTTTTAAGTTATATTTTATCTCTTATGGAAGCTTCGATTTCTTATTTTAAACTGAATTTTACAGTAAAATTTGCAGAATTATTTAACTTCTATATCCCATACATAAATAAGTACAGCATTAATATATTTCATATAGAGTACATCAGCACGTATGAGTGCTGAATTTCTCATCTTTTAAGTTCAGTACTCATAACTATATGTTTGGTTACATTTTATACATTTTAATTTTTTTGTGCGGCCATAAAACTCAATTAAAAAGAAAAGAAAAAGCTAGGGAAAAAAACCCACTAGAAGTCTGGACTTTTTAAAATATCTTATTCTTCAAAGTAAAAAGATCAGAGCCAAATTTTAAAAAAATCTTCCCTGTGGGATAGTGGAGCTCTCAAGCATCTTAAACAATTAAACTTCAGTATAATTCATGTAACTTAACAACTCATCATGCTGTAACACTATGCTCACTATTACTGTGCAAATTCATCTATAATTATTCCAAATCAATCACTTGGGATCAGATTTGTCACCACTGGTCCTGCTAATTAGTGTTTTGGTTGACAAAGATTGCTGCTGCAACACATATTGTTCTAATAAAAATCAAAGAGAGATTGAGTGGATAAAGTTTTTTAAAAAAAAAGTAATTTTTGGCTAGTGAAAGTGAAATAGGAATACCAGGCGGCCCCAGAACACAAGATATGGAGCAACCTCCACTGCTCTGACAGGATGGATGACTAAATAATGGATGTGGTCATGTGCCTCACAGAAGTGAGGGATAGCAGGGAATGTTATACGAGGTGCTGGAGTGAAACCCACGTGATTACTGAGAAGCTTCCTTTGAAGTTATCCCCTGATGCACATCATGGCTCTCTGGTAGCTGAGGCTAAAGGCAAAGGAGCAACAAGAACTCTAAGAAGCTGTGTATGGTTGTTGTTCTGGCTGCTGCCAAAACCTCTCCTAATGATGCCAGCAATGAAGAGCAGCATGTAATGTTTGGTGTCACATGGGTGACACTGAGGATGGCTTGCTAATAATGATGAGGATAACGAGCTTCTGCCTGAACAGAAGTGCAGGGCTCAGGCCGTGTTGGCTCACTCAGACTTGCGTGCTAATGAGCTGTCACGAGCTTTTCCATCAAGTCCAAATTATGCAGGAACTCAAAGGATCAGCGGCTCAAATGCCAAAGCTGAGGACACCAAGACATTTGTTGACACATCTATGTACAGCTACACCTATATATTTGCTTCACGTTAGATTTGAGGTAGTTCATGGTCCAGTGTAGGACACAGCATCATTTTTGGAGCGCAGAAACAAACATTGGAACCGCAGACTGTGAAGGGAGAAGTGCTGGCCTAAATAATTACCCATTTGAAATCCAGTCCAAGTCAACATGGCTATTAATAGAAGAGTGTTGGACTGAGAAGCCCACTCTGAATTTCAACAAGCTGTTGGCTCCAGGAGGTCAGCAACACAGCAGATGCTGGGGCACCCCAGCCAGGTGGGATGCCTTCAGAAGGCTAAGTGGGTGGCCAGTAAGTCCTGGATAAACACTTTTTCCATCAGTAAGCTCCCTATCAGGCTGCATGAGAAGTGCAGAACCCAGGTGTTATCCTCTCATAGCCTGCATATGCACTGAGTTAGACCAGTTTTCCCCTAGTTCTCTAGACCTCTGAAGCTGACTACTTCTCTCCCGTTCAACTGTTATCCCCAAAAGGGGATTCATGATGGTAGCAATGATTGCAACAGCTTTCTCTGTTGGTTGACAGACTTTTCGCTCTAAGGCATCTGGCACAGTCAGAATTCTGCTGCATTCTTAACTGCTCTTAATTTTAAAAAGCACAGATTAAAATGGCCACATCAGTGAACAAACCCAATGGTTCCTCATTCACTTTGACAGCCATTAAAAACCTCTCCACGGGTCTGCTCCATTTTCTTCATTCCTTTTCTCTGTGTCAGTTTGGCTCCCTGTTCTCTTTCTCATGTCACACTGACTTCTTCTCAACCCAGAGTTTAGTGGGTGGCATAGTAAAGCCATTCATTTCAAGCAATCTGAGTTGTTGTGCCTGCATTTCAGCCTTCTGAAATCACACCTTTGCAAATATACAAAAGATGTACCTACATCTACTTTACCACAGATTTTGAATGAAATAATAAGTATATAATAACAGAAACATCAAGAAAAGGCAGCTGGATTGCCACTCATGTTCAGTCGTCTGCTACAACAGTAAACAGGGGAGAAGGAAGCATTTAAACTAAATTACAGTCTTTGCACAAAAATAAATAGGTATAGTGGCTGAATACATTTAGGCTGGAAATTTAAAGTTCTAGATTTTAGAGAGATGAAATTCTGGAATAGTCCCTAGTGGGAGTAATTTTTCATATGGAGATGAAAATTTATAAAGGAGACCATATGGCATGGGGGTATGTAATCGCAGGATAGGTCCCCTTTAGTCCTATGTACACAATATCTGAATCTCATGCTACTTTCTCAAATCTCCTTGAAATCCTCCTCTTTCTCAAAGCTCAAAATAAACAACCAGACATACACAACTCTATCTTCTTTATCTCATATACATTTTAGAGTGTGGTCACTAAAAAAGGAACTGCAGTGTTTAAATAGATGTCTCTACCACTCTTAATTTTTTGTTTCTTTTCTAAGATTTAGATTAGAGGCTTTGGGAATAATAATTATTTCTGTTCAGTCGAAAATCTAGTATATCTGGGGCACATAAATTATTAATTTTAAAATGTTCCTTTACAGTCAGCCATATACTGCAATGGCATCTGTAAAATGCTGCTCTCCCAATCCTTGTAATTTATCTCTCAAAACCCAGAGTCAGCAATTAGGAAAAGTTGTTGATTATACTCATCCTGAAATGCTTTGTAAGTGCTAAGTATGCACACTAAAAGATTATGTATAAAAAACCCCAGTGACAGCAAAGTTAAAAGATTATAAGGGAACTGAAATTTTAACGTATGTCTTAACGTATATTAGATTTTCTTGATACTGGCCAGGATAAACATGGTTATTGAAAGTGCTGTGAATAGGAACAAAGGAAAGACACGCATGCCTGCTGTGGAACAAAAGCTTATTTGTCCCTATCAAACTGGAGACATTTTTCAAGCGCACTCACCTATGAAATTATGACTCCAGAAACATGTCAAAGCTGGCCAGACATATGATCTATGGAACAGGGATTTTTGCACATTGAAAGCTATCTGGAGGCATCTTTAGTTTATGCACCAGTGTTTTTCAAGTTAGAAAAAGGCAGCTCAGAGGACACAAAATGTCACTAACTTGTGATGACAAGTTCATTCTTTTGTTCTTCTGTTACTTGAGTCCCCATTTGAACATGTGCACATTTTTATGCAGCTGCCTCAGTGCCCATTAAGTGGGAAATTGTAGCAAAATAAAATGAAATTTCATGGAATTTGTGTACAAGCCAAAAATTTGTACTGGCAGATGATTAAAAAAAGCTAAGATATTGTTCTTTAGGTAGTAAGATTCTGAATTTATATGAATAGCAAAATAAATAGGCTTAGTTTAGCTTTTTTTTTTTTCCTTAAACTGGTCCTTCTGGTGTTCTTAGAGTAAGTATTTCAGCTGAAATATTTTATACCTGGTAAAATAGTAGAAGAATTGTTTAAAACTCTATGTTTTACATGTATGAAATATAACAACAGATGCAGAAAACCTTCAATTCTATCAATAATGTATAATTATGAGTTCTAAAAAACCATCTTTAAAAATTACTCTAATGCACTGTGATATTGAACACAAAGTACTGAAATACATATATCTCTACAAAAAGATGTGACTTCAAAGTATCAATTGTCTTTCATTTAATTATCACTAATGGATGCAATTAAGCAGGCAGAAAGACATGGAAGAATCTACAGTAATCACCACTGGCAAAGTTCACCTTTCAAATCCACCAGGTATTTATAGAACACACATCAGAAGCGAGATTTTACAGCTGTAACTAGAGGTATCTCTTTGCTTTAAAAAAAAGATTGTTCTGCATTTCTTCACCCCAAAGTGTATTTCCCCCTTTGACCAGTAATGTATTCAGAATAATCCAAGGGCAAAGAGGCATTTCAAGCACAGCATGGAGTGGCAGTGTCAGAAACAGTCCCTACAAAATGAAAAACTGGGTTCTGCAGTTCCTGAATACTCTTCCAGAGTCCCTAGACAGACTCACTGTCTGATCTGGGGACAGTCTGTCTACCTGATTACACAGACCTCAGAACTAGAGATGCTGAGGCTTCTCAGATCCAAAAGCCCAGTTTTTGGCATTCCCAAAATATCATCTGCCTTTCTGCTTCCTGGGCTGCTGGAGAACTCAGGATGTGAGGAAGCCATACAGGCAAGCTGGCTGGAAACCAGGCAGATTATTGATGGTAAAGCTGAGAGTCTTCTGCCCAAACCAAACGAGTTTCTGCCAAATGTTTTGATTTGAACATCCCAAGCACCCTCTAATAGGAAATTAGGATTGCAAAAAGCTCTTATGCTGTCATGTTCTTGCCCTAACCAGAGAACTGAGGGAAATAATATGCCATATCTTTGCTGAAAATTACACAATTCACAGTAGTAGGTGCTTCACTGTATTTCGAACTGTGTCAAAGCTTGGACACAGTTATAAATAAATGATGTTTTGCCTTGTCCATTCAGAGTGAACCATATGCACACTATAAAACTGTGGGTGACATGTGGAAAAAGGTATTCTTGCAAAATATAGATAACACCTAACTTGTTACATGCAGTGCTTTGTACAGAAGCAGATATTAGAGAAAAAGAACACCTTATTGCATACCTCTTGTTTATCAGATTTAAAAGATTCAAAGTCATCTGTGCGTTATTAGATGCACTATAAATTGGATTTCTGTATACTGAAAAGTACTGAAAATTCTTACTGGGGCCTATGAAGTCCTAACCACAACTAAAGAAAGCACCAGCATTACAATTCCTTGTGGCAGTTCTAAGCCCCCATTCAGGAGAGTCTTAGAAGCAAATAGACACTTTAATCTTGTATAACAATATAAAGGAGACACTTCTACGAGGGAAGTGCTGCTGAGAAGGCTTAGGTTCTGCACTGTGTTCTAATGAAATAATACTATTTACCTATATGTTCTCCATTTATAAATCTTAAAAAATATTTAAAGATTTCATATCCATTCTGCAAATAAGAAAACAGAGACATATATTTGTAGTTGCTTTCCTGGAAAAGTAGATCAGAAGCATGACTGGAATCAGAATGCAAACACACTGAATAGTAGGCCAGTGCTTCTTGGATCACACTAAATGCAGGAGAATAACACAGCACTGAACTGTAGTCCATTAAAGCCCTCAAACACTGCCCTTTAGCTTTAAGTCCACGTCTTTCCCTTTACTGAGCTTTGTGACTGTACAACTGAGATTTCTCTCTGGATCATTAAACTCCTGGCTGGAAACTGCAAGTCAGCAGATTCTGTAATTTAAAGTTTCTGAATGGACAAAAGCTCATTAGATATGTAAAGACAAAGCTGACAGCTAAAGAATATTGGCAAATAAAAGTAAGAAGAGTAGGGGTGAAAGAACTTCGGGTAAAGAGATGAAAACCATATTTTGACTTTCAAAGCACTAAAGTGAATTAGGAGCAGGCATCCTAGTGACACTTTTTTGGTTTAAAATTCATATACCTAATCTGTTACCTCAGTTAGCAGCTCCTAAAATAATTGGAAAAGATTAGGAGAAAAGAGTGTTCCTATTTAGTTTCATCTGAAAGGAATCTAGGTCAACTGCTCTCAGACTGCTCTGTGATGTGAACCAAAACTGTTCACACCACAGACTGGGACAACAGGCAGATCTGCTTCAGCATGTACTTCTGACTGGAAGCTGGATGCTAGTGCAGATGCACCCTTTCTCTGCCTATTCAGATCAAGCAAAATCCTCATTAATGACACTGGAGAAGAGCCAGCTTTGGACCCTTTTAAGACAACTGGGATTAGTTCTTTTACCAGTAGTAGCACTATTCACAAAACACAGTCAGGGAGGCTGGAAGGAACCTTTGGAGGTTACCTGGTCCAGCCCATCTGTTCATAGGGGCTACGTAGGGTTGGTTGCCCAGGAGTGTGTCCAGAAGGTCTTTGAACACATCCAAGGATGGAGAGTCCACAGCATCTCAGGGCAACCCTTGCCAGTGCTCAGTCAACCTCACAGTAAAACACTATTTCCTAATCTTCAAAGGAGACCTTTTGTGTTTCAGTTTGTGGCCACTGGCTCTGGTCCTGTCACTGGGCACCACTGGAAAGAGCCTGGCTCCCTCCTCTATGCCCCTCCCTTCAGATATGGATATACTTTAATAAGACCCCACGAGCTTTCTCTTTTCCAGGCTGAACTGCCCCAGCTCTCCCAGCCTGTCTTCATAGGAGAAACGCTCCACACCCTTCATCATCTTTGTGACCCTTTGTTGTACTTTCTCCAGTCTGTCCCTGCCTTGTACTGGGGAGCTCAGACCCCAGTGACGAATAAAGAGGAAGGAAATGAACGAATCACAAGATGAAGAAGGAAATTAATGTCTTACGTTGGTCTTTTGTGTTAAGAATAAGACATTCTTCTGTTCTGACATAAGTGAGTACATCTGAAAGTTCCTGTAATGCAGAATTTTCTTTTTTTCTTTGCCTCTTAGGGCAAAGTAGAGACAAATCAAAAAATCAATCAGGAGAATGAAACAAACTCCCACGTTGAACACTCAAGCTTGGCAGCCTATGTTAAGTGCAATGACAATTTCCAAGGTATCTCACACCTCTAGAACTGCCCGGGTCCATTTTCTAAAGGTCATCTTAGTGACTTCAATTACAGGGTGATAACTCTGAAGCACGACAAGGAATTTACACGTGTTTGTTCTGCACGCTGCAGATACACCTGGAGAAACATGAACTGGTTGCTGTGTGCTGTGCACTCCAGTCTTGAGTATTTGAACCAGACCTGGTGTTTTCAGAAAAAAGCCCCCCAGTCATCACGTTTCTATAGTGGGATAATGTTTTACTGGTGTCCATACAATAGAGCTTTTTCTGTTATACTTGAAAAGTATTGATTTTTCCTGAATTTGCTACAGATTCATACTAGTAACACAGATCAGAATTTGACCCAATGAGGGAAGAATCTGTGATTTTCTAGATGTATAAGCAACCATGAATAATTTTCATCTTTTGGGTATAATATTAGCTCTATATTTAATGCAAATTGATGCAAAATAAGATAATAAAAATTGTTCTATGATCTCTTACAGATTTCTTACAATATGCTACACTTTCTAATTCTGAAAGTATGTCCCTTTTAGACATTGCCTTTTCTGAGTAGATACTGCAAACTCAAATAAATTGTATGGTGTTTTTTTAATTTAAATCAGATTTGAACTCCTCTATTTAGAGGTCAAATGTTAATATATTAACCTAATTCACTACAATGCCTCTAATATATTGAATTGAAATATTTCCCAGGTAGTTTGTTTAGATTAGGTGGAGGTTTAATGTTCTCATTTTGAACTAATACTCACAAGAGGGATCAATGATGAAATGAGACTAATATAGCAAATTGCACTGTTCAAATGAACACAGCATAGGAAGGTGAAAATTAATTTTTTATTAGATGCTTAGGTTATAATGAAAGATATTTCTTGTATGGTTCATTTAAAACATTTGTGACATTATGCTAATTGTTTCAGCCAAACATGTTGTTGAGCTTCAAACAAGACCAAAGTTTGTGAATAAACATTTGGTGCCTACAGGAATAAATCCACTACTTACTGGAGAAGAGACCAAACAGCCTCCTATGTGGCCTCTCTTGTGAACTAAATTTGTACCAGATGCTGAGATAAACTCTGGCTTAGGAAATAATGTCTGGAAATAAGCCAGACAAGAGGATAAAAATGTAGGCAGGAACTTTTCCTAACCTTAACCTTGAGAGTGCCATCATAATGATTTCTTAATATTAAAAAAAGTAGTAAGCTAACTTAGAAATTACAGTACATTACATGGTTACATTAAGAATTTCATATTTCTTTATGCAATAGGGTCCAATCTAAAGTATTTAGGAAGTTGCTTTCCAAACCATACTTTTTTAAGCTGGTCTATTTCCTTCTAAAACCCTTTAAAACCTTGGAGAAAATATTATTATTCAGTTTTACAGGATTCACACACTGGATGATGGAATGTTGATAAGAAAACTAAATACAAATAAGCATGGTGATGAATTCCAGATGATAAGTATATCATGTTTTATCTATATAAGAGCCAGGGGTGGAAAACATTCAGAAAAATCTGATTAGTATACATTTTCCTAATTGTGAGAATCAATGTGCTGCTTCTTGCTACATTAGCTCTTTATTGTCTGAGAAATCACAGGATATAGGGAGTAAAAATGAGGTGGGAGGGAAAGAGCAAGATAGATTGTATTTACCTGAAAATTCCTGGATTTGAGAATCTTCTACTTCAAACAACAATTCATCATGGATCTGGGCAATTAACCTGAAAAATTTCAGAGACTTTAGATAACATATGCAAAAAATTCTTTCCATTTGTATCATCAACTACTTGTCACACACACAATGATAAGTTAAAGTGAAAATAAACACCCAAAGAAAATTAAAATATCATTAATGGATTTAAAAGAATTGCCAGTCCACGTATTCTGGAAACATAAAGGCCATGGTTGTAAACCCAGACTGTGCTTGCATAACTTATAAAAGTCATTCAGGGATTTGATGATGTGACAAGGTATTACTTAAAAACAATGTAATTTGCAGAAAAATGCAAGAAATTATGGAGACAGGCTATGTTTTGTTAACATA
The DNA here is from genome assembly GCF_003945725.1 of Corapipo altera. Classification (NCBI taxonomy): domain Eukaryota; kingdom Metazoa; phylum Chordata; class Aves; order Passeriformes; family Pipridae; genus Corapipo; species Corapipo altera. Next base: position 2,614,252 of record NW_020884947.1, read on the forward strand.
CCTTGTTTTCTTCAAGTTGAGTTGGAATAAATGTAGTTGCAAATGGGTGATTTTACTAATGAAAATTAGGTCAAAATTAAAAGTATTTGGCTCATTGATACACCAGTATTAACTCCTAGCTGTTTAGTGACTTGAGTCCTTTCCAGGAAATAATGTTTTCACTTCTGTGCAAAGTGGGTGTCCTCATGCTGACAAACAAGGGGGTTGAAGAATGAAACTGCAGGCTCATACACAACCTGATCCAGTGCCTGTGCTATCAGGACAGTCGCCTCCATAAGGACAGAGTGTACAGCTGAAAGCAGTAACACCCTGAAAGCTCAGCAGCTACAAGTACTCGAGCTCTTCAGCTGGAGCTGTTTTGTAAGGAAATGTAACTGCTGCTTTGTTTTTCTCTTTGTCTGCCATACTGATAGGTCTCTTGCATATGCACTGTGACTTATTTGTAGAGTGCTCACAGGAGTAGCACCCTAAATTGTTGGTTTGAACGTAAATGAACTTTCACAATGGAAATGATAAATGTATTTGATTGAATTAAGTCCACAGCAGAATAGATGCAATATAGCACATATAATCCCCGAGTGTAGTAGTAGTAAAAATACAGTATACCTGATTAGACTTTATTCCTATTAGATCTATTTTATTACTTCTTTAAGTACTGTAGCTGGGAGTGTAAGTCATAAAACTGTAACATCCATTTCCAAATTTCTTTGCAATTAGTATATAACATAAGAAAGACCTGCACCTGTTAGAGCAGCTCCAGAGGAGGCTTTGAAGATGCTCAGAGGGCTGAAGCACCTTCCCATGGGGACAGGCTGAGACAGTTGGGGTTGTTCAGCCTGGAGAAGGCTCCAAGGAGACCTTACAGAACCTTCCAGTACCTAAAGGGGCTACAAGAGAGATGCAGAGGGATTTTGCCAAGGGCCTGGAGAGACAGGACAAGGGTAACAGCTTCAAAATGACAGAGGGCAGGGTTATAGATTAGATATAAAGAAGAAATTCTTCTTTATGAGCATGGTGAGGCACTGGAACAGTTGCCCAGAGAAGTTATGGATGCCTCATCCCTAGAAGTGTTCAAGGCCAGGTTGGATGGGGCTCTGAGCAACTTGGTCATGTGGAAGGTGCCCCTGCCCATGGCAGGGGGTATGGAACTAAATGGCCTTTAAGGTCCTTTCCAATCCAAACCAAACCATTCTGTGATCCCATTTAAATTAAATGCCCATTGTAGACTTTTCTTAATACCTAGCAGTTATTCAAGTAAATACTTCTTTACAAATGGCTGAAACATCAATATGGTTACTAGTAATAACTTTTCACAGTTTCTTAAGATAGTTTCACACTGCCTTAAATTACAATGTGACATTGACTAACAGTATGGTGAGCTCTAATAATAGCTCTTAAATTATTAGTCACTTACAACACAGTCAGAAGCAGAGGGAAACAGATTAACATATTTCTAATAGGAAATTGGGACACAGGATACAAAAAAGAAATAGATGAAAAGACCAGGATCATCTGTAGCAAGAGAATACAGTTACATTAAAAGTTATAGTTTCTAATGCAAGTAAATTAATTAAAGCAAGAGCGTCCTCATAATCATTGAAATGACATGTAAAAGATATAAATCAGAACAGTGAATATTAAAGATGAACAAACTGTGAATCAGTGGAATAAGTGAAAATAATTGCATTGATTAAACCAGTGCAATAAAAACATGAGAGACTGGTTATTGTATGTACCAGAGTAGTGTTTCATGCCTTCAGTCAGGATAAGAGCACCATATATTCTGTATGTATTAGTAAGGAAAAGTCCTTTCTGAGAAGAATTTACAATATACATAAAAATTTTATCATAAATTTATCAGAACTTAGGAATGGAGGAAAAGGATTTTAAAAACCACTCAGCATTGTTTCTACTGATCACCTCATCTTTAAAGGAAAAACTGCATTCAGGAGGAGCAAAGTTGGACCAAAATTAAGTGTTACCTTCATGCATGCCCAAAAACCTGTGGAAGCAACATAAATTAACTCACAATTTCTGTATGGACAGCAAAATAAACTTGACACAACTCTACATACTCCAGTTCACGTACTGAAAACAGCACAGCTCTTATAGCTTGGTTCTCCATCTGAGTTGGAGGATCCTGTTTCTCATCCTTATCATCCTGAATAGCACAGGCCACAGCTGGTTACATTGCCAGTTAACTCAGGAACTGCTCAGAGTTGCAGGGTTACATCTACCCCATCTTAAACATCTAGTGATTAAGTTGAAGTTCAGGACAGCATTTTGTCTGCTAAACACAGAACTAGAAATTCACATTTGATGGTTCCCTGTCTAGCTCTGCTACTTTCCTAAGCAATGCAAATTCAGTTAGAAAATGGGGATAATATTTGAGAGATCTAAGAAATAAGTATTTCTAATACACTTCTATTCAAATGAAAGGTATTACATAAGATTTAATTAACGCTAAACGTGATTTCCTAGATTGATGCCAAGAAGTGAAACAGTATACACAATTTCCTCCTTAGCATTCATCAATCAAGTTAGATATTTTCTTGATGATCTCTTATCTCTTTTTCTTATCCATTTCACATCAAATTAATATGTTTTGCTCTTACAATCTTACAGTACAAGGCCAACTGTATTTTTTCAGGCTTGTTAAAGTAATAATACTTGTATGCAATGTGCTGTTCCACAGAAGGAAGCATTCAATTTGACAGCAATACACATGAAAGAAAAAAAATCAAAGCAATTTACGCATTCAAAATTCATAGCTTTCACCATTCCAGTGCATGCACCCACCCACCCGTTGCACACCTTGAGTGAAAGAAGTTTGAAAAAATCCCTATACTTTTGCTTAATAGCTTAATTGAATCCTCTTCACTTTGAAGGAATATTGAAATAGCAAGCTCCTCTCATTAACTGTTGCTAAGAGGTATGGCCAGCTGGATTACAAATTGCAAACCAGGCAGAGACTAGTTGTTTTTTTTTTTTGTTGTTCTACAGATGATAAGAATGCCTTTGATTTACAAGCTAATATTTTATTAACTATTTTCTTGATTGTCTGAAAATCAGGCAAGATTGCCATAGTAGCCTTTATCAGAGGCTGGTTTTTAACAGCCACATGCAGTGTTTCGGGACATTACAATGTGCCAAGAGTTCCTCAAAATAATTAAATTCATGCTCCTTCTATAGATAAGGGATTAAGGTTGGTTCTGACTTTGATGTTCTGAACTGACATCTGGAAAAGCCCAACTCTATGCATTGACTCTGTGGGGGTAAAATCAGTCATTTTCTACTCAGACAAGGTTTTTGTCATTTAAAAAAACACCATGTCCCTGATCATTGAAATTGTGAACATTTTCTGATACAACAGTATTAGATTTTATATCCCAATAATTAATATCCTTGTAATTCCTTGTAATCCTATGCAATCCCTTTTTTTGACATAATCAAATAAATCAATGATCAATAAATAATAATCTAACTAGCAATATAACATTTTTCATTTTGAATCTGAAACCTCTAAATGCCTAATGGGAGACTTCAACACTGCAGACACAGGAGTACATGGTTAAAAGTTTTGCATATAAAAATAAGTTTAAAAAATCCCCAAAAAGCATAAAAGCTTTTAAGCGGCTAGGAAACAAACAAACAAAAAGATAAAAACAGTAAGGTATTTTGAAATCAGACAAATAGGGATATATGAAAAAAATCCCAAAACCAAACACCAAAAAACCAAAAAAACAATGGAAATAAGTTTTATGTTTTGTAACTGAAAAGAAGAATTTAATGACTTGAAAATCTGAGACATTCACACTCAATAAATAAATATTTAATAAAATAAAATAATGGTTTAAAAGGCATGTAATGAAAGACATTGTCAGAAAAAGCCAGAATGGCTGCTCATGTAACAAACACTTGTGTGGATTTCAAGAACATTGAGAAATGATGACATACAATGAATTTGTGGGAAGACTTTTAAATCTTATGTTTCAGAACTTAGACTCATCTCCACAAGTAGAGGAAGATGAAAATCTGCAGACAGACAGGCTACCCCACTACAGATCTTACACCTCCCTCCTGAAGCATCTGCTACTGGCCACACTCAGCAATATGGATGTTGGCCAGATGGATGTTGGATCCTATTCTTCTTAGAAATATCCGTGTTCCCTACACTAAAACACTATTCATTTTTTTTCTGATACTACTAATACTACCTGTTATTTAGCTTTGCCACAGCTTCCCCACAGATTCCAGTGGACAAAATGTCTATTAAGTTGTCACGTAACTAAGGAACAAGGTTATGATAATTTTGTAATATTTTGTAGAGTTTTCCTGTTGGTTTGTTTTGGTTTTTTTTGAAGCTGCATCTATCAGGATTTCTAATGTGGTACTATAAAAGTTATAGTTCAAGACACATCATGTCTTCATAAATGTCACTTGCATTAACTTTAAGCTACCTGTTCCAGTGTTTCCATGATAAATACCAAGATATTTTAACATTTTAACCATAAAAATCCAGCTAATTTATGAAATTGGTTTTCTCAGCAGCTACATCATGAAGAGAAGGAAACTGAACAGATGGTTAATTAAAGATAATAGAATTTTTGCATGTATCCAAAGTGTTTGAAAACATACCAATCTAAAAGGTGACCTGCAAAAGGGTTTTATAGATGAAATACATTTATTTGCATCCAACAACTCACATAAAGGAACCCTGAAAAACCTGCTACATCATGAATGTCCTTTTTGGCTGTGATATTTAAGCATATTAAATATACTTTGTTCTTTCTATAAAGAATAACTCTGACTTGCTCTGGCTTACTGTGCATGAAGTGTTCAGGTAACAGTGGATACATGCAAAATACTGCTTTGAATGCTCAAGGAAAGTGATGATTTTCCTAAGTGACAGCCTGCCCAGAAATTCAATGTTATTTGGCCACTTTGGGAAGCGAAGAGCTACATGTTGGTCTGGGACAGCAGCTAGGGAGAGTTCCCAGTCATTTCTGACATAGCAATACAACCTGGGAACTTCCCTTCTGCTACTGAAACAAAAGCATTTGTGTATGAAACAACAATCTTACTCTCCTCTCAAGCAGAATCCAAAACTTTTATCTTTTCCTTGTGATTCTATTTCTCCAGTATTAGGCTATAGATAAAAGTTGACCATCTTGCTAGAGTTAATCCATATCCTGGGTGGGAAGTGTGGGCAGAGTACCAGAGCAATAACCATTTACTAGAAAATCCTGGTTAACTGGTAGAGAACATGACTAAAAACAATTATTTAATTCCTGAAGAAACAGATAAAGGGAAGTAAGATTTATGTTCAGAGTTAAAGAAAATCAACACACATAGCAGCAGCTCTAAGCATTTTACTGAATGTATTTGGTTGAAACTATGATGTAATCATGAAGTTTGGTTTATTAGTATGCCTTCTTGTATGAATCTGAGAAATGATAAGAAGTTCATAAAGTAATAATGATTGAATCCCTACACACCTTTTAAAATGCCTCTGGATTCTTGTGTCATACTAAAACTGAAGCCACTTCCAACAAATGAATCATGTGTGATTTATCACATGACTTGTATCTGAAGAAAATCCAGGTCAGATAACAAAATGCTTGTTCTTGGGATGATAGGGGCTGTTTCTAACTAATTTACCTATCTGCAGAAGTGAGCTGCATTTACAGCTCACCAGCTCAGAAAATCATTAGGTTGATTAAGGAGTTTGTTCATTGAGGAAGACATATAAAACCTCCAGCATCCACTGCTATTGAAAAACAGCTGGGACCAAGAAAATATACCTTTTCCTTTTATTTGCTGGTGGCTTTTCCTTTTCAGATCACTCATTTAGATCTGGCCTGTGGCTGAACCTCTCTCTTTAACCAGGCTCCGGACATGCTAAGAAGTAAAGCTGTGTGTTTGTGGCACAGGTCCAGTGCTGAAGGAACAATAAATTGGTGAGAAAGCAGAATTTCTGGATTCACACCAAATTACTCAATGGTTTTGTAGACTTGTTAAAATTAATTTGCATGTTGTTGGGATATTATCATCTTTAATGACTTCCTGAGAAGTTCATGTAGCATCAGGTAGACTTTGGGTAACCATCAGTGCAGCTTCAGCTTACAAAATGATAATATGTACAATCATTGCCATAGGGAACAATTCTTCCACAGTTTGCCAGCATCCTTCTTTCTCACCAAGCTTCCATGTGTCTGCCACTGCAGTGATGTTTTAAACACTGAAAAGAACTACAACTGTCCATCTGAGTTCATTGAGTACCTTTACCCTCTCATCAATTCCATAAATCTTTCTTTCAGCTGCTACTGCATGCCTTGATCTCACTTCAGAAGTTTCTTTGCTATCATCTGCCTGCAGGAAACATCATGTGGAGGTTCTGTGGATTGCATCAGACAGGTAAAAGCTGGCACTTGAATAATTTATGTCAGCAGCACATTTTCAGCAAGCAACTTGGCCAGCAGCAGCAGAACAGCATCTTAAGAAAGATCTAGGTAATATGGAAGTCTGAAGAAAATGTGATTACTTGTCAGTGCCACACAAAATGCAGAGATACCAGTAGCCAACTCATACTAATATCAGATCCATATCATATGTGTTGCATTTAATGCTACTTTTCCTGGTTTCTGTAAAATTATTTCCAAGTAACTGATTGATTTTTTACTGTCAAAGCATAACCTGCTAGGCTGGCATTTGAATTAAAAGATGAAGGAACACAAAGAGAAAAATGAGACTGCTAGTTGCCAAAATAGAATTGATCAGTCACAGTGGAATATCCTGTTTCATCAAGAAGGCCTCTCTGATGAAGCCTCATGAAAATGTGACTTGATTACCTTTCCCTGACTTCCAAATGCAGTATCATATGTGCAAATAATAACTGAAAATCTACTAACTGCTAGTCACACGAAAATGAAGTTTCAGATTGTCAGGTCAGAGCTTGCTCACAGCTGAACAGCTTCCAGAGCAGAACAATGAATGCAGTGCTGTGAGTGAAGACTGCAAACTAACACTAAAAACTGTAAGACCTTACCCAGAATTATTTTTTCTTTATTTCCAAGGTAAGGAAGACAAAATGTTGAGCATTAGCCAAAACCTAGCTATGCTTAATAGGATACTGTCTCCCAGTGTAAATGTTCATAAACACTTCTAAAGCCTGTAAAAATGATATTTCCCTTTGATATGCTGTTCAAAGTGAAAATTCTGTTTCCAAAATTAGAAATTCTAATAGGGAAATAAAGATACTTACAAGGGGATGAAGATAGAAGAAAAGATAGTAGTGTGCTATCTTTGGAATGAATATGATCTGATGGGATGATAATAGGAGATTGATTATATTTTCCTTTTGGAAGAGTTACTGTGCATTCCCACTGTTACAACAAGAGCACCGATTATGTACACACTTCCTTTTAACAATATTTTTCAAAGGGTTTCATAAAGGATGTTAGGATCATTATCCTGACTTGACTGATAAGAAAATCAAGAAACAGACTACTGAAAAAATAACTAACTGAATGTCACCTGGCAGGCAAGTGGAAACACAATATTTCAAGTTTCAGTCCCATACTCTTTTGGCAACACCCCACTGATGCTTTCAAATGCCACTGTCCAAACTGGTGAGTGTTCACAGAATTTATAAAGGCATTGATTGTGCTTTTCTGACAAGTCTGGCCATAAGTACCTACTAAATATTACAGCAAGGAGCCATTATTGACTATTAAAATGCTCTCCTCTAGCAAAGCCATTCAGTTGTTAATGGCTGGCAGGAGTTCAAAATTCTTGTTTAAACTAGTCTATCTCTTTGACATGTCCTTGCAGTTTTGATCTTTCCCAGCTGTGACATTTATGATAAGAATAAGTAGGATAGGCAGTGATACTTTGCTGTTGTCTGGTGTAGCCATTCCCCTAAGCTTTCACAAGGAATGTCAACGTGTAAAACTCCAATATTTCCCCATATCTGTTACCTCCTCAGCCATTTGGTGACACTACTTCTTTAAAATAAATAGTTTTGAGAAATAAAAACCCAAACAAAATTTTCTGTTGAGAGAGAAGAAAACATTCATGAGCTTTATCAGACATGACATTTGGCTTTCTCAGACAACAAACAGCCAGTTACTGAACCTAAAGATCTGTGTGCCAGGTAGGAACTGCAGAAGGGAGTATGTTCTTTGCCCTCTCAGCACCTCCACTTGCCTCCCCTACTAAACACTGTTGGCTACTCCTCTATCACTAATCTAACTCGAAGTTTTGCTTGCTACTGATACAGAAATTTTCATCCATGCCACAGCCATCAGATTCTGGTCTCTTCATTCAACTCGGGTATCAAAAAGAATTATAATCAGTGCAGAGAATCTGCTTGAAAATGTAGAATGCAATATGTGATAGTGCATCATCCAACATTTAACACAGAAATGAACCACTGTCTGAATGCAGGCAGGATCTCCACCAAAGAATCATTTCCCATTTCAGATCTCTACTACCAAGAACACTCAACAGTTTTATTTTTGGCATAGGAACGACTCTAACTTTGAATTCAAAAAGTGGAATTTATATGTTTTCAAACATGGATCAAATAAGACAACACCACTGTGTGTAAATTATACACACACACATACACACACACACAGAGTATTTATAGGTTAGATATTACACATAATTGCCAAGTATATTTGGAAGGCCAAACCCTGTTCCTTTGTAACCTAAATACCCACTGAAGTCTTTAACACATGATTGCTACAGCTAAGTTGTTATTACCCCTTCTAGATGACAGAAACACTGATGTTCTGTGCTATCTGCTATCTCTGCTTTTATTTGAACTTCTACTGAACAAATTCATGTGCCACTGGATTGTTTACTACAGCATTACACAAGATGAGAACCCATTTGTTTGGGCTTTTTTTCTGCCTGTTTGACTACAAAGTATCTTTCTATTTCAGCAAATAATAATGGTCCCTGGCTCTCTGCACCATCCCCTCCATCCTTTTTACAGGAAAAGTAGACTTCATTATTTCTGCTAGTGGTGTAAAACTCTTAGGGATGTTCTGTGATCTCCTGCCCAACTCTCAGCAGTCACAGCAGAAGAAAATCATGATGACCAAGTTTTTCTTTAGCAAAGGAAAGCCATCTATACAAGAATAAAAAACGTTCATTTATTTTGCTTGAGTACTGGTTTCCTGATTCCTGTTTTTTTTCCCAGCCCATTGAATGTTCAATTCCCACTGTACAATACCCTCAAAATACAGGAAGGATATGATCAGTGGGCTTGATTTCAAAGATGCGGAACTACCACTGAACTGGATCTGACTGAGTTTAAATGGCCCTGGGGCATTTTATTGCCTTGGGATGGATTTACAGATCCAACCATTAAAGTACAAAGATGTAACTTTAAATGTATAAAACCATCCCACAAGTCTTTGCTTGTTAAAAGATTCAGAGGCATACATGATATTTCTACAGCTGCTTAAAATGCCAGAAATATATTCATTTCAGCCGATTTTGCTTTAAGAACAAACAGTTTTGCAGTCATTCATTACTAACCTGGCTGTTAAAGTGGAAGAAACGACAACAGAGGTAAAAATCTTCACCATGGCCATTTTACAAAGATCAGCTGCAGAGCCTATGAAAGAAAGTGATCTGCTTTTAATTTAAAGCACGCAAAAGGAAAACGTTCTTCTTGGAACTATGGCATAGGAATGAAAAACATCCGAAGATTCTGAATTATCAGAACTTTCAAAACTAGCAGATCCAACTGATGTAATATGTGAAACAGATTATAAGATTAATAAATAACAAACAAAATAATTACATGTTAATTAAAACTAGAAAATAACAATATGAAATTATGTGTAAATTAAAGGTGAATTTGTCAGTCATAGCTATAGGTTGAAAAATTCCTTTTTATAAAAAAAAGTCTGAAATTATCTAAGTTTGAATTAAAATTTATCTATAAATCCATTCAAATTTATTGTCACAAAAGGTCACAACATTGCTTCAGTGCTGCATTTCAATTTGGAACCTTAATTTTGTACTTTTTCATATTTCCATGTGTATTTGATGTATATTCATATATTCATTACATTACAGTGTTAAGAGCAGTGGTGCATAAAACAGTGTCATGGTACATAATAGATAACACATTTCTGGTGATCAAGAGGCAGAATGATTCTCCAGGCCTGCAGTTTGGTGAAAGGCTCTGTTCTGAACCATATACTTGACATAAAAGATTTATCAGATAAAATACAGAAACAATCCTTTAGGTAAGGATTGGAAGCCATAATCTTCTTTGTCCCATCAGATATCCTAAATGTCCTAGACTGCACCCTGTAACCTTCTCGCACCCCGTAACTCAACGAATTTTGAATTCTTTCTTCCAAATGGTTCAACTTTCAGAGTAGGGATAAGGAACAGCCAGGTAGGTAAGTTGTAAGGGTACTGTGCTGGGAGATAATCATAGAATCATAGGATACCCCCAGTCAGAAGGGACCTATAAGGATCATCGAGTCCAACTCCCTGCTCCTTGCAGGACACTAAATCTGAACCATATGTCCAAGAGCACCATCCAGACACTCCTTGAACTCTGACAGGCTTGGTGCCATGACCACTTCCCTGGGGCTGGCCCTTCTGGCTAAGGGAGAATGTCTAAGAGAACGAGGACTCAGACTTACAGCTCTTCTTCCTCCACAGTTTTCTGTGACAAACTGCCTCCTCTGAATCCTGTGCTAAGACTGTTTTGGTCATTGACTGTATCAAGTGCAGACCTATGGCTGAGAGATGGCAATGTCTGACTGCAAGTTTAGCCTCAAATACCTGTCTTGTTTTCCTGTTCAAATGATGTGTCAAATTGATTCAATACATCACAAAAAGGGACACATTGGTATAAAAGGTAGCAAAGGATGTTTCAGTAAAGGTCAGGTAACTTAGTGATCATGAGAATAAAACTGTGTAATTGAGTATTTAGTCCATCACAATACATATGTTCTATATATATTCTTAATGAAAAAATGTAAAGTAATAAAATACAAAAGAATTCTCAAAATCATTTTTTCTGAGAGATGATCTTTAGAGATAAGCTATTTTAAATTTTTAAAAAGAAAATAATTATATCCTTCTGGTTGATTTTGTCACAACTATAAATAAATAATAAAAGATAAAATGAATGGTTTGCTCTATGTGGATAGGTAGAGCTGAATTATAACTGAAGAATATTATGCTGTACATTGGTGAAAACTATTGAACTGGAAATATTCAAAAAGAGAAAAAATGAAAGAAGTGTGAGAAACCCAGTTGCAGTAAGTAAAAGGTGGGGCTCTACATTCCTCTCAATATTGTCATGCATCAGAAGAAGTCTTCTGCTACCAGTTGCTGCTACGATAACCAAAATGCAAACTACTTAAATTAATCAGACTATAGGTATAACTATAGAACACATAAATTAAATGTAGTTTAGTTCACTAACTATGATAAAAGGTTTTAATACAATTTATTAAGTTTTTACATTCCTAAAGTATTATCTCGTGGCTGAAATCCTGAAATTAAAAAATCATTGTAGTCTAGAATGAAATTTTTTATAAAATTTGGGAATACCAAATATTTTAGAGTTTTTCATCCTTGTTTTATCACACCTTACAATATCAAATGTTTTGAGTAACAACCACATTATTTTTCATCAGATTTGTCCAACAGTGAACTATGACAATATTATCGTAGGTACTTAGGAATGAGTGTTTGGTAGACAGTCCTGTGACAGCTTTGCCTCAGCTCCAGCTCTTGGGACAGATGGACAGAGCAAGTGCTGCTCAGAGGGCCGTGTTTCTTTATTAATGGTGCACTGTAAGCTCAGCAGGACTTGCTGTGTTGGCTCAAGCATCGTGCCTTCACCTGGAGGGGCTCCATCCAGCTGGATGGGAGCAGCTAAACTGAGCACGAGGCTCTGGAGAAGGCTGGACAGGTATGCCCATAAACCTTTGCTGCAGATCTTACAAGGACATTTTAAAATTCTACAGGTGGGGGCCTCTTACAGCAAGGCACTGTCACTCGAGCACAACTATTACTCAAGCAAGGGGTATATATTAGAATTCTAGATCTGTGGGCGTCCTTGCAGAGACAGTACTGAAAGTCAGTTACAAATTATAAGGATTGTCAAACATGACATAAATACTTACGTCATTTTAAACACGAAACATTAAAATGAATAATATTTGGAGAGATAAAAACAAAACCTAGCACACAATCCTTTCAAAAGGAAAATTCAAATCACTTTATAAGGAGCACTCCATCACCATGTCTAGAAAGCACTTTTCACCTGCCTGTAAATTGTACACTTCCAACATAACTTAAGGAAAACCCTGTCAGCATCACCAATTAGAAAGTAATTCTTCCAAGGGATAGCTTAGTAGGAAGCATCTCAGTCTGGGACTGGAAGCTCAGGTTGTTTTTTCCCCTTGGGTAGCTAAATTCTGTACACAACTGAACCCCAAGTGATTTAAACAGAGTATATTAATGCATCAGATTAACTAGCATGTAAGCACTTACTGCTGATTTCTACATTTTCAATCTATATGGTAAATTGGCAAGGTTTTTCTGTGAAAAAACATCTTTTTTCTTGCCCTTCACAGAATTAAGTTTGAATGTTTCTTACAACGAACGAGTTGGGTTTCAAAACAAATACTAACAACACACAACTCTTGTAATGTTTTATATTTCTTAAACCAGAGCTATCTGGCAAAATAAAAGCTAGAATCTGTAAGCAGCGTAATTACAGAAACCCTTCTGGAATAACAAACTAGGAAAACCAGAAAGGAAAATGTTTAAATACAACAATGCATCAGAAGAACTGAATTCCAGATATTCTCTCTATACACAGTATGCATTATTTAACCACCACAGAGCACTCCAATGTATCAAAACATTTATCCTGTTGTTGTTGTTATTATTGTTGTTGTTTACCAGCAATTTCCAAGATAGTCAGATGACATAATTTTAACTTCTCTTTCATGGTAAAACCTCACACTTCCTCCAGCAGACTACTAGAATTTTCATTCTTCTGAGATTACCAGAATTGTTGCCCACTAAAGCCAAGCAGAGATAAAGAGACAGGTAGATAAGCAGGAAGGTAGGTGGGTGGGTCTTTACCTTGAACAACAAAATTGACAGCCTGCCTCTCTGCCTGAGTGCGCAGTTTGTAATCCTGGGCATTGATGTTGGCCAGGGGTCTTTTACGTCCCATTATGGAAACCACATAACCTGGTAGGATTTAAATAGAAATCAGTATTCTTAGAGTGATTAAATTTCAAACGTTCTTTTTGAAGATAATATAGATATTTGTAATTATGTGCTGCCCGAGTCAATTTTTGTACTCTGAAAACAGACCTTATTTAAACTTTAAATGCTTATTGTATTTGGGATTTAATAATTATTTCACTCAGAGAATTGGTACATGTTATACAAGGAAAACTTCTGCTCATTAAAGCTGTATTTTCATTAGGAATGTCTACTGATAAACCACCAAACTCTCTCTGTGGGAGATGAACCTATAAATACCTAGCAGAATTAGCTATCTATTAGCAGCCATAATTAGAGCTTTTCATGCAATGAGTAGTTTACTTGGGAATAGTAAAGAAAAATCAATTTGTAAAGTAATTAAATCAGTAATGAATATATTCCAAAAATATAAAATAGTTTTTGGGGAAAAAAAACAAAATTATATCTTTTTTTTTCCATTTTCTTTATGTGGCATTTCTGTGTTTCTTTTACAGCCAAACTTTCTTAACTTTAGTGTGGTGGGGATTTTTAGTTTAAAAGAAACATATGAAAACACAGTTAAAATTTTACATTAGGACTAATGATGTATTGTGCTAAAGAAACTACTTGGGAGGGCAAGAGAGAAGAGTTGAGAAGGAAAAGAGACATGAGGATGCTCTTGTCAAAAGAACACATACAAAAACTTAGCTTATCTTCAAAACTAAACTTCTTATTTTAAGAAAAATTAAAAGATCATCCACGTGAAAAATAAATCTTTAAAAAAATATTCTGCTATAGTTCTGATCCCCTTGATTACCCATGAATTGTCATTATATGGAAGTTCAGTCTGCCACGGCTTCATTTCCTCTGTGGCAACCAAGCCATGCAAGCACAAGTGGTAAGGAGACCTCTTCAAAGAAAAGGTATAACCTTACCATGAACAACACACACTCAGGCTTATGTGAAGAGGAAGAAGATGGTTCTGTTGAATTAATACTGCTTTCTGTGAATTAGTATATGCTGATACCAAAAGTACCAGTTTTGGAGCAAGGAACTCAATTATCTGGGGGTTAGGATATTCTTTGGCAAATCAGTCTTTCCAGTTTAACTAAGATTTTCCACAAAGAACAGTATTTAAAGATGGAACTGTTGAAATATTATATTCTCAGGTAAAAATAGATTTGCTGTAATCTCCTTATTCCCATGAGGTGTGACTCCACAACAGAATCGTCCCTGCAATACTCATAACTGATCAGCATCCCCAGACAAATACCATCATTCATGTAACAGTGGCAGAGGATGTGTCTGGGGTCAATGATTAATCTGCAAATACATATCTGAATGAGGTCTTAAAGGAGTCTTTTTAATATGCCAACAATTTCATTAAAAAACAACAGCAATATAGTAATAAATACAATAACAAATATCTTCATCAAAAATAATTATTTATAAGCTTATCATGTCTATATGGAATATCAGACATTCATAACACCTAAATAATATTAGTTGGGTGGATGCTGCTCACCTTTGAACTGCAGATAAAGAAAAATTACCTTAATATGACCTCACTAGGTTGGAATGTTTTTGTTGGAAAGCTAGAATCTGAGGTGGATTAACAAGAAAAATATTAAATAATGCTGATGTGCTGCAGATTTTTAGAGGTTGTACAACCTAAAGAGGTTGCTCTTCTACCATTAATGGTTTAAAAAATGTTTGATAGACAGCAGTGCAAGGAGGAGTAAGAATTAATTAGACAAATGTGCCTTGACATTAGAACATCAGTCATGACACTCTTATCTACCGAACTTATAAACCAGATTCTCTACCACAGAAGTTCGTTTATTGAAATGCATTCATTTTTAAGAAAAGAATGCTGCTATTTTAAGTAGATCATAAATATATAACAAATGTGTAATACTGTGTAGTATTTTACTAGGTATGTTATGTTGGGCTCAATTCTAGCTGAAAATATATTGTTCAGTAGCTTCACTTTTCTTGACTAACATTAATGAATGAAGGAACACAACTGCGTGACACAATGACAGCTCATGCTTCCAGCAGATTTGTAGGCCTTACAAAGTACAAAAAAGGAATACTACCCATTTTCATGACCAGAAGTCAATTACATGTTTCTATCATGACATACAATGGTGGGTAATATTATATTGTAAATTTACTATTTATTTCTACAAAATGTCTTAGTACTGCGTGCCCTTTTAAGAAACAAAAGAACTCAATTTTGACAGTTCTGCTAATTAGCTTTTAAAAGACAATATTTCAAGCAGCTATGTTTTCTCTCCTCAAATTACTGCACTCCTAGGATTCACTAAATATAAATGAATATGTAGACTAACAACAAATTTGATGCAAGAAGAGTTTGCAGCTGCTGGCTCCAAGAAGCACTCTGCACACATCTGTCATCACAGCTACCACCTGAACTTCAAGCACATAAATTCTGACTGATGCAAATAAAAAATAAGTTTTAAAAAATTGGCTGTGTAATTGGCTGAGCTTCCACGGTCCAGCAGCCATGTAGCCTATTTATTAAGTAAAAGATTCCCTGGGCTTCTTTGTGTTAGAGTACATCATATGTCAAAATGACGCAGTGTAACTTGACATTAAGTAGGGTTCACTCTGAGAACAGATGTCTTACTCTGTTAGCATCTTTCTGAGAAAAGGCAGACAGGTTTAAGCAGCTCCTCTTAGGGTTAAAAAAAGAAACAAAACCCCAAACCCAATTCACCAAGAAATGATCTTCCATCTTTTTTTATTGTATTACAACTATCAGAATTTGGGTTGAGCTGAATGTTTGTCTTCACCACTGTCAAACAGTGCTGATCAGTACATACAATGTGGTCACAGACTTTGGATTACCTTTATTTCGGCATTGCTCAATGGTTTTCTTCGTAAATTCATGCACTTTCTTGTATTTTTGCATAAAACTCTCTATAAATTGACTGGCTTGAAGAGGAGTAATTCCCAAGCAGTCAGCAAGACGTTCTTTACCTGATGGTAGAGAAATTATCTTTATTATGCAATAAAGCAGAACAGAAATCCACTATATACAATAGCACTGTTCCATGTACAATTACTGGAATTAACTTTACTCAGCTCTCTCTGTGAAAGAGGATGGATCTGATATACTACAATCACATGTCAACAAAATAAATGTTTAACTCTCAGCTTGAATGTTTTACTGAAGTTACTGGACTAAGTATATAATTAATAAGAAGTATACCAGAATTATGTCATTAAGAAATTCCTAGTTAAAATTTATACCTATAATGTGGTTGAAATCTTTTGTTCACAGAATAACTCTGTGAAGCTTTAAGTATCATTTTATTAATTCAGAGTAGAAATCTGAAAACTCTGAAGAGCAGATAAAGACAGGAAATCAATTTTAAACAAACACAAATATAAATGAAGATCTAAAAAGGAATTGAGATGTGTGAGGTTGAGTTTAGCTAGAAGCTTTAGAGTTGGTGTCGAAATCACAAAAACTTAACTGCTGAAGCAATCAGATCAAATAGCCTGAATTTAGAAAGGCTGTTAGGAGACTGAGTCCCACAGATTTCAAACAGGCTTCTCAATGTCTGTAAAAATCTGTGTCCAAGTTTTGAGATAAAAGGGTAGAAAAAAGAAAAGAAAAATCAGAAAAAAGTGTTTCAACAGAGAGAGAAAGGAATAATAGCTTTTGGACAGAATATAGGTACACAAGATATATTACGCTGGACCTAAAAGCACTTATAAAAATGTGGAAAAAACCTGAAGACAGTTTTTCAGAGTGTGAAAATATAAACTAAGAGCTACAGTTGAAACACATTTATAAACTAAACAGTTCCAGCAAAAATAAAACATACATCAACATTAGTCATATGAAGTTTGAAAGACAGATATATTTGTGTCAGCTGCACAGCAACACAGAACCAGCCCCGTGTCTGCAAAGAACATAAGCTGAGAGGTGACATCTCAAGGCACGAAAGGCACAGAATAGTCCTTGTCACGGTAATACTGTCAAGAAAAATTATCTAGCACTTTTAAAAGAGAGAGGATTTCAGCCACCTAAATGCCATCACTGTCAGTCCGATGTGCATTTCAGAATAATTCTGTAGCATTTTGTTCTCAGTCATGCCAGGATCTGCATTGAGCTGCAGGAACACCAGTCTGGACAAGGGACTAGAGGAAGACATTCACAAGACATCCAGGATGACACTTGCTGAGCTATTATAGGTCTGTACTTTTTTTTTTTTTTTTGACATCTAACTAATTTGGGTTTTCTTCCTGGGTTAGCAAATGATAAATTTATCTGCTAAAGCACATATTGCTAACAGCTAGAAGACTTCTGTAGCTTCCTTAGAGAACTGTAACATCTAAGTTTGTCCATGTTATCCATTTAAAGAACTATTAATATAGAGAACAAAGTATTGCATAAAATACTAGGAAAATTAAGGCACAAAATTAGCAAGGACGTCTGAAAGGTCCCAGGGAAATACAGTTCCTGGGAAGCAAAAAGAGGTGAAGGTACAGCCACATAATTGTGTCAGATCATGTTCCACAACACAGGAGCATAGGCCATGCCAAGTAAAGCCCAGGAGTGGACTAAAGCTTCCCTGAGCACTCTCCTTGAGTTATCTATGCCAGGGGAATTATTAGTAGTAGCCTGTGATTTTTAGTGTTCTCCATTCTGTAATACCATCTTTCAAAATTGAAAATAGCATTAGTTTTCATTTAAACACTTTGACATCCCTCTGTGTCAATTTAGGGCATTGAACTGAATGAATTCCTTATTTTACAGATGTTTAAGTTCTCCATGTTTTAGTTTTACAAGATGACTGAGGCAGAAGCACGTGAATTGAACTGCTCCAAATCAAGCAAAAGTATTCATAGAATATCCTGAGTTGGAAGGGACCCACAAGGATCATCAAGACCAATTCCTGGTCCAACACAGGGCACTCCAAGAATTGCATCATGTGCCTGAGAGTATAATCCAAACAATTCTTGAACTCTGTCAGGCTTGGTGCTGTGACCACTGTTCTGGGGAGCCTGTTCCCACACCCACCCACCCACCCTCTGGGGAAAGAACCTTTTCCTAATAACAAACCTTCTTTCTTTATTATCCTCCAGAATTACAGAAAAGACCTTGAAAACATAAACCAAGGATAACCTAAAGCTAAGAAAACAAAACCAAAAACAATACTATTTACTACATGACAAGTTTTCATTAACTCCTGTAAGCATAATAGAGGCAAGATCCTCGGGAATGTTTATGTAGTTTTTAATCCTAAAAGAAGTATTATTCACACTCTTCAGTTGTATCAAAATGTCTTCTTAATGAAAAGTGAGCCATCTTTTGAAGGGAGACAAACTGTGAATGGAATTCAGTCCATCAATTTCAGGTATCTAACAATTACTTTTCGTCAGCCCAGTTTCCATCTAAGTAGTTTAATGATATCATTTCATGTCTTAATTAGGAACTGATCACACAGCTAATGAACTGGAAACATCTTATTATCTTTGAGGTGCTTCAACTGCCCTCGTTTGAGAGAGAGGGACACAAAGTAAGTGAGTAAAGGAGATACTTAAATCTTAAGTGCTGCTGCACCAAAATGTTCAGTGGCTGTTTCAGAGCAAGCAAGGGAGTGCCAATACTGTGCTTAAATCTAATCCTGGAAGTTCTCTATAGCATGAGTAGATAGACAAAGGCTTCACTGAGAGAGGCTCTAGCCCCAGTAACTGAGGCATTTCTGATTATATACAGAACTACAGGGCATTCAACTGGTGGTGATTCAGTCTGATTACATCTGGTATCTGCTGTTCCACCCACAGTGAAGGGGATAGGAAATGTGCAGCATGTGCATGGAACAAGGGGCAGGAGTGCTATTGCTTGCATTTTGTAAAATAACCCTGTGATGAAACCATTCAAGCTGGAAATGGGAGTCTGAATTTACATTGCAGGAAACAAGCGCTGGGCTTTTTTTAATGCAGATTTTAAACACAGATGTTTAAAATTAAATACAGCTTAATGTAAAAATCCAGGTGCGTGTGTATATATATATATTTAGTCTTATATGTGTGTATATAACCCACACACACCCCTATACACACAAAAGAGATATTCTGGAGAGCTCAATTTGAAGTGTTTTTCTTCCCTTCCCAGTTGAATGCCATAAACAATAAATTGAATGCCCTGGCCAATTCTGCCTTTGGTTCAAGGACTACTGGTGACTCAGTGCAAAAGATGGTTTAGAAAGCATCTCAGGAACCTGAGATGCAGCATTAAGTGTTTACAAGTTACATATAGCCTGCAGCCCAGGACTCTCATTTACTAAATGAGTTTTTCAAGTACTCATCTTCTGTAGAGCTTTTGGATTTCTCCAGAAGACCTACATAAAGTTTAGTCAGCTGTTCACTAAATCCAATTCACAACAGCTTGTAGGCTGATGATATACAAACATCTGTCTCCCCAGAAAAGGTAATTCTAACCATGTGTGAAGCATTAGGAGAGTTGGGCCAAATTTAAGAAATGGTAGGCAGTTTTGGAAAGTACATCGAACATCTTGACTTAACTGGGACCTGGGCTGGACTTAGGCAGGATGGGGAACAGTGGATTTTGGCAAATTTTCTGGATGGTAAAGAAATGGCAGTAAACATTAAGACTCAAAGTAAGGAAACACTTTTACACTGTGAGGATGACCAAGCACTGGCACAGGTTGTCCAGGGAGGCCTTTCTCCAGCATTGAAGGCATTGAAAAGCCATCTGGACACAATTCTCATCTCTATCTATATACTGAGAGAATGCAAAGTACACTCAAAATTAAACTCATTTTAGATAAAGCAAATTATTCAGTTACATCAGTAGCAAATAAATACAAAATCAGATAATCTTTGTATATGGCAATTTGATAATTTTGATACTGGGTAGATAATTTAATAATCCTTGATAAAAATAAAAAGGTAATACCCTGACAAACTTTTATTTATCTTTAGCAATTCAGTCCACTTATATAAATTACAAATAAAGTATAAACTTATTGCAGCTGGGGTTTTTTTGCTAAAAAATGCCTACCTGCTCCATAAACCACTGAGTAAACTATACGCTTTGCTTGCTCTCTATCAGCATGTTTCACTTCTTCACTTGGAATACCTTTCCTAAACAAACAAACAAAAATCACACATTGTCAATTAAAAGTAATTTGTTATCCATGCAGAAAATTTATTTAAAGTCAATAATCATTTAATAACTACAAAATTGTAAGATGTGAACAGAAGCACTTAAAGGCTTTTGTTGTCAGCCAGGAATGCACAACTTCTATACAAATTTTGGTGGTGACAGTCCATAGTAAATGAAAATATTTATTTTAATCCTAATCTTCTCCTTTCCTTTTCAATCAAATTCTTGGCTAGGAAAAATCCTACTACTATATTATTAGTTCTTCAGATTGAGGAGAATTTAATATTGACCCATGAGAAAAATTAGATATTTCCAGCAACAGCATTTCTTTAAGATGTGAGAGTCTACAGACTCAAAGCAGAAGTCTGACCTAAAGCTGGTTTTAAAAAGGCTATTATTAGGGCTTCACTAACAGGAATATCCAACCTTTCATCAAGAAATGACTGATAGAAGCATGCACTGAATCTCTCCATATGCCTTACAGAGCTCCACAATGGCGGGGCTTCACAGAACAGCAGCACTGACTGTTTCTGAACCAGAGAGTGTAGTTACATCACTCCCAGCAAAGTATCATCCTGCCCAGTTCCCCTTCACTGATGTAAACAGTCCTATGAAGGGCTACTGGATTTAGCAATGTGAAAAATAAAAAGCTGTGACTCCACAATCAAGTGTGTGCTACCTTATCCAAATGCAGCTTCAGAAAGGATGCTGACACTATTGACAACTGAAAGCACTGAAGAATATTGATCACTTGGTTTAAAGGGAAGCGTATTGAGGGAAATCTCGATCATCTACTCACACTCTGAAAACAAATATCTACACAAATTGTATTTGGAACATGAGAGATGAATTGTTATCAGAGATATCTGATGACACCTGTACCCTTTGGGAATAAGATTCCTCATGAGCCTGTTCATTACAATTTGGTTGTATTTTTAAAACCAAAGTTTGCTGTGGTTTGTTATGAGGGGTTTTTGCCGTGATAGATGCTTTGTTGTGAAAGTTTTGGCTGAAGTGCTTTGAGAAAATGTAGGTGTATTCTTGTGTATCTTCTTGAAGGAGAGTCTTTCACCATTATTATAATAGTCAAACACCTATTTTTGCTTACTTGGGCCATATACTGATTTTAGTCTGTGCTTAGTGCTGGTATAATCAGGCATTCTGAATGTTAAACAGGCAGGCTTTGAGTGCAATCAGATTTAAGAAAGTCCTTAGGGCAGTACAGATTTTTTTGAAGAAGAAAAATAAAATTGAACATAGTTTCAAACCTTCATCAGGCAAATAGTCTTCAGTTTTGTAGAAGCTCACATTGCTCCTTTGAATGTTACTAATTGCTCAAAGGTAAAATGGACTTCGCACTGCTCAGTTTAGCTAAGAAACATGAGCAACTGGATAATTTAATACAGGGTTTTCCATATGTAATGAAGATTATTCCCACTTAAGTCAATCATTCTGCTTTGGGATTCTTATAATTTATTTGCTTAGTTATGCCAGGTCAAAAGTTCATGGATCTTTTGAACAAAGTAGGTTGAGATTCCCAAGTGTACCTGAGTAAGAGGACAAAGTGGCAATTGGAGCTAATAAGTGTAGAATTAGGAAACTAGACATCATTAAGGATTTCCTGAAACAATCTCCAGCAGAAAGACTTCAGGAATCAAAGAACCTGGCAGAAAACTATATAGACACTTGAGAAAGCATTTATCCAGAACCAGGAGAGAAAAAAGAATCTGGTAAGAGAGCTAATCTTACCTAAGGACCTTTCTGAGATGCAGAACCAAGACTGAAGAATGCTGAAACCAGGGAAACCATGCAAAATGTAATACTGCTTTCCTAGTACTGCATAATTTGATTTGCCTGGAAAAGGCAAGAAATAGGAAAACAGCAACAGAATTTACTTGCAGATTTACTGAAGTCAGAGGCTAGAGAAAACTGAGAGGCACTGAATATGTCAGCTGCTCACTTCTCTGAAAAAGGGCTACAACAGAAAGAACACAGTGGGTAAGAAGTCATGTAGAGAAAAAAGTTTCTGTAGGGAAACAAAATTCTCAGATCACAGTACTGAGGAAGACACAAGGTGAGACTTGCTGGGAGGGACTGGTGATACTAGAGAAATTTTAACAGTGAAAGATGACACTAGAACTCAATTATGTGCACAATGAGAACTGCTGCCAGGATTTTGAGGATGATTATGCATTATCCAGACTTCAGCTTGAAAGGGCTGACTGGGAAAAACAAATAGTCTTATTGTTATAATCATGATCGGCAGTGTCAGCAATAAGAATAAAACCTTGCCTAACACAATTATCAGTGCAGATGTACATGCATCACGTACTCATGGCAACCCAACAGTCACTTTGCATTTCCTGGTCTGTGGTTAATCACGAAACATTGGGAAGAAATTAAAATTTCAGAGCTTTGTGTCAAATATTTCTTTTAATATAATGTTAAAACCAAAATGGTCAGTCAACACCTCCTAGTGTGTCAGTGGGAAATGTGAGCACTGGGCAGAGAGGCATCACATCCATCAAACTGAGTATTTGCAAATTCATGTACCACATGCAAGAACACATAATAATAAAGTAGGAAATTGCTATATAAATCAAAACTGCTTGAGCAAACAGAAGTCATTAATCAAAACTATTCATTCTTTTTCCTAATAAATGCTTTTTTTCTGCTTGTATTGACAATGATTGGTTTCTACTCAAATGTTTGATTCGTTCTGTAATACAGAGCAGCATTCCTGCAGTTTGAGTTAAAGGATATTTATTCCTTTGAAAAACAAAATTAAAGGGGAGGTGTGTAATTTCTCAGAATTGCAGCAGCCATGTTAGAAATCCCTAGTGGGCTTTCTGCTTCATCCTGTTTCCTCAACAAAATAATTTATGTTTGTTACAATTAATTTGTTTTAAATGGGTACTGTGAGAACCTATTTCAAGATAAAACTTTTCTTTTGTCTTTGGACTCATGGAACACCATAATGTTGAAAAGAAGACATTACTACCTGCTTATTTGTATAAGAAATTTTTAAGCAAGCCATCCAATGCATGAAAATACTCAGTGCTGAATTAAGGTAGGATGTAAAATAGATCTTTAATGGAAATGTATTTTTTTTTAATAAATTTGAATCTGGAAAAGGAAGGTGAATGGGCATAAAGCAGTCTCAGATGCTGGGCAGTGGCACTGAGGCAGTGATTCCAGCTCACACAGCACTGTGTGGGCACCTGGAGAAAGAATGTTATTGCAATGTTATAGAAACTGCTGCAGGAAAAAAGCTCAAGCGGAAAAAGAATTTGCTTCAGATTTTGTTGTGGAAATAGCACAATTCCTGAAGCCCTGCAAGAAATAAATACGCAGTTACCAGCTCTAGCATGAAGTGTATTTTTCCATTTTATGACATCGTTCTCATTACTCGTTCCCACATATGCTGGGAAAAGTTCAAGACCATAATCAATATTTTCACCATCTTCAAATCTCCAAATGTGCAGTACTTCACCTCCTACATTCCTGTCCTTGCCTGCCTACTTGTCTCAGGTTATTTCCACGTCTCTGACTTGTTTGTCCTTTACCTTGCTTTGTTTAGCACTGCTCTGCAAGTACTTTGCTTCATAGTACTTTATTTGATAGACATCTACTAGGTGGGAAAAAGAGCAGATTTCTGTGCTAGAAGACACGTTCAGGGTAGCAGATCTCATTATCCTGGGAAGGAATTAGCAGAGCTAAACAATCTGGAAAGGTCTGTAAGGACAGAAAAACAACTTAAAGCCACAAGTTGCAGAAAATCTAATAAGCACTGTGAGAGTAGAGATATACTAAGTCTTTTAAAAGGTGGTTCTACTAAGCACTGGGCTGTATGCCTAAAAGGGAATAGCTGTCTTATTCTGAGAGTGAAAAAAATGGAGAAAAATTTTCTAGCAAACAGTATAGAAGGATATCATCAAATTATTACTAAGAAACTAAGTGCAGATATGAAACAAAAAAAGGCATATATAATTTATTACTTTTTCAAAGCAAATATCTTGACTATTTTCATAATTTCTCCAAAATTCATTGTATGTTTTCATATATTAATGGGGTCTAATGGACATCTCAAAGAGTTTCTACTGCATTAAGTCTTTAAAACACATGAATAACAAGTTTCTTTAAGCCCAAGAAAAAAAAATTAGCAATCATATTTGTTATTTTAAAAAAGCTTAAGTATAAAGTGGAATAACACATTTAATGCAGAGTAGAGATCTCAATGGATTTAATTTTACCTGTACTGAATATCTAAAAAAAATTAAAACAAATTTTAGGATATGGAAATGAGCTCACACACCATAAAGTATACGAACACACAAAAAAAAATTTAAAAAAAAAAATCAAAGAAGCCACAGGGCATAAAGTTTGAGCAATGCCAAAATAAAACTTTGAGAACAGGTAGAAATAGGAGGAAATAAGTCTTAAAAGAATGCGATAAGACATTCCAGAATTTCTGAGAAATGCTGTATGGTGACGGAAGTCGACTGTTTATGCACAGGAAAAGGCAGAACAAACTTCTCAAACACAATATCTGGCAGACATGCATTGCCTTGATCTCCATTGCATTCCAGCCAAGCTAAGCTCAGTCATAATAGCCACAAACTCTTGGCTGCTCTCTTGCATCTCCCAATTAATCCAAGTCCTAGCTGTGAGTTGTTGATGTGGGAAACGAGACGGAGTGCCATTAAATTCATTTTACATGTGGTCATTAATGTCCAATAAATGAGTGAATGTATGGGTGAATACACATTCGTTCATCTGGCTGCTTTTACAGCTTTTTTTATTTTCATCAGTGAACTATATAAAGCTCTCATTTTCAATCACCTGTTGATGTTTAATAGCAGATGAGGGGTTTATATTTTCTAAGTTTGTGCCTGGAACTTTGTGTTGGCATATGAAACAGGTACAGAAAATTTATGCTATTAGTGACAACTTCCAGCTTCAGAAGAGCTCAGTTTTACAGCAGCATCACCATTGGGTGGATCATGTAGGAGGTCAATTCTGAAAGCTCACTTGTTTCACAGGCCTTATTATACTAGGGCAAGCAGAATATCTACCACAATGTATGTGAATATCCTAAAATTATGGAAAAGACTGGCCACACATAACCCAGTCCACTCACTGCTAATGCAACAGGCAAGAATAAACAATTTTTTTTTAAAAGCTGCTATTCCATGGCTCATGGAAAATGCTGACAAGGCTCAGGCATAGGCTGTCTCAGACAGTTGTGAGGTAATCTGCAGAAGTGAGCTTGGAATTACTTTTGCATGGCTGATCTCTGTTACAAAATACAGAAAACGAAGAGGTTGGGAAACAGTTTCCCTGAAGACATTGTCATATCAAAATAGATCACTACTTTTGCCTCATGTGTCGATCAAAGCCAGACTTAAGATACATCTAATGAGCCCATCTGAATGTTTTTATCATACAGAGATGTAACCTGTAGGGTTTGACACAGAATGTCCAGTGAAAACCACATACACAACCACATGTATGTGCCTTGTATAACTATGAGGCATTTACACAACTATGTTCAAAACAAAAAGTAGGGAGATTGTCTTCCTGATATGAGCATAGAGACAGCAGGATGAAAAATGAAATTTGTCCAGTCTGCCCAGAAGAATGGAAATACAGTTAAGATACTTTTCAGAAATTAGGAAAGAAACCTCTCTGTTGCCCAGAGCAGCTGTGGACTCCTCATTCCTTTAGGTGTTCAAGGCCAGGCTGGATGGAGCTCTGAGAAACCTGGTCTAGTGAAGGTGTCCCTGCCCATAGCGAGGGGTTGGAACTAGATAGTCTTTAAGGTCCCTTCCAACCCAAACCATTCCAGAATTCTATGATTCAATGATATCTACAAAGACAAAAATGCAGACTAACCTCTTGTCCGAAATGAAACAGCAGGTCAACAGCTAACAGGAAGAGAAACCTTTCTGATGTAACCCACGTATATATTACTTTTTTATTTCATTGTTCTATCTATGCCACTTCTAAACACTTATCATGTCTGATTCAGATGTTATGTCAAATGCTTGCATCTGCATTTTTGTCATGACCTGGTTTGCATAAGTGAGATACAAGGTCACAGAATAACACAAAGAAACTCCTCATCCAAGTATATGCAGCAATAAATGAATCAACACATTATGGCATTAGGATACATTATCTAAAGGGTAATACAAAGGGTCCCCATCCAATACATATTTATTCCCACCCTGGCACTGAGAGAGGCAGAGCTGCCTTCCAGTGTCCACTGCTCATGTTGAAGAACCTTTGGCATGGATCTCTCATGTAAATATAGGGATCATGTACTTATAAACAGAGGGGAGAAGGTAACTCCCATTCAGGAGTTTATGTTTTATTTAGTTTAGAGGTTTTTATAAAAGCTTTTAGTTGTGTTCAACTTATCTGAATGAAAGACTACAGCACTCTCTGCTTGATGTCATCCTTCACAGAGTACACCAGCTCTGATACATTTTTAAATCATTGACACTTTTCCTTTTTTGTATGCCACCCTTCCAAACTGTGGTTTTATTTATTTTATATGTGTTCAGCACCAGAAAAAGCTTTACAACCTCTATAAAACACTTCTGCAAGAATCCAGAAGCTCTTTAAGAGTTTAAAACTTCTTCCAGCAGGTAATCATAAAATAATTTATTTTGTGTGATAGCCTCTACAGCTCATTGCATGAAGATTTATTTCATAACCTCCTCTTAAAGAGCATGATATCTAGTTTTCATGTATTTTACAGAAGATAAAGACATGTCTTTGCAGTTTCCTCTGAGGGCCAGAAGTCTTCTGTTGTTACATTTTAAAGTAGCAGGGAACCAGATAAAGAAATTGCAACAAGGTCATGTCATAAATTATATCTATCATCAGTAACAATTTGTGGAAAGATTAATTTGAGAATAAAGTGATCCATTATCTTTATTAAGATATTTACCTTGCATGTTGCTGCCATAGATATTGAGTATTAAAGAGACAAATTAGATAGCACTTAATTTTCAGTGTTCTTGACAAAAAAGGTCACTTACAGATTTTTCTTGAAACGTGCACAATTCTGGACATCTGTCAGCTGGAACAGAAAGTCCCTGACATTGATAAGGGTGCTTTAAAAAGCAAATCCTACCCTACAACCTTCACCTTTTCTCTCCTTCACTCCTGCAGGAACAAACAACAAAAAGGGCTTTCTTCTCACATCCATACTCTCTCTTACATAGTGAATTACATGGACAAGTGATATTTATTTCTGAGTCATGTGATTGCTGAAGGAATTTATTAACTAGAGGGCAGTCTTACTTTAGGATATTTGGGTCTACAAGTACAGAAGAGAAAAAGTCAGGTAACTAAATTACATCTTCAGGTGTGAGCATGAACAGTGATCCCATCACTGAAAGATCAAATAAATGTAAGTGGATTAAGGGGCCCATGCAAATTGGGATGGCATAAAATTTGTCAGAGGCCATTTGTGTAACACAATAATGTCAGGGATTAAATGCAAATCAATGGTCTTAGAGTTCTTTCTTCACTTATCACATACACTTTTCACACTTTTCTTCAAGAGGCTTCAAATAGTAAAGAAGGAACAGAAGCCATTTTGGGAGATGATACAGGCAGCTGCAGCAGGGTATCAAATAATTACACATCTTGGACCTGTTAGAAGCCTCATAAAGAAACTGATAGGCCTTCAGAGCAGCCTTTAGACAAATATCAGAAAAGTGAAACAGAAAGAACAGAGTTCTCTATATATAATCAAAAGTTGAAGTAATGTCATCTCAGACATTAAACAGAACAAAACATGGAGCTATAATATTGTTTGCTCGGGAAAAGGAAGTAGGGGAAAAAGAGAGGAGGTGTCACACTACATCAAACTGCACCTACACAGCTCAGAAAAAAACCAAGAAACAAACATTGAAATATCTTGGAACGGCAATCAAAAAAGGAAGAAATCAGTCATGCTATATATAAGGGTCTTGAACAAATGGGTTCTATAGAGGGAGATGAGATACTTCATATCCCATCTCTTTCAATCTTCACTCTTGCAGCTTAAGTTTGCATTATGTCTATGATCAACACTGAATTAAAGGCAAATATAAACGTGAAGAATGAATTGCCCTGGCATTTTTCATTTCTTCAAGATTTATCTTGACACTAAAGTTGAAGTTGAGTTAAATGAAATAAAAGGAAACGTTTTACTGAGCTCTGGAGTGTGCATTTTATCAAAGTCACTCTAGAAGGAGAAGACTATTTGGAGACAGAGTTTCATGCACAAGAAAGCTTCTCTATGAAATTAGCAAAGCCAAACGTTATCAGACACCATGGAAAAACTGAGGACTGTCCAGCCTCCTCAGAGCTTGCTTTCTCACTAGCTTCCATGTTAATTGTGGTGGTGGCAATTCTAAAACTTTATTTTTCATTTATTCTAGAAGACTAAGAAAGCATTTAATGGCAATGATAATACGCCACCAATGTGACATAAAATTAAGCTGTCTGGTTAAACTTCTAGTTAATTACCTAGTTTATTTAAAGCTACTGTTTAGCTCTTCTAAAGACAAAAGCCATTATGCTTCCTGAAGACTTTATTCCCTCTGCCTTATTATCTGCCAGTCTAAACTAATGTCACAGCTGCCCTTCTCCCAGAAACTGTAAACTACAAGGTGAAATTTCCATAAGCTGCCATACAGACAGTCTGTCAGAGTGCAAAGTAAGACAAGTGTTAAATTTCATTAATATCAACCATAGCAAGTGAGCTTCCAAAACAGATAAAAATTGCTTTGCTGCAAAACTAACACTGTTAAAATATTCCACATCAACACCCATGAGTGTTGAACTTGAAGCTTAAAATGTTTTCAAACTCTGATTCTGAGAAGGCAAACTGAACATCCTACCTTTTAACCAAATTTCAGCATTTTCATAGTTATTTTCACAGTTATTTTCATAGAATCACAGAATGGTTTGGTTTGGAAGGGACCTTAATGACCACCTTGTTCCAACCCCTCATCATGGACAGGGACATCTTCCACTTAACCAGGTTGCTCAGACCCCCATCCAACCTGGCCTTGAACACTTCCAGAGATGGGGCACCCACAACTTCTCTGGGCAACCTGTGCCAGTGCCTCACCACCCCCTGAGTAAAGAACCTCTTCCTAACATTCAATATTAATCTCCCCTCTTGTAGTTTAAAACCATTCCCTCTTGTTCCATCACTATCTGTCCATGCAAAAAGTTGCTCTCCCTCTTTTTTATAAGCTCCCATCACATACTGGAAGGACACAATGAGGACTCCTCAAAACTCTTTTCAGGCTGAACACCACTAGCAAATAAGCTCTTTCACAGAGTCTAAAGAATAATAAATATTACTGCTTTCTGTAACCTATTTCATTTGCAAATAAGAATTATTACAGAGTAGAATTTTTGTATAAAGTAGGGGATTAAGAATTAGAAACAGAGAAAAGATATAATTGATCATGGAACAACTAGGAAACAGTGTGGTTTGACGGTGGAAAAACAAACACAATTTCAGGAATTGTTTGGTCCAGAGCCACAACCACGACTGGGGTAAATTTACCACTCCAGATTTTGACTGCCAGCAACCAGGAACATCCCTGGCATTCATTTAATTAAAATACAGGTAGTCTCTCTAGTCAATACTTTGCTTTTTATTCATCATTCTGATAGTTCAGTTTCACGGTTGTTCCACAATTTAGTTGCATTTCTGAATACAAGTATTCCTCAGACTCTGCTCTGGTGCAGAGATCTCAGAGCCATCCAGCAAAGCTGACCTTGGGAACTAAAGCAGTTTAGTGAAAACAGCCACTGAGGCTCGTTTTCCTTGCCAAGAAGAAATACAGATCAACATACATGGAATTCCATGTAGTCATAACTAGCTGCTCCTAACACTAATTTATTAAGGTATTTTGATGACAAGTACCCTAACAAAGCCTCTCTTTAAAGAATGTCTCTTTAAAGAATGAGGGTTGAGAACACTGTTGATGGCCTTCCTAAAGTATTTCTACAAAGCACACACTGGGGGGGCAAAGAGAGTGAATAAAGCTAATGGGCAACATTGGTAAGAATAATTTGGGTGTATAAACTGTAGGAATAAATATCAGGTAGAAAGTAAAAGGTGTTTTTCTAGACAGAAGAGAAATGGGTTATTCAACATCTCTGCAACAGCATTATGTAGATTAAAACTTCTTCTGAGACCCTATCAGTCTATGGAAGGGAGTTTATGACACTGTCACCTGCAACAATATTACGACCAAAAAGGTTTTTCTGGTCTTCTACTGCTGTGTGAGACCAGGCACACCAAGCACAAAGCACTAACCAGCAGTGTCAGAGATCCTGCCTTATTTTTTCCTAAAGCTTCTTTTCTGAATGCTTCTCCCTTTCTTAATAACTGCTGTCACCTTGCCAGCACCTTTTCCTACCCCAAGAGAACACATTGATTCTCACAGGAATTCAAGCTTATACTGGAGTACATCACAGGTTTAAAAAAATTCTCAAAAACAATCCTAAGAAATCTGCAGTGATACACCTGCAGGAGCTGCAAGTGGTACAACCTCACTCAAACCATTCTACCAACAAGTTGTTATTAAACACCAGATTCATAATGAGTAGTATCTGCACAATTAGATGTGTGCAGAGTACCTGTCCCTGAATGTCACTTGATTTGAAGGAGCATGCCTTCCCATTCAGACTGAAATTGGGTCTCTCTCTCTGAACTTCATGTAGGAAAGAAATTATTGACTCTGCACTTTTTATTAGTAACACTCGGAATAAAAGAAGATGCAAAACACAAATGAGAGACATTTTAGATATTGATCAGTATTAAAATGATACACATACTGCAAAACTGCTTTTTCAGAATCTGTTTCACAGAATAAAATAAGTAGAAGCCTTGAAACTAACTAAAAATTGTAACAGGATTACAAAACCAGCAAATCCAATGATAATGAAAGAAAAGTTAAATTAATCCTCAGTGAACCTCCTAGCAGGCAGCTCTGAGTCTGGGACCACCAGATTTACAATGAATCCATACTGGCTGAGTTACACAGCCAAACCTCAGAGCTGAAAGATCACAACAGGGTCATACATTTCTAAACAGAGACTTCAGCAGAGATACTCAGTTACACTTATTTAAGGGGGTTGCCATGTAATACACAGGAAAACTTTACTCTCTTCAAAGGCAGGATTCTAGAAGAAACTATAAATACTGCACAGTGAAGAGCAGCCATGTCTCTCTAATTTATATTAATACTGCAAAACAGTTTCACCATCTTATACGTGCTCAATGGCATGGAACGTCTCTTCTTCATTGCAACTCCAAAAAAACCAAAGATATTGCCATTTTGCAACAGATGAAGTGAAATTAATTAATTCAAACTCATTTTAGACCTGGCATTAAACTCATAAAAAGTGGAGAAATAAATCTGAGAGACAATATGTCAAATAAAAACATCTGAATAGAAGTGCATGAAATAGCCTGGACTACCTAAAAAAAATGTTTAGATGAAGATGGAGCTCTAAGACTCCTAAACTTGTATAGTTCATTATTGAGACAAAGAACAAAACTAAGAGAGAGGGAGCTGTGTAACCCTGTGGCTGCATCTTGTAACTGTATGTCTGCTAAAGGGGATGGGAGGAGAGTTAAAGCTCTTTCTGTCTCCTCGGTAGAAATCCACCTGGATAAGCATGATTATTTAATTATTCCCTAATCACCTAACAAACATCCAGGTGACATGTCTTGATTAATAATGACTCTTTCAAGAGCTTGCTGATAATATTTTTGTAAGATTAATATAGCAGGACAAATATTCATATCTGTTTAAAATGCATTTAGCTACAGATGTGTTTTTTGCTTCTCAAAGGTCTGTTTATCTCGACCGTGATTAACTGGCCTTTGATCTTGCTATCTAAATAGGCAGCTTAACTGAATTCCAAGCCTGCTATACCATACATTTCTGGGAAGCAACCTAAAAGACTATTTTGCCAAAGATGAATCTTTAATCTATTTGAGTAAAAGAATGTATTTGAAACAAAGTTGTATAAAACGGGTATGGGTGGGTGTATATATATATTTAGTCAGCCTACCACCAAACATTCGTGCAAACTTATACTTGACCTTATCTTTTTCAAACAGACACAGTATCTTTTTGTATAATTCAGTCCATGAGGAATTATTTTGATTAATTTCAGGAATATCCAAAATATCCCTGCTTATTTCCTGTGTTCTTCAGAACTCAGCAGGGTATCAACAGATAGAGCTATTGTCAGGAAGTATCCTGAATTGCCAAGTGGCTGGAAAAACAAGAGTCCCTATTTTGACATAGTTCATACTGGACCCACAGCGTGCAACAGTTTGTCACACCTTGCCATTATTAGATATAATCAGTTCCTTGAGTCCCCTGCTTGGCAGGTGGTAAAGAAATACAATTTCACACTTCCTGGAGGAAGACAGTCTGTGAAGAACAAAACAACCCTTTCTGTACTGTCAACTTTTTATTCAAACCTTGTTGAACTTATCTTAAAAAAAAAAGACAACC
Source organism: Corapipo altera (assembly GCF_003945725.1). Taxonomy (NCBI): domain Eukaryota; kingdom Metazoa; phylum Chordata; class Aves; order Passeriformes; family Pipridae; genus Corapipo; species Corapipo altera. The sequence goes on from NW_020884947.1 coordinate 2,647,237, forward strand.
CAAAACCAACAACAACAAAAAAAAAACTACCCCAAACAAAGAACTCCCCTCCCTATTCTCGTTTCAATATGCTAATTCCTAGTAGTTCTGTGCTTTGTTTCTCTCTAGGCTTTTTCTCAAGTAATTTCCAATATTACCACGTCAGTCTCTTAAAAAAACAGTTCACAACAGATTTTACCATGATCCCACACAAACACCAGCTTAGGAAAGATGGACTTTCATGTTCAGAACATTTTATAACCAGTCTGCAGTTACCAACATTACTGGAAATGAAGTGTTTGAGTTCCCCTGATTCTGGCAAGGGTAATGTAAGCTAAAGACCCTTCCATGTCTTAAACCAAAGAAATCGTTTTTCAAGCTGATTAGTGGTAAGGAGTTTATAAATTCCTTGGAATTCCATGATAGTTACACATTTCCCTATTTTACATATAAACTGCAATTGCTAAAAAGAAATAATGAGACACGTCCTCTTATCTGCAGCCATTTTTTCTTAACTCTGAAAGCCACACAGGCTCAGGTGAACGGTTATTGTGTCCAGTACTTACCAGAAGGTAAATTCAATACCTGGAAGACGCACGTGTATTCATGCTGTTCTCCATCATCACACAAAAGAAAGCACTGATAGCATGAATATGAGGAAACAGATGACAGATGAGAGAGGAGGGAGTATTTTGTGGTTTGGATTTTACAAAACATCTCAATGTGAAATGAGCAACTAGGCCACTATCAAATTCTTCAGCCTTCTTTCAAACGCTGCCATGAGTGTAAGCATTGTACACAACTGTCACAAATCATCCTTTCATTGGTATTATCAGAGCAAATATCACCCTTAAAGAGTATCCACTAATTACCTTGTTACTTTAAATCACCAACCGCAGTTAATGTGCACAGGTTAAATTACAGTTCAGAGGTTGAAATTAATACTTTAAAGAGAATGCCTGTTTTCATACTAGAATGGCAGCAGTTATCAGATTATTCAGGTAATTACCTTTTAATACACAAATACATCTGCATATTGAACAGTATCAGAGATATTCCTCTACTATATCGTATAACATAAGTATTTTTAGTAGAGATTATTTAAATTTCTCTACTCTATTATTCTTTATATCCTTTTCATATTCTCTGCAGAATATAAGGAAACCTCACTGCACATGGGCTAATTTTTTGTGTGTTCTCTGATTCATATTTTATGATTTCCAAACTGAAAAAGAGTACAGAAGTTAAAACACTAACCCACAACTGTCCAACAGTTTTATCTACAAAGGCATTTTTCTGAGGCACAGGCCAACTTGGATATTATTACAATGAACTTACACTGGCCCAACAGACAACCTAACATAGAATATATGACAGAAAATACCCAGGTAATTTATCACTATGTGGAAAAGTTTGTGCAGAGGGACAATTATCTTTCTGCTCACACAGAAATGAAAATACACAGTTAATAGTAGTAGTAGATTTATGCTTGCAAGTAGATCATATTGTAAGCAATTTACTAAATATCTTTCTTAATTCCTCCCCTTCTGAAATAGCAAATATCATCTAAAGAAAAGGCATATTTACCATGAAAAGATAACATTAAATCAACACAAACAATCCAGAAACATTATTAAATCTCAGAGAAATAATGTGGTCAAGAGAACATTTTTTGTTTCATATGCTAATATTGTTCCTAAAGACTATAAGTCACCCGGGTATTCCCATAATTAAATTGCTGGATATAGAAGTTCTGGACTTTCCCTTCAATCCATTTGTAATGAGTCTGCTTATAGGGTCTTTGAACCTCGTGGTTTATGAGGATATAGAGTCTACATGTTTTACAGCTTAATTCATAGTTAGAGTTTAGAAAGGGCAAAATGGTTTCATAAATCTGCTAGGACATTTATGACAAGCAGATCTAAACAGAAACTAAGATTAGAGATGGCAAACATATCTTGTTGGTACTTGCCAATGGTGCCTTAGGAATCACTCACTAGGTAAAAGCATAACCCAGTAATAATTTTCTACAGACTAAAACATAAAGCAGACATTTGAAGCTCCATCTACCTACTTAGTTTGACTTGGCTACTGGGACGATGCTTCCTTAGAGCAGTAACCCTACATTTATTTTTTGGTCAGTTCTCTGTGACAGTCTCAGTGGAAGTCCATCTCTTACAAATTTATACTGGTACTTCCATAAGGAACTGTGACACCCAGACAAATTTCAAGAAATTAATGTGGATGCTTATATCCAAACCAGCAAACCAACCCCCTTCACTCCATTAAGAGGCCCCATAATTCTGGATGTCCTTGAATTCTCTGGGTACCTCAGGAACATTTCCCTCCTGACAGTTCAATAGGCTCCCAAAATTCTACATTGTGCACATGCTCATCACAGACTCACTTTGAGCCCACTTGACCTCCTCAGTGATTCCTGTAGGACTCAGTTTCGGAAATGTGATCACATTGAGAGCTTCTGGCTATCAGGTTTTAATTTGTTGACTTTTTCTTAGTGTAAGGTGAAGAAGGTGCCACTCTGGAATTGTTGCCTGGCCTCTGAGGGACAGCAACTCACTTGTCTCTTTACCTGATGGGATTCACATCCATAACTCTGCCTCCCAGTCACATGGAATTAAAGCACACTAATTGCTAGACCACAAGGTAAGTTGGCATCCTCCAAGATCACACAGAAATAGGACTACTGTGCAAAAAAACCAAACCAAACCAAAAACCCCAACACAAAAACAATCAATCCCAAGCCACTCTAAAACAGCAAAAAACCCCCTGAGTTCAGAAGAAAAACAAACATGAAAGTACCCACTATTCTATTTAGAGTACTCAGGTGAAAGTCATAAATATTTGATTTTGTCCTTGTAGCTACTATTAACAAACAGAATTAAACAATCACTAAATAAAAACTAATAATCTCCCCAGTGGGACTGAAATAAAGAAATCCCTTTTTCAACTGAATGTTCTAAGCAATCTGCAATAAAATCACAGTTTCATAAAAGACAGTTGTGAGAGAGACTGAGAAATTGCCTCAGCTATCCTTGGAAATATCTGTCTAATTGTCTCATTCCTTCCAGTGATGGAAATTCCACAGCCTTTATAGATAATGCATCTCCATATTTATCATCTTTATATTCAAAAGACTTAACTGAAACATCTCTTACAACACTGTGAGCCAACTCTCTACCCAACTCTCTGCAATAACCTCCTATATATTTGAAGATTTTTATCATGTGTTTATCCTGTCTAAATTTTATCTTTTCTCAAATGAAAAAATCCAACTATTTCAACTGCACAATATTTGCTGAACAGACTCTCAGCTTCAACATACAAAGTCTGGCCTTGCTTGGTGTTTTCCTGCGAGGAGAGAGTTGAATACTCTAAGATTTAACAGGTTGAACCGAGGTTTCCAAGCACTCCGTTCTTATAAAATAAAAGCTGGGCCACAGCCACTAGAAAAGAGTGAGTCCTGCTCATTTTTTTTCGAAGAACACTACCTATCTAGCAGGTATAGAGTTTGGACCACTGGTGTCCTTGTCATTCTGTTCCAGCTTTCTAAGAGGAGCTCAAATGCAAACTTCTTTGATTCAAATGTTTCATTAACTTCTCTTAGATGGCTCTGGGGTCAGCACAGAGCCTTTTTCACCCTTTCAGATGCGCATTTTGGCACTGAATACAGAGCTTGGCAATCCAACATTGGGGTTTGTGTTCTATTGCAGGTTCAATAACCTAAAATATAGCACATAAATATAATTTGCAGATATCAGAGATGTCTGTAGCAAACACTGGAACACAGTGACAACATCTCCAAGATTAAAATGACTAAGTCAGTTCAGGGCTATAAAATATAGTTGCATTAGTAAGGCCAGGCTGCCCTCAGGACCCTGTACTCTGCTGAATGCAGCTGAACTTGTCACTATTGGGGATCTCCAGTTCTCTGAGACAGATTCTAAAGAAACAGAGGAAAGGCCCTGCCAACATATTATAAGTATAGCTTACTGCTTGAGTCACAGGAACTCTGAAGCAGTACTAGCCCAGTTCAAAAAAGCACTCAGGAAGAAAAGTAGGTATAAGTTAAATAGGATGAAATCACGTATTTATGGTGTGCTTAAGTGCTTACCTAAATCAAGATACTTCTCCTGGATTTTGACCCAATATGGTCAATATGAGCATATACTGTGATAGAGGAACAACAGCTTACTGAGATGGGTGACAAAGGAACAGTTTGAAAGGGATTGGTAATCATGGAACCTCTAATTAAGAAATAAATCGCAGACTACCTAAAAGACTGCAAACTTTGTTTTCAGCATCTATCTCTGAAAGTGATTTTAAGATATGCCCATCAACAGCATTTTAAATACAATTACTTATTTTTCATTTATTGTGTAAAAGCTACATTAAAGAAGTGAGAGCAATGTCATGCTGAGATCTGTTGTCATTTGGATGTGTAGTGGCAGTTAGGTCTCTTGGTTGGTCAGACAGCTGCCAGGACAGCTCTTGTCACCGTTAGCACTGGGATGGATTTGGATTTAAAAGGGGTATAACTCTCACAGGGCATCAAGACAATATAACACAAGGTGATCTTGCAGGTAGCTGGAATCCATTATATTATGAATTTTCAAAAGTTTAGGCAAGCCTTGAAACTCTGCCATGTGTTCAGTAGCAAGTATGTCATTAACATAAAGGGTTCTTCGCCTTCTTGTAATAGCAGATGCTGACCTGTCTTGTAAGGGTTTCTATTCATAAGCCATAACAGAATAATCACTGTAAGATAATTGTGGTAATACCTCATGATCATCATCACAGAGACAGGAGAACAGTAGGAACAGTACTAAGCATGTAAGAGAGAACATTAAAATCTATTTATATCATAGTTTTAGCTGGGGTAACTACATTAGATGACCAGAAAATATATTGGCTGTACAAGGCAGAGATGAGCAATCTGGTCAAGTGCAAGATGCCCCTGTCCATGGCCGGGGGGTGCAGTAGATGATCTTTAAAGGTCCTGTCCAACTCAAACCATTCTGTGCTCCTGTGGTAGTCAACTGCAGCTTCTGAGGGTTTTATCTGAACAGCAATTTCAAGACAGTTCTGCCAAAGAGAACACACAATACTTAAAAAGGTGTCTACAGCAAACAGACAAGCACAGTGCAGGGAAGCCCAGAGTGGTGGAGGTTGTGTCACTCCTGAAACGAGCTGTCCCTGTGAGCTCTCCACAGGAGCACAAGATCCCAGCACAGCCTTGTGGAGAGGCTGCATCTCAGCTGGGGTAATGGGTTGGGTGTGGTGTTGCACATGACACTGAATTTTAGCATGAATGTTAGTACCTCCACTCAGCCTTTTCCTATAAAGTATAGGCATACACTTTACAGACATATCTGGGCTGACACATCCTTATGCACCTCTACCCTGCACTGTTGACCAGCGTAAAGATTCCATATGAATGATGTTTCATAGAAACGTGGATCCAACAGGTTTCCAAGAGGGATGCACCTCTAAGGTCCCAGGGACAGGCTGAATCACAGAACAGCATGCCTAACCAAATTATGAAAGGAAAGCTTTTATACATAAGAGATCTTAATTCAATCAGAAACTCACAGAGCTCACCTCTTTGCAGAAACTGCTCACCATGTGTATTCGTTGCCAAATGCTATAAAAAGCCTGTAAAGGTTTTTCAAAAGGTTGGATTTCAGATAGAAGGCTTTAACCTGAAGGCAGCTAAGGAATGGAGTTACATTTTAGTGGAGAAGCCATGAAGCTTAAAAGAAAAAGTGAATAAACTGGTATAAAACTTGGCTGGATTCTGTAGTGTGGTTCAGATTTCTGTCCAAAATGCAAAACTCCAAGGTGAATTCACTAGGAGCTGATCCAATAGGAGGAATTCAATTTGTCAGAACAAACACGGACTCCTACATTTGAGCTGCCCACCCCAAATCTACTTTGTCCTCAATGGTGAGAAGTCACTTTTAAGGTGCAATCGATCTTACTACACAGGGGACATCAACAACAGGTCAAATGAATCTCTCCAAGTACATGACAAATGTCCAGGTTTAGGTGAGATTAAACACATCCTTCATGTTTCTGTGATTAGTAACAGTCATATAATAGATCCAACAAAAGAGTTTCTTCCAAGTATTAGCTTTCCTGAAGCTTAAGAGAAGAGACAGTAGAATCATTATGTAATGATTTTGTAGACACACCATGACAATTCTGTCTGATAAAAATATTTGCCTGTAATATTTCATTAAATTTAAAGTTACCATGCAGCAACTGTAAGAGGTTGTCAGCTGCCAAGAGCTGTGAGATTGCTGAATAGAATGGTATTTCTGGAGCCGTGCCCAGAGTTGAGACAAAATTTGACTCATCTTCATGCATACATTTCCAATAAACCACCAAACTAAAATAAGGATTTAACCCCATCACGAGGTTCCAGTGATATCATCTAGAGCTAAGAATTTATTATAGGATCAATAGAAGCTTCTATAAGCAACTCCAAAATAAAGGTGATCTTTCCATAGCTATGTTTGTTGGAACGTTTGTGGTCTTGAGTCGTGTTCTCCCAGAACACAACATGCCTCAAGCACTGATTCGGTTGTTGGTAGCAGGATAATTATAATTTGAGCTCCATTTTGTTTCTTTGCATGACTTCAGAGCGTATTAGAAAATATGTCCCATCCCTGGAAGTGTTCAAGGCCACGTTGGATGGGGTTTTGAGCAACCTGGTCCAGTGGAAGGTGTCTCTGCCCATGGTAGGGCCTTGAAACTAGATGGTCTTCAATGTCCCAACACAAGCCATTCTAGGATTCTAAGATTCTTTGAACTACTTAAGTGGGTAGGAAATACTGTGGTTGGGAAGGCTATGTCTGCTATTTAGAAACTGTAGGATAAGAACTGAGCTAAATCAATAATATCTATTTTTGCTTTCATTTTCAGCTAACAATCTTCCCACAAAAAATGGAGATAAAAAGATAAGATAGGGAAACAAAGAGAAAATAAGAACATTGAATGACATTTACATGACTTCACTCTGTTCAGACAGCTTTATGTTACAGCATTTTATTCAATCTTTTTCTGACCTGTTCAAACTGGACATCTATCCTGTCACTTATTGAATGCTCAGGAGCTTTTGAGCACAAGGGGGGTCCCAGTCTCAAGTGAGATTTTTAGGCATCATCATCATCATATGAACAACAATAAGAAACACCTTCAACAACTAAGTAACTAATAGTCCATCTTTTTTTTTTGATAGTTAGTCTTTTGATCTGAATGTTGAAGAAATCAGTAAAGAATAATCTGACTATGGAGATAAGAATTATTTTTTTTTAAAATTCCTGGACTAACACTTTTTCCAAGTCATCCATAGATAATGAAATAGATACTGTAGCAAAATACAGTCTTTTGATATTACACAGTAATACAATAGTTCAGGTTATACTTACTATTTTGTGTAATTACTATTAAAATATGCAACATTTATTCTTACCACTGAGAAGCCAATGTGGAAAATATATCAGTGATTTCAGGTTCTTGGAACAGTTTCAAAAGTTCTGGTTCAGACGACAAGTCAGCAAGGATCCTTAACTCAATATGAGAAAAATCTAGAAAACAGAGTGTTAAAATGAATCTATCGCTCTAAAATAAAATCATACCTGCATTTTAACCAAACCATCACAAATTAAAACATAAGTCTGGAGTGTTCAATCATTTCCTCATGTTCAAAAAAGACAAATGCCTGTGAGAAGCTCATCCTTAAGAAGTTACATTCCAGCTATGGATCACAAAGTGCCTGATTCCTTCATTATCTTCATGTGCCAATTAATCTTATTAGCTCTTTGTTTCTACTGACAAGGCTTAAATATCATCCAGTTCTGAAGCATAGTAAGGAGTACACATCATATAACAACATTAATTGATACTAAGGGATTTGACAACCTTGTAAAATATGTCACCCAAAGGAGAGGAGAAAAAGAAATGACAGAACTGCAAATACTAATATGCATGAGAACAATGACACAGACTATCTCACCTGCTGCTAAAAATGTACATCCTTTTTTTGAAACAAACAACGTTCTTGGGGAAATAGTTACTATGTCCTCTTCTTTTCCTAGAGAAGAGACAGGCATTTAGATACCAAACACCAGTCCAAAAATACTGTGTTGAAAACCATAGGAGTTTGCAAATGACTTACCAAACACACAACTAACACCACAGAAATGGCAGTGCAAGCAACCTTGCAGAGTAAAAACTGCCAGCATCACAATTATTTCTGTATGTCAGTCATGTACAACTTTATCTCCACCATACTCATCCTCGCAGTACTGTTCACTTCCTTTATCAAATCTAAACCCTTCCCGAAACACGAGGTAACAAATATCTGCAATAACTAACATTATTCATGGATCACTTAATAAAGGAGGCATTCATAAAGAAGGGTCTATAAAAATGAACTTAAAAAAATGTATTTTCTTATCTTTGAACATGCTGCAGCAACCTGTTAATAATCAAATTCTGAGTTACAGGTGGTAGGGGCATATGATACTGAGAACATACAGCTGTCACAGGCATCCAGATTGTAATGATAGAAATCCCCAATAATATCATGAAGCCATAATGTACATTGATAAGGTACTAGAAACTGAGGGCATCCTGGGAATACCACTTGATTTGGTGTAGAGAAGGATGGTAGTTTGAAATGTCACAGAACCAATCTAGTCAACATAAAAGTGGAAAAAATAAGTGTGTCTCGATACGGGAAAAACTTAGAAACTGCATCTTTGAGAAGTACATATTATATAGGTTCATCAACAAAATTTCCAGGAAGTTTCATGTGCCACAGCTATTTCTGGCACCTCAGGTTTATACAGCCACTGCTCATACAGTTTTTATAATAACTTTAAAAAAATGCTTATAAAAATGAACCACGTGGATAAAATGAAGCTAAAGTCAAAATTTTACATCATCTTCCCTAGCCTCCTGTTTTATGATCTGTGTTATTTCCAAAGCAGGAACTGAATAGCTGTGAAAAGGCAAAGCCTGCCCTTAGCTGAGAACCAAGCACCACAATGAGCAGCATTGCCCAGCTGTGGCTGCAGGCGTTCAAGGAGAGTTTATGTTCCAAAATACCTCTCTTATACTTGAATCTGCTATTGTGGGTTTCTCTCTCTATCACTTTGGCTCATGCTTTTCTAGACTTTACTTTGATTCTCTCTGAATTGTCTGCCTTAAATTTGCCTCTGTTAACAAAAACAACACACCTGACTAACTACTGGTGTTCAGTTGTACAAAATGGCTTGGGTTTAACATCTCCTCAAGCAAAGCCTCATGAGCTGAATGCACACAAAATCATCCCTAGGATATTTAAGGGATTTAAGATGCATAACTCATCTGGAAAAAGAAACAGTGAGGCAGCTGAAGGAAAGAAAAAAAAAATCTAAAAGTTTGTAACTATTTAGATCAATGTTGAAAGAGCAAATTTGTTTTCAGAAACAACCAGCAGAAGTAATCAGTTTAAATGATAATGTATAACTAAGCATCAATCATCTATTCTGTTCATTAATGCTGGAGCTATTTGCCTGCTTTGAAATATAATATAACTCATTAAAAAAACCCCACATTTTACCTTTTATATACTGTTTCTTTGTAATTCTAACTGGATGTTTAGAGATACCTTGAATGTTCTACAAATAAGAAAAATAAAAATGCTTAGTAAGTGAAACTTTATGAAAGCATGTTTTTGAACAGTTTAAAACCACCATAAGAACATTAGTGATATTAATGCCAACAAGTTTTTCCCATACAATAAATAAGATTAAACACTTCGCCTTCCAAAGGAATCTTCACACTCTGCATCTACAGTCACTTTTGAATATTCGCTCTTCCTTGAAAATTGGAAGCTCCTAAGAACAATTTCTCATCAGCAGCCTTTCCAAATCCTAATCTCTGGATACAACATGGAAGATAATTATTAATCCAATAAAAATAATTTTCTTCTTATTTTAACCTGTGTTTTTTCAGATACAGTGCATTACTTTCAAGAAAGGAACACATGTGAATCCTGCCTCAAGGCTAAGGGAACAGAGTATTCTTCAGCCTCTAGGAATTTTTCTAATATCTATTCCCCCTTTTTTTGAAATGCATGATAAAATAAATAAGGAACTCTTTCTTGACTACAGCACATCAGTCCAGATTAAAAGTGAGAGCTATGTTTATCAACCAATATGCAGGAGCAGGAATAGCAGAAAATTTTTCTTTCAAGATCTGGGTTCACACCCCCCCAGTAAAGCAGGAAAGAGACACAGCACAGCTCCCTTCTGTTATTTTGTGCCATTATGCCTCTTCATCTAGAAAGGTCAGAAACAAGAGTTAATGTATATCAACCTCTGATTTTGTGATTCCATGCAATTAATTTGCAAGTGGTTCAGGAATCAGATGAACATACTAATTGTATGTCATACTGGGAATTCAGAGGGTGGGAATAGTGGTATATAATTCCCAAATCAGAATGATCATTTTCTATGCAACTTTGAACGCAAAACTGTTATTTTAAACTTAAGAAGAATGTAATCAGACAGCAAAAGCTATTGAAATTTAAAGCAGAAGTAAAAGAACAGAATTCCCAAACCAGAACACTATCATTTCTAGTCTTAGTATCATCCTTAGAGATGTACAATTAAATGTATTAAAGTTGAACACCTGCCACAGCCACATACAGAGAGAGACATAGGAAACTACTACATAATATTCAGAATATTTTCACAGCATGGGAAAAAACTAGGAACACTGCTCTCAGTCCATCGATAGGAAATGCACAAAACTAACATTCCTATTGGCAACAATCGATTTCCAACGATAAGTTGGGGAGAATCAGTGCTTGTTCATATGAATAATATGCAGTTTTTGGTGGCCACAGTAGATCCTCAGAAGTTCAGAAAATTAAGTCCTTTATTACGTATCTGGACATGAATATGGGAGCCTAACTTTACACATATATTAAAAAAAACCCCACAACATTTTAGTTCTGACTTATAGAATAATTCTGACAGTAGAGATAACTGTATGGACTTTTCACTGGGGCCTATGCTGGTATTGTGACATGCACTTTGTCAGATAACTTCCAGCACAGGTTAGAGTTATTTACAGTTACTCTCACTGATTATTGTTCCTTATCTCATTCGCTTCAAAATCGTAAACCAAGTGGAAAAAAAAAAAGTATTTCAAAATCTATCTAAAACATAAAAATAAATTGCTATATTTGCTATCTTATTTTCATTGAGAGCATATGTACAAAGTCTGCTTCCAATGCAATTTTAAAAGTGTTACTAATAATTCTGAAAAACACTAGTAATTGCAAGTGCAAAGTGTCCTTTCACTTGTAAATTAGTTAACAACTCATAATTTGAATAAATCTGCAGAAAAGAGGTAGCTCAAGAAACATGAAAGTTGTAATGCTCAACTTTAAGCTACTGGAATAGCTTATCACATTCCTCTCATCTAATTTTGGATGTCTTCAGGCAAGTGGTTGGTCTAAACTATCTGTCTAGAATCCCTCTACAGCCAGCAGACAAGGACAGGAATCTCCAGTGGGCAGTTCAATCTATCTGTATAAGACACATACTTACAAGTTGTCCTAAGACTCCTTTGGAGGTGACGTATTTTAAGATTTAGATCATCAAATTTGATGAGATAAATTTACTCTAGATATTTAAAAGAACAAAGAAATATGGAGACAATTTCACAAGAGCCTTCCAAATAGGAAGCTTTGCTTTGCTTGAGTCAGGTGACTGTTTTATTGTATCAAACTTAGAAAACTAATGTGGCTTTGATACATTAGCACCTTGGACTACATAATAATACAGCCTCTATTTTTGCTTTTAAGTATTTATTTCAAATATTTATGGAAAAACCTTCACAGATCCAATTTGAGATCTGACAGTTATCCCTTATTTCTTAGAAAAGGACATTCATATCTTGCTAGAAGTTACAGAGAAACAAAAGTGTTCTCTCTGAAAAATCATGCTCCAACAGACAAATAGGAATATACTTGAAACACTGTGATGGAAAATCTGGTTATGAAAGTTAACTATTAATACTTCTCTGCATTGTTTCGGAGTGAGGGGGGAAAAAACCATTAAGCTATTCTAGTAGATGATTAACAAGAAGACTCTAGCATTATTAAAAAAAAATATTAAAAATGTGTAAAAACCAACACCATAATCGAGAATTAATTTAAAGAGGCCCCGGTCGATAGAAGGAGAGATGAAGTCAAGGTCCCAGTTTCAAGTATGTTTGAAAGGCTGTGATGATCAGGGGAGATTTCTGAATGCTGGAAGAAAGCAACTGTCACTCCTTTCTTCTATGAGGGCAAGAAAGAAGATGCAGAGCACTGCAGGGCAATCAGCCTCTCCTCAGTTCCCAGGAAGATGATGGAGTAAATAATCCTAGAAAACATCTGCAAACATATTAAAATCAAGTAGATGACCTGGGGTAGTCAGCACAAATTTAGAAAGGGGAAATCGTGCTTAACCAACGACAGCCTCCTGCCACGCAGTGACCAGCTCTGTGGACGTGGGGAGAGCAGCAGATGTTGTTTACCTTGAAAGCAAGGCTTTCAAAACAATCGCTCATAAAAGCCTCAGAGAAGCTGATGAAGTGCAAGTTAGATAAGTGGACAGTGAGGTGGACTGAAACCTGGCTGAACTGCTGGGTTCAAAGGCCTTTGGTGAGTGGCACAAAGGAGCAGCTGGGGGCCAGTCACTACTGGGGCACCCCAGGGGCAAATGCTGCCCAACACCTCCATCAGTGACCTGGGTGACAGGACTGAGTGCAACCTCAGCAAGATGGCAGGCAATCCAAAACCCTGAGGAGTGCTTGATACATCAGGTAAGTGATTCAGAGGGACCTCAAGAGGCTGTAGAAATGGGTTAATCAGGATCCCACGGAGTTCACAGTCTAGAAAGCAGTTTTGCAGAAAAGGACCTGTGGATCCTGATGAAGAACAACTTGAACATGAACCAGCAATGAGCCTTTGTACACAGGAAGGCCAACAGCATCCTGGGCTGCATCAGGAAGTGCATCACCAGCAGGTCAAGAGACTTTACTCAGAATGCCTGGTGGAAGGGTGTAATGAATATGGAGCCAAATTCTTTGCCACTGTTGCCCAATGACAGGACAAAAAGCACCGATCAGAAACAATTATAGAAAATTCCATTTAGACATAAAAAACCCCCTTTTTACTGTGCCAGTGGTCAAACACTGGAAGAGGTTGCCCCAGAGAAGCTGTGAAGCCTCCATCCTTGGAGATATTCAAAACCCAACTAGACATGGTCCTGAGAAACCTGCTCTAGTGGGCACTGCTTTGACCAGGGGGGATTGCACTAGACAATCTCCAGCAGTCCCAACAAAATTCAACAATCTTGTGATTCTATGATTCTGTTTTTATAGCATCACTGTAATTGATTAAGTCATGTATCCCAGTGACAACCTATTGTCTTCTCTCTACTTCACATGATTTCTGAATGAGATAGAATTTAAGTCTTCAATGGGATGAGGCAGTGGAAAGTCACAGGACAACCTGGTTTCATTTCCAAGCAAATGTTAAGGAAATATATACTTTTATATATATAAAGTACACTGGTTGAATCTCAGATCATGACAGGTAGAAAGCTGAAAAAACCTCACCCTACATCTGGACCCTTTACTTTTTCACTGTTTTGTCGTCAGTAAAGCCCTTTTCTTTCTCCTCCACAAGTATTAAATGATTAAAGATTAAATTTGGTAATATAGTTACCAAACTTAGAGGAAAAAAAAGCACTGAATCCGATCTGCACTAAAGTCATTTTGAGTATGATGAACACAGACTGGTTGTCTTCTTCTCGAAAGGTGTCCAATGCTGACACCTTTCTTTGGCAATGGAACTGCCACACAGGGACCTGGCACTCCATCAATTCATCACCTCTTTTACAATTTCAGTTACTTAACACATTTTCCCAGCACCTAGATGGTTGTTGGATCACTGTTTTTTAGTTAAACCCTTTGGAAGACACCATGGTGGAAAAAAAGCAGGCATGGTAGAAAAAATTAAATCTCACTAGGAACACTAGATTAAAACTGTACATGTTGAAAAACAGACTGCTGACTTCTTTCCTCCTACCTCCATAATCACATTTTTTGCCACTATAATCCATCCTCACTGACAATCCTGGTGTATCCCAACTAGTGTTTTAGCACAAAACTAGAAACCTTTTTTCTTGGGTTTGAAAATGCTTTTATTAAAAGCCGTTCTACTTTTATCTGTTGTGTCAGGTGAAGAAATGTACATTCTTGCCTATGTTGTTGCTTGTGTACACAGAGTCATTCAGAAGCAATGACAGACTTCACTTTGGCAAGGAGACTCAGAACTGATGGACTCTTCATGTCTCTGCTAAAGCCTCACAAACACAGCTTCAAGCCTTGCAAAAACAATGCTCTAATCCATCACCGTATTCAAGGAGAGTAGAATTATCAAGGAAAACAAAACCTAATAAAAGTCAAACAAATATACAGTTTCCCAGTTTGACGAGTTTCATCTCAGTTCAGTCACACCCTCTTTTGAGCTTTCCATTTTCGGTATCCAAAATTCTACATCTACATATCCCACTGATTTTTTTTATTCCTTCCTAGGTTAAAAACCAGTGTGTTACTCTGGTTCTTTCAAAGCACTACAGTATACAGATATATACTGGATACATTACCTTTGAAGTCAGTACAGTTAGACTTCACCCAATCACAGAAGCTGGTGGTGCATTTTAATTATTTTTTACTCTGTGTCAAGTAGGTTTGTGGATCATATTTCCTATATTATAATTCTCCTTACAGTTTTTTACATGGATTCATCTAACCCATACCTCTCCCTTCCTCCTCCTGATATATATTTTCAGTAGCATAAATTGCTATTTCTTTGAGCAATTAACCTCAGCCAGCCCCAGTGACTCTCAGAATAGACACCCATCTGTGTATGCAAAGCCATCAACAGCTATATACATATTCTTCTTTTTTTTACTAGAAAATGTCTCATTAATCTACTAACTGCTCAGAGCCACATTTCTAAATATCTGTGGAATGTGTCTGTCTGAAGACCTACAAACTGCAGGGAGGGGAACAAAACAATCTAACAGTTACTGAAACAAATGGGAATGCACAGAGGTGGCTGCAGACTTTTCTATGGATATTTGGTTCTGACTAATTCCCACACTGTTCTGAGGTCTTACTAAAAAATAAGAATGCAGACAAAACTTACTATTAAGATAAGTGTATCCATTCACAAATGTATACAGGACAGATGTGTCACGAGGGAAGGCTAAAACCAAGAAGGAGTTGGACCACACAGATGCAAGGAAGGAGTTAGATCAGGTGGAGTCATTCTGTACATGTCTTTTGATGTGGTGACTAACCCACCTGCTGTTAGTGAGGCACAGTGCCAAACATTAGACCAAAATAAAGGAATACATCATTGTTTTACCGTAGCCACCACTGCCAACAAATAGCAAAAACTACTTGCATTTCTTACAAGCAAGAATATTTACTGGGACTGTGGTCTTGTTAGATTTAATTACTCTAACAGCTGTTGCTTTAGGAAAACAATTATTTCCTCATACTTGAGAAAAAAACAGATTTTCTCTTCCATTTGAAAAAAGTTCAGAGCTGCAAAATTCTAGTTTATCTCATGAAATGTAGCACTCTACCAAAAAGTGGATCATTCTAAGTCCAAAAATTTCTGGAGTTTCTCTTAGTATCTTCTTCTCCAAAAAGTTTATGAAATTAATTAGGCCACAACTATTCTCTTTGAACAAGAACTTCACTCTACCCAAGGAAACACAAAGCAAACTTGTAAATCCATGGCATCTCTTTGATGACTCTCATTGTAATACTTTTGGAGCAAAAGTAAGACTTTGGTCTGTAAGACCAGACTTCATTACAATGATAATAAATAGGCAGATGAAAACTCCCTTGAGTTTTATGTTCCATATTTTTGATTGGGTGGGGTTTTTTTCTTGTAGTGGATTTTTTTCCCATTTATGTCATTCTTCAGAATTGTTTCTACTCCTTCTTTTTCAGTTGTCTTTTTTTGCTCTGCATGGGACTGCACCTACTGACAAAATTGTGCTCTCATAGCTCATTTAATCAATCTGAGAAGAAATGTAAGCGCAGGGTCAGTGAGCTACTTCCTTAAGCATCAACACTGTTTGCTCCATTGTTGCAGGCCAAAGCTGCTGGAGAACCAGCAAGGAAAATTGCACCCTGCCCAGAGGAGCAGTCTTCCAATGCAGAACAAGAAGACAGTGAATCCTGAGGGCACTTGCAACCTCGAATTCACTCAATTTGTCTGGCATCTCCAAAGTCAGAGGCAACTCACCCATGAGAAATTACACAGCAGAAATAATTAAAAGAAACCTCTTCAGATTTCCCTTTTGGAAAATTGCCACATTTAATTATTGCCCATAGCAAGCATTTATTTATAATTGTAAAAGAATAAGAAGTTATATCTTTGACTTCTATATGAAACACAATTTCAAGACAGTCTGAAGATCTAATTTTTAAAATAGACCATGCATCTCAATAAATAGAGAAAACAGGAAAATGAACAAGGTCACAAAAGCAACGCCAGCCTGGTATGGATGTGCACATGCATTCCTAAGCAAATCTTGACTTGTCTGAAATTGCCACCTAGTGGTTTGTTGAAAATTAAGGACATCTATTTTCCCTGCCAAAAACCACAGAATGATGCAGACTCCTGGTAAAGGATTTCTTCATTTTTGTTACTAGTTACCATTTTTTTCAGCAGAGAACAATCATTCAAAAGTAGTGCAGCACAGAATGATCGAGGTTTTAGGGGTCAGAAAAGTGAGAAATTTAGAAGCAATTCATCCCCTTCCCACAAGTTTAAGTAGCTTTCAAAGGGAATACAAGGGAAGAAAAAAAGAGCAACCAAAATTATTAATTTCTTTACTTCAGAGAGTTGGCCATAAGAATAGTGTATTTGATTTCCTATTACTAATCCTCTTTCTGCCCTGTGCTTTGAAATTTAGACCTGACAATGACCTCAGGGAATAAAGATGTAGCAGCCCATGAAAAAGGATTTGATGAGTGATTTTTAAAATGACAAAAAATATTTTATTTTACTAACTTAGTGATTTGACACGTTCTGTGACAAGTTATTTTGTCAAATCATGGGTTCAGCCCAGATTCTTGGTTACATACTGACAAATTGCTAACCTGTGCACAGCAAGCAAAGTGTTTGTACAGACACAGCTCTTCGCATCTTTTAAGAGACAAAGAGTGCTTTTGTTTCCCTTAAATAAACTGATTAAATTCTATTACTCGTTTCATTTTCCTGAATGAAAATTAGAATATTAGCTCAGTTAAAATCTTCATTAATACAGGAAGCTCCAACTCCAAGATGAACCCCAAGAAGATACAAACTGGTTTTGGTGAAAAAGACAGAGGTAAGGCACAGAGATAACAACCCTTTAGGGGCAGTTGGAGCCAGCAAATATTGTATAGTTGAAGATTAGCTGCATATTATGGGCTTTAAAGCAAACAGGTCAAGGGAATATTGTCCAAAGGTACAAATACCAGACCTCTAAACACACAGAAAATGACAAGATTTCCAGGTTGGAAGGATTTACTGTCTAAAGAAAAGCCGTAACAGTTGTTTTACGAAAGGGGTAAAATTCAGCATCTCAAACAAGATTGTTCCACATACTGAGGAATTTATGGAGCATATGTTAGCAGGGAATTCCTCTTAAAAGGCTGTGAACAGGAGGTTGATGGAAGGAGTTAAAAGAAACCTAAGTACACAAAATCTCTTTCTTTGGTCACAGTGAGGAAAGGACAACTCCTGACTTGACTGAAGGGGTCCTTAACTGTAAGTTCCTGAGAGCCTCAGCCAGCAGATGATCGTGCTGGGACAGGAGCACTGAGGACAAGGCCACACAGGAGCCAGCAAGATGAGCTGTGTCCTATTCTGTTCATCTTCAGTGATACTTACACAAACCACTATGTTTTTTCACTGTTGTTCCCAATTCGAGAGAGTGCATCCATCTCCAAAACTCTGCCTGAAATTTCACGAAAAGTTGTTGAGGAAATAAAGAATTGGCAAATCTTCCACTCACTGACACAGAAAAAAAAAGAGTTGTCAGAAAGGAAAGCTGAATGTAATAGGGTTGAAAAGCTCCTGAGATAATTTTCCTGAAATTCTTTGGAATGCCAATGACAGAGCTTTGGAAAATCATTACTGTGTGAAAACTGGACCATCCAAGACAAGAAGTCTCCTTTAATGCACCTAACTTTTGATATTCCCCTATAAACCATTCTCTTTTTATCATTCTTCATTTCTGTCCCCTTCATGTTTTTGTATTGTCAGACCTCTCAGATCTTTTGAAGTAATTTTTGCTGAGACATAAACTGAAAGAAGATTCTACAGTAGAAGAACACTGTACAGTAAAATAAACCATTTAAATACTTTTGTTATGCTAAAACATAATGAAACTGATGGAAATGAAATGAAAATGCTGAGATCAGAATTAGACTATATTTTGTCCTTGCAAAAAGGAATTCAGACATTAGAGGAACATAGTAACACTTCTCACTCTTGAGAGTTTGTAAGAAAAGACATAACTTGTGTGTCTGAGATTTTTATTTTAATTGTCCCCTCAGAACATAAGTTTCTAAGCTTTCAGTATTTCCTAAAGTGTGTATCTAAAACTCCCACTAACGGAGTACTTCATATGAAAAACAAAACAAATTTTCAGGCAGAATTGCTAAAATCTCAACTCACAAAAGGTACCAACAGAAAACTTAATAACAAATATGCGCACAGATACTTCATATAAAGCTTACATATATTGGTGCACATTGCTGAAGATTCAATCTGAGCAACTGCCTTATGTATGAGAAAACAACCTCAGTAGGACACAGGCTCCGTTCCATCCCCAGAGCTTACACAGGTACAATGACTGTGCCCAGTGCAGACATCAGGGGATGCTGCACATGCCAATATCAGGCATAAGAAAAGTGCTCAGCCAGGAACTGAAATGTGAATGGATAAACAGTGAAGAACAAAGGTTGTGAGAGACTATGAGTGAATGGCACTAATTGTTTCTTGTAACCAAAACACCATGTTAACATTGTTCTTAAACTATTCTAAAACTGCACGGAATCAGACTTAATAAAATTCCAAGAGATACAACAAAGTGCATAGATTAACTCCTGTAACAGAATATTTAGTAATAGATATTACTACAATCACTTTAAAACATCTTTGAATTTGTAAGGTAGTGAAAGCTACATTAATCAAAACAAGTCGTTTTTTGGCAAAGAGGATGCTAATTTTGTTTCTGGTTAGCTCTGTGCTCCAGCCACACTCACATTTTAGAGAAAAATAACCTGTCAGTAGCTCCAGCTGCATTCCAGCATGGGTTTGTAAAACACGATCAGGGTATAGTTTTGGCTTCTGTCTGCAGCACTCCCAAAACATTGCTCACAAAGGTCACTCAAAGGATAAAATGAATCAGCATATAATCAACTATCTTAACCAAGCCCACTCAACAGCAGTAGATCCTTAAGTACTGACACTTAATTTATACATAGTGTATTGAAATTTATTATCTTCTAATTTTAATGACACAAGTGGAAATATGCAGTGCCATCATCTCTCTAGCACAGGAAAATTCTAGAGGAACATTTTTTTCTTCCATTCTACATTTCTACAAATCTAAGCTTCTCTGAGGATTTTTTTTCAGAAACTAAAGGAGAGTGAAGGAGGAATTCAGTCTCCATAGTCAATATTCCATAATGTGCTAAAAATACTTTGGCTGATATTACCCCAAGTTGTACAGAATCTTTCATTTTTGAGCTGTCAGTTTTAACTGTTCTGTTTATTTCTCTGCTTATGTTCAGTTTGTAGAAGAAATCATGACAGACTATCTTATCCTGCATAAACAAAATGCAAGTATTTTGTATGTTATTACTGCATAGAAGCAGATTTATATGGCTATACATTAATAATCCCAAATAGAAGAAAAATTATATATAGGATTTGAACTGCTCTTGTTCCTACAGAATTACAGCCCAGATGATGCTACAAGCTTTACTGAGCCAAATCATGCTATCAAGGGTAGTCCTTGTATTGGATATACCACACTAACCATGAGATAAATGAACCTACCCAAATCAGGAGCATCACAACAGAGGATAACCAAGACCTGCATATATCACAGAAAAGGCCACTGTGTACTCGAGATGCTAAAAGCACAAAGATCTATAATGAAGAAACCTTATTTCTTGCATTTCGATAATAAATCAACATGATGATGTTCTGGAGCAGCAGACACGAGTGTTATGATATGACCAAGAATGACTTTCTATTCTGTAGTTGTCACACTAATACCTCAGAACACTCCACTGTAATGTTAAAGTAGTGTAAAATTTCAGCCTGAATGCAACTGGTCTGAATTCTTGTCAAGGTGCCCATTCACTCATTTTTAAGTACAATTTCTCTGTCATGAAACATCAACTGTGATGAGTGGGGAAGAAAGAGGAAACAGAGAACTTCTGTCTCTAACACTGTAAATACAGTTTCTTTAAATGCTAAAGCCTTCACTGACACACTTTGAAAAAAATAAAGCAACAAAAGAGACTGCAAAAATATCAAAACTCTACTCATAAAATGAGATACTATTTTAGTGCTATCAGTGCAGTCATAATCACCATGTGACTCAAGAGTATTGGAATAAATCTATCAAAAAGAAACATGGTACAAAAATATGTTCTGGATGCAAGAGATGCTGGGAGAACACTGACAACCACAACAAACAGGATGTGCACTCCAGCTCTCTCTAAGAGCACATCAGCTCCTCTGAGCGACAGTGGTTTGTACTGGCTAGAAAATACAACACTAAATTGCTTTGACTCAAGGAACCAAGAAAACACAGACATTCTTATGTCTGTTAAGACAACCTACCACTATTTTAGTGAAGCCCATGCTTAGGTAAAAGCATACTTAGGTAAAAATTATTTTGTTAGCCTAGGTGACCTTATAGAAGACTTTTGACAAGATGTTTTATATGAACCTGTCATGTGTCTTATGTGTCTCTATCCCCAGTGCTTTACCACAAATACACTCAAAAAAAAAAAAGGAAAAAGAAAGAAAAAAACAAAACACACTCTGATATCGATGCAATTGCAAGACCCACACTGTCTATCCAATTAAACATTTTTTTCAGTTGGGTGGTGCATGAAAAGAAGTTTACAAAAATTATGTTCCTAACAGCACAGCTTCAAAAGCAGACAAGTTATTGGTTCACTTCTGGGGAAAAAAAAACAAAGATGCAATTACATCCTTGCTCCCAGACTTGTGTCCGGCTCCTCACATTGCATCAGCTCTGCCAAACTTCCTAAAAGCTGTGAAGGAAAGGGACAGTGGAAAAATGGGACACTGCAAATTTCCTCATCACTATTAAGACACAGAACATCCTGTTTCTGTTGGAATCCAATTGCGACTACAGACTTCAAACTTTCAGAAAGAGTATTTGTAGCATCACAGATCAGCCTGTAGCTTTAATGAGGCCTTGGACAAAATGCCTGAAGGTTGAGAGTTGTCACAATAGTTTTGGTAACATGATTCTGTCAACCCACCCTGCTAGGACTGCACACATGGGTATGCTAAGGATGTAAAACCTACTGAGATAGTGCCATGACAGAGAGACAAACAGGCAGCATCTCATCCACACTGCCCAGAAACGATCCCAAAACTATGCCAAAACTACATTTCTGTTTCATCTTAGAGAAAATTAGTCCATTCACTCCAAAAACCAACCCAGAAGGGAAGTAACACAGATATAGTATGGATAACCAGGAATACTGGTTTGCTAAGTCAACTGACAGAAGAGTAATTTTTGAGGCAATTGCTCAGAGGGGTCTCTACTTCCAGACATTGTCTTTCCCGTTAGAATGAAAACCAGATGGGTAATTTATTATTTATGTTCCAAACACTATCTACAACACACATTTTCTAATAAACCAGAATGCAATTCTCTATCATGAATTCCCTACCAGAAAATCTTATTCATGTCTGTTGAGGAAACTGAGACATAGTCAATATTTCAGGTACTTTATGATCCTTCTTTAAGCTTGTAACATTCAATATTCCCCTTCAAATTACATTTCTGCTTTCCAAATTAAAGGCTAACATGTTTCTTTGACTGACAGGTAGATTATTTTATTTCTTTGCCTTTTTGGACAAGCTGTAAATCATTTTTCCTGGGGCTAAATAGGACTGCTTTTTTATTTTTTTCCACTTGTTCCAAGAAGGTAAAAAATTTTATCTTCAGCATAACTTTTTGTTACCAAAAGGAAGGAAATGCCCCCTGAAGCCCACCACTTTATGCATTTTAGTTCAATGATACAAACAGCTTCTGAAGTAGAGACGCATAAACTCATTAGCAGCATTTCAGTTCTCTCTGCTGCAGAAGCCTGGAGGAAAGAAATCTTAATACAGAATATCTGATTCTAGCACTGAAGTTTACATCTTAAACCAAATTATAACATCCAATTTTATGCAATCTTTATATCTCAAATTAGGATTTCTCTCTGTTCATTCGGAAAGAAGTTCGATCTTAATTGGCTTTATGCTCTTCCACTTCTGTCTTATTTTTGCTTTAAAACATGAGAGGCTCGAAAGAGGTTTTCAACATGGGTTTGGAGAACATAAACAAGCTTTTATGAATATCATCAATATATTTTATAGGAAAGTTATCTATGAGCAATACAATAAAGGAGTATCCTAATGTAGACAAGACTAGTATATTTATACAAAAAGTAATTTAAAATAACATATTCAAACAATAAACCTAATTAAATTTCCCTAATAGTCATAAGCAATCCATCATGGAGTGGAAAAAATAACTAGCCTATGGATATGTTACAAAATTATTTGACTGAAGAATTTTAGGGTTTATATTTACTTTCAGATACTCAGGTTCCATGGAGTAGCAAATAGAGAATTACAACGCTATAGGCAGGAGACTACAGTATCAAATGTGTCCCTACTCAAAAACATACTACAATAACACTTTGTTATTTGTGAAAAATGTATTATTTACACACTACATATATTGTAGAAGAAGAAACCAAACGAGAAGAAAGGGAGTGCACAGTTAAACTAAAATAGATGAATACATGGAAAGCCACTGCAGTGAAGTTCTGCTAAGAAAGCCCCTCTAAGTTGCTACAACACAAAAGTCATAAAAATTCATGTGAATAAACTTATCTATCGAGAAAAACCCACATAAAGCCAAAAATATACATCATCCATACATCAGATGTGGATCTGCCTGAAAGATCACAGTAGAGTATCTGAAAAAGAAATCCTGCTCTGTACCTAATGTCTAGTCATTTCCCCTTAAACCTGTAAGTAAATCTTTCCTGGACTCCATTGAATGCCTTAAAGGAAAGCGGACAGATAGATTCACTATCTTTACAAAAGAAAAGAAAGATAAAGAAATCTTTTTTTGGAACCTTCTCTCTCACAGCCTCCGCAGCAAATGGGATGTTTTTTCTGTTTGAATTCTCAGTGTATCTGATTCACACTTAGCTTTTGCTTTAATCACTTCTTAAAGCATTTTAAAACAGTTAAAAATAAACTACCTCAGCAAATATTCAGCCAAAACTTGACACAATATCATAGTAACTGCAAAAATATCTTCAATATTTATGATTTCTAGCAAGAACCTTCCCAATCCTTTAACACTTAGCAAAGTGACTGGGCACTGCAGTATATTTTCTATATCAATAAATGATTCAGAAACAGATGGTATAAGTTCCAGAAACATTTCAAACAAAAAAAGCCATGCCAATGTTTTTCCTTAAAAGGAAAAGCCAGCCTTAGGCAACCCTGGATGTTAACTTTAGCAGCATTATTTCAGAGAAAAACAACTTTTAAGAAAAATAGCTTTCAGGTCATTTTTACCATGATGGGCCAAAGGTCACTCTATATTGTATGTGGTTGTTCAAGACAGCTGTCTGTTCAGCTCTGACTCAGAAATGCCCGTGCACCACATCACAGAATTCAGCAAACTGGGACCCTCATGATCATCATTTCCGTTCTCTCCCATCACTGTCTCCCATCTGGGTACATGAATTCAAGAGCAGCAGTAACACTTCTCCACTCTGTTGTTAATTCAGAATCCTAAACACTGTTTTTTTACTCAGCAAAAAGCACAAGCACTTCCTAAAAATTGTTTGATGACAAATTGTACGGAAATATGCACCCTGAGGGTAGGAAGATATAAATGAAACCTGAGCTGTGAAGGTAGGTGAAAGAAGAGTTAAGGAAGTCACCAGTATGGTGAGGGTGAGAACCTCCCAGGACAGGTTTCTGTCAGAACTCCAAAGTCACTATTCCAGGCAGGGTTTGCCAGGAGCCTCATGAACCCACCCATGCCAAGTGGTCACAACAAAAGTAACGTGTCCAACTGCTCCCACACAGAGCTGGGGAAGACCATGGCCTTTCTCTCAAGATTGTAGAAAGCTCCTAAGGCCATTTGTACCCAAGAAGCTTAAGGTTGGGACATGCACAGACATATACACAGTACCCAAACCTGCATGGATAAGAACTGACAATACTTTGGAGCACAAGTTAAAAGGACAATGGTCTCATGGATTCCCCCTGGCCTTCATGAGTCAAGTCCCATCTCTGCATCTATTCCCCTTCCCCCACAGGGCCAGAGCCAGGTCTTTGCTAAGAAAAGCCATGATTAAACCAAACAGAAAATATTCCCAGGCAGGCAGTCACTACTTTTCTGTTTATTCCTGCACCTAAGCCTTGGCTTGGGCCCTTGAAGCTCAGCAGCCCTGTCTCCTCCCACACCAGGTCCTGCTCTCTGATCCATGCAGCCATACCCTGTGACAGAGTGGGAATGCCAAGACCTCAGCAGTCTGTACAGCCAAAGGTCAGAATGCTTCCCAAACTCCCAGAGAAACAGGATCATAGAAAACATTAAAATATGCCCTTTGGTTAAAAAAAAAAAATA
Organism: Corapipo altera; assembly: GCF_003945725.1. Lineage (NCBI taxonomy): Eukaryota > Metazoa > Chordata > Aves > Passeriformes > Pipridae > Corapipo > Corapipo altera. The sequence goes on from NW_020884947.1 coordinate 2,672,295, forward strand.
GAGAAAAAAGAAAATCCAAACCTGTAGCACTCCAGAAAGCCAAATAAAACATGTTTCAGGTACAAGCATGTACATGGAGATCATTACAACCAGAGCCAAGAGAGGAAGCACAAAGAGCCCACGTGTCACAGCCATACATACAAGCAAGACCTCCAGAATACCAGCACTGCCAGCTTAGCCCTGTGCTGCTATGAGGCCTGAACCTAAACTACAGAAGAAAAGAACTTCCTTCTTTTCTGTAATACCCACCTTCCAGGCCTCACTGATCCTTTACAAGTGGCTCATGAACACCAGGAATCCATTACAAAGAAGTATTCAGTGGAAGTCCAGAGGGTACATGCACAGCCCACAATTGTACCTCTCTACTTCAGGTAATAATCTTTATTCTGATGCACAGATAACAGAAAGTATTCCTAAGAACAAATGTTCTAGAGTAAAACACCCATTTAACATGCTTTTTCTGTCCACCATTTAGACACAATACAGCAACTGCTAGACTTGCATGAAAACAAATATTTCTTATGTTAAAAATATTACATTAATTTTTCATTTCAATTAAATGTAAATCTTCCAGTAGGGTCACTTACAGGATGTTTGGCTGAAAGTCTGCCAGTCACAGTTCCTGTCTGATTCCACGTAGAGGAAATAAATCCCTGTAATCAAGTAAAGTAAAAAAATTAATAAAAAAGGAAAATTATGAAGACACAGAGTTAAATTTTATTTAACATAAGTACCAGTAATAAAAATGCACTGCAATCAGAGCTATAAACCCAAAAGTTCTTTTGAACTTTATAATTTTCCATATATAAAAGTTCTTAAACTGTAAACACTGCAATCCTTTAGGATTTTACAAGCTACTTTATATATTTCTACCTTTCTCATGCACGTTCGTAATCCATCCACATAAGTTGATTTCATCTTATGAACCTAAAATACATAAATATCAAAATAAATGCTTACTTATAATAACAAGAGAATTTTTAAATTAAAGATCTTACTTTCCAAATGAATATGAACTAGTTTTGTAGACTTTTTTTTTAAAGTCAGTTTTATCTTAGTAAATAATGGCTTTATACTCTCTAAATAGCTTAACCTATTAGCATAAGTTAGGTAAGTGCTCAGTTATAACCTAAAGCCAGGACTTTGCAGATACTAGGAAATGAACTATTGGAATTGATCATTTTTCATCTTACGTCTCTAGGTCGATAAATTACACAAAAAAGCCACATACTAAACCTCCAAACAAAACCAAAAATCAAAACCATTCATAAACCCACACTTTCTTGTTTGGTTTGGTTCTTTTAATTCTTGGAATTAAAGAAAACCCAACTGAAAACCCACTCAAAACCCAAATGTTAAGTGTGAGAACAGACTAACTAGACCGTTTTGGATTTTCAGGAGGCTTGTCACCCAAAAATCCCCCATAACTAGTTATCTCCTTCACTTTATGCAAAGTATTTCTTCAGAACTCAAAAAAAAAATGTTTTGCCCTAAGAGTGTGCTTTACAGCACTAGACAACTTTCACATTGCAGTTTTCCAATTATTTTATGAATATGTTCTCTTTCTTGCTAATTGTGCTTCAATGTCACTACATTATGTGAAAAAGATCAGCTCACCTGACGGTACTCTAAAATTATCTTAGGCAAAGGATGAAGATCTTGCAATTTATTTAGCTGCAAAATCAAGAATGTAAATTACTAGTATACTTTCCTGTTAAGTTACATTATTAAACAAACCTTAACAGAATGCATTTTGGAGCAAGAAATTTTCTTGACAAGCTGAATGGACAAAATATTGGCTAAAGAATGATGTCCTTTAAGCAATCCCATTCCAGGCCCAAGGAAGCCTTCATTCCTTCCTGCCTTCATTAGGAAGGCTGGAGATGACTCCTTCCCATTTCATTTTCCTTTTTGTCCCAGATAGAGACAAAAACCCATGCAGACATAAAAACTTCTTGACAAAAACTTTGAAAACACTGGGGTATGATGTGTGTGCGTTACTTACGGTTCTTTGTTTATTTTTTGTGCTATGCAGCATCAAAGCAAGAGACAACAGGATAAAAGTATAAAAAATAATACATACACACACACACAACACAGCTGGAGAATTTCTCCTGTTCATCCCCTAATAAAAGTTCCAGGAAAACTTCAAGAGAAATTGGACCAAGGGTTGGACTCGATGATCTCGGAGGTCTTTTCCAACCCAATTGATTCTATGATTCTATGAAATTGAAATTATCAAATCCCAAAGCAATAAAATAAAGTATATTTCTGATCACTTTTACTGGAAACCACAAAAAAAATCTGTCAAGAAAAAGAATGAAATTATTAAAATAGAGACTGGATATTTATAAGTACAACAAAAAATATCTGGAACTACAATAGTCCAGGATGAGAAACAGATGCAACTGTACCAGAATGTACATTTAAAAGCATAAGGTTTTTTTCTTGCTACCAGGGAGACCCAAGATATTAAGAGTAACTCTGGTATTTATCTACTGGAAGGTTTCAGCCTACCTTTCTCTAACCAAGTCTTGGCAGTTATTGGAAAGAGAATACTGGACTAGCACTCCTATTGCTTTGATTACAACAATAAATCTTATGTTCCAACAAAAAGGTGACATGCATTCTATTTCACTGGTCCCTCCCATCTCCCAAGGCTCTCTGTGTCACTCTACAAAATTACATATTAGATCTATGAAACCTCCTTCTTGTTGAGTAGTGTGGGGGTTTCATGGTTATACTGTTGACATTACCTGAGATCATATATGGTAGTTCAGACACTTGGTTGAAAAGTGGTTCTAAAGGAATTTCTTCCTTTAGAAACAAATGTTACCTTTTTACCTTCCCCAGAAATGTTCTCCAGAACTTTGACTCCCATGTAAACTACAGCAATACAATTGTGGCAGCAAATCAGAAACAGGTGCAGCTGGACAGAGGCTTCTATTGTTCCAAGAAGGAATTCCATTGCTATTATTATCTTAACAAAATGATCTTGTAATGATATGTACAAGGGGACTGAGTGGACCCTCAGTCAGTGTGCAGATGACACCAAACTGGATGGAAGAGTTGATCTGCTGGAAGGCAAAAAGGCTCTGCAGAGGGATCTGGACAGGATGGATCAGGGGGCCAAGGTCAGTGGTCTGAGGTTCAGCAAGGCCAAGTGCCGGGTCCTGCCCTGGGGTCACAAAAACCCCCTGCAGTGCTACAGGCTGGGGGCAAGTGCCTCGAAAACTGCCCAGTGGAAGAGACCTGGAGGTGCTGATTGACAGTGGCTGAACATGAGCCAGTGTGTGTGCCCAGGTGGCCAAGAAGGCCAATGGCATCCTGGCCTGCATCAGGAATAGTGCGGCCAGCGGGACCAGGGCAGTGATTGTGCCCCTGTGCTGGGCACTGGTGAGGCCACACCTCGAATCTTGTGTTTAGTTTTGGTCCCCTCATGACAAGAAAGACATTGAGGCACTGGAGCAAGTCCAGAGAAGGGCAACAAAGCTGAGGAAGGGTCTGGAGCACAAGTCTCATGAGGAGCAGCTGAGGGAGCTGGGGGTGTTTTGCCTAGAGAAAAGGAGGCTCAGGGGAGATCTTGTTGGTCTCCCACAACTACCTGACAGGAGGTTGTAGCCAGGTGGGGGTCAGCCTCTTCTCCCAAGTAACAAGCGACAGGACAAGAGGAAATGGCCTCCAGTTGCACCAGGGGAGGGTTAGATTGGATATTAGAAAAAATTTCTTCACCAAAAGGGTTGTCAAACACTGAAACAGGCTGCCCAGGGAAGTGGTAGAGTCACCATCCCTGGAGGGATTTAAAAGACATATAGATGTGGCACTTGGGGACATGGTTTAGCAGTGACTGGACTTGGTAGTATTTGGTTAACAGTGGGACTCAATGATCTGAAAGGTTGTTTCCAACCTAAATAATTCTATGAAAAGAAAGGTGCATCCACATTTGCCTAAAGTTACCAAGAAGTCTGCAATTTGGTCTTGATTTCATTTTTAAACAAATGTTTTTGACAGATTTCTGCACTTGTGTGGGATCATCCACGAACATCGGTATTGCTGAAAATTATCTGCTCCAACATTAACAAAAGAAAGAACTAAAGGAGCTTCATATGCATGATATTTTTTACACTGAATCTAAAGATACATTTGATCTCTTGTACAGGTGTATCAAGTATCTAAACTGTTTGCTCATAACTTCTGTTAGGGAACAAGATCCTGCAGATCTAATTCCAAATACAACCATTTTTACTGAAGGGAAGCCTCTCCACAGAGGGAACAAAAAACATTAGACTGAGGAAAACTGATGCACACAAGTAAAACACTGAACTCATACAAAGAAAGTGGTAACTTTCAATTCAAACCACAGGTATCAAGTAATTTCCTACAGAAATTAATGAGTGAGTTAAGGGTCCATAAAAAGATGACAATATGGTTTTAGCCCAAATCTCCTGATGGCAAAGAGGAAGTCTGGGGTGCTATTTCCTTTGACAGTAGATTTTACATTAATGCTCTTTTCTTTGACCCGTGGTCTGTGTCACTCAGCCAGTCAGTCATTCTGAGCTACCAAAATCTGACCAGTAAGAAAGTATCTCTCCTTTGAAGAAGATGGTCATGCAGGCATTTTGGTATTAAAGCTTTTAACCCTGGTTTATAGCTGAAGTTTAGCTTCAGTAGCTAGTGTGTTTTTCCCCATCATAAAGTGCATCTTTCTTTTCTGCCATAATTATGCAAAGTATAATTAGAACAATACAAAAATAAATCAAGATCGTTAGGAAAACTTTAGGTAAATCACAATTTCACTGGAATATAACTTAGAAGTTTTGCTAAATCATGCAACTGGTTTTAAAACCCCTCCCCATCTCACCACAGCTTCTGAGGTGGACACAAGTTGCTGTATTTCAGTTCTGTGAAGTTTCTCACACAGGGTATGCAGCTTTAACTTATCAAATAGTACCTACAGTTAGAAAAACACGTAACAAATGTTTCAGTGTTTCAAGTGCTGAAATAGAAAGGATAATTATTTGGTGCTTGAACTTTAGTCTAGAATACATGTTTCATAGTAAATAGAGCATACTGTAGCAAAGAGAACTAACACAGAATTGAAAAGACCAGATCTTTATTTCTGAGCTATTGAAACAGTAATGTAATGTATTTACTAAAAACAAATGCCTAATTCAAACACAGATCATCCAGCATTGTCTGATTTATGAAAAACTATGTGTTCCTCATTAAGATCAGAAAGTAAGACAATTAATATAGAAGAAAAGAATTCAGAAGTTGTAAGGACATATATGCTTTACAGTTCTTCTGTATCAATAACAATTTACAGAATGTGCACCTTACATAAATACAGGAGTGCAAATATTACCTCTCGGAGTTGATAACTGCTGGTCAACAGGAACTGTTCTCCAGCAACTTGATGAGCTTCCTGTTCAAGCTCCTTGAGCCGCAACTATAAATTAGTACATCAGAATTATTCTGTTTACATTATTATTTTCTTCAATATCTGCTAATTCCTAGGTTAATGAGGATATTAGACTTTTATTTAAAAATGGAGAACTTGATATTATGTAATCATTGCTGACTGGTTATCAACATTTACTTTAGCAGACTGCTTACATACTCTTTAATCTACAGTTCTTCATGACCTGGGAATGGGATTTACTGCAGTAAAAGCCACTAACATTTGTGGGAAAAGAATTTAGATTACTGAAGACTATAGAGATCTGTGAGAAAAAGAGTTATGGAAATTATTCTGATAAATTAGTAATCTATGATAATCTAGTTAGATTTTATGCTACAAAATGGGATTCTCTTGTGGTTGTTTTTATCAAAGAACATGTAAGTTGTAAAGATTGTATTGTTTACAAAGAGAGGCACTGAGAGCCAATTCTCAGGAAAGTGGCTACTGAAAACTAGGTTCAGAAAGATTCATTACCATTTTTAATCTACAACGTATAACCCAAAAGGACCTGTACAATTTGCAAAGCAATTTCAGTTCTGGGGCAAGGTTAATGAAGCAAATATCTCTTTTTTACTCTCCTAAATAAAAAAGGGAAATATCCTAAAATGTAAATGTCTCTTAGTTATATTTATAATAATAAAAATACTAAACCCCCAAACTGCTAGATTAAAAGTGACAAAGGTTCCTTCTCTTTTTAATAAGCTATCCTCAGTAAAAGCACAAAGATGATGCTATACAGTTTAAAAAAGAAAAAAATAAATACAAAATTTACCCCCAGAATCTCAGATGTTTTTTTCAGTTCTTGTTTGTTCACATATATTTTGTGTGTTTCCATCACTGTAAATACAATTATACACTGAGAACATTTACAATTAACAATTTCAGTCTTACATACTTCTTAGAAATGGAATCTCAAACTCACACAGCTGTCATGAGGCTAAGAAAACATTTCATATTCTGATGTATTACATTCCACTTCAGCACAGTCAGCAGCTGTGTGAAAATAGTGAAGATTCTTATTTTGAACTGAACTTTCATACCTGCCAGAATTTTGATAAGTGGAAGCTCCAATGTGCAAAATAAGTTCCACAAACTTTGAGCCTGTAAAGCAAGGTATAAATACATTTGTCAGTACCAGCTAATTTTGATCTTAAAACATATGGTAGTGTCATTAGGTGCATCTATTTTCCAGTGAGCAGTATTTCACCTTCTGTATATTCCCTTTTTATATGACAACACTGTGGCATGAAAATACTACTTATTGTAAATTATAATATCTAAATGTCATATCACTTCTTTCTGTGGAGAATAGTAATACATTTTGAAATAGTAGAGGAATACTAATAAAGATATTAAAAAAATAATTTTCCCAAACTGTTTATTTTTAGAGCAAGCCTCATTATAATAGGACACACGGTTATCCCTTTTTATTTATTCACTTGAACAATTAAGCAACCATTCATAATTCATAACTTTGTTTTCATTAGGAAGAAAATAAAGAGATGATAGGATTATCTACAAATTAGTTACAGAGAACAGGAAGTCTGTTTTCTCTCTAACCACTGAGCAAGACTTGTCTAAAAACTCCTCCTGTAGGCTGGATCTGTGTTTCTGCACCTTTTGTGTTTCCTGGCTGCCTTGTTTCACTGATTGTTTGTCACACTGCTGGGTCATTAATCTGGATATCCAGATTACTATGGCTCCATCAACTAGTGGTCTAAGCCCTACACTTGCTACCATCAACTTCAAAGAAAACCCCTAGGGAGCTATGATGTACCTTCCACCTGAGCATATCCTACATATTCTTACACTTTTCCAGGTATGTGATTACAGGCACAAAAAAAACCCCAAACCACTAAAAGAGTTTTTGAGATGCATCCTGAACTGCAATAAGGGGTAAAACACAATAAAACAGTTCATTTGGGAGGGACCTACAATGACCTCCCACTGCCTGATCAATTGGGGGTTGACTAAAATTTAAAGCATGTTCTTAAGGGCACTGTCCAAATGCCTCCTAAACACCAACAGCCCTGGGGCATCAACCACCTTGCTGGGAAGCCTGTTCAGAGTTTGACCAGTGTTTGGTTAACACAGCCTAGAGCAAAAGATATGCTGAGATTTTGTACTCAAGGAATACATAGGAAAAAACAGCTATATTATGTTGTTCCTCTGTTAACACTTTTTAGCCTGTAACATACAGATTTCAAATACCAAAAGAAAAGTCACAATATTCTGAACCTTTCCTGTTCTCAGAATCTTCATTTAGATAATTCAGTTAACTGTTGCAGAGGAAAAGGTTCTTCTAAAGATTGAGACTATTTCCTCCTTCTAGAAAAAATGGAAAATTCAATGGGTAATTTATTTTAAATGTTGACTGTCAAAGTAAACCAGTATGGACTGAAGCACTCTATTTAACTAGATTCTAATTCGAATGAGAAATACATGACTCTCTTTAATTCCTGATAATACTTCCAAAATTATTTCTGAACAACTTCTTTTTGTATCTTACCTTTAAGTCACAAGCAAGGTCCATCATTACATTATAAAGCTTCTCCAAGTTCACACCTAAGTTTTGATACTGATATAAATAAATAAAAAATAAAACAATAATTTTACTGTTAAAATGAAAGTATTTAGAGTTCTATATTTTTTATCTTTTTTAAAAGGTATCAAATTGTAAAAAATAAGTTTTCCTGTTTTTCTGTATGTCTCCTGTTACATTAACTTTTTAGAAATGTTTTTAGACCTCTGACAAACCCAATTCATGAACACAGAACTACATGAACATTCCAGATTTTATCTGTTCCTTCATGTACATTTTGCACAGATCACAGAGAAATAGTATCAAACTGCCTTTGATATTGAAGTCAGAGTTCTATTACTACTTGTAAAATGAGGAAAAACTCCTTGCAGTTTTCTTTCTCATATAAGAACTATCACTTTTCTGTGCCAGAACTGTTCACTTCCTTCCCTTCTGTTCCACACAGAGCCATGCCACCTCCTTCAGGTGGCTAGGATACCATTTTGAAATGCATAGAGACACTGAGATTATGACTGTTGGCTCCAAGAACACACATTACAGCAGTTTGTGAAGAACTGGACTCATGCTGGAGAAGTTCATGAAGGACTGTCTCCCAGAGGGAGCAGGGGAAGGACTCCTTGCCCTGAGCAGTGGCAGAAATCAACCTATGAGGAACTCACGGTAACCCCCATTCCCGTCTCCCTGCACTGCTGGGGTGGAGGAGACAGAACTTGTGAAGGAAGGAGGGAAGGGTGAGGGAAGGTGTTTTTAAGATTTATTTTACTTCTCATTCTCCTGCTCTGATTCTGTTAGTAACAAATTTAATTAATATCCCCACTTTGAGTCTATTTTGCCCATGATGGTGTTTAGTGAGTGATCTCTCCCGGTTCCTACCTCAACTCATGAACCCTTCCTCATATTTTCTCTCCTCTGTCCAGTTGCAGAGCAGAGTGAGAGATTGGCTTTAGTGGGTACCTGGTGTCCAGTCGGGGTCAACACACTACACAGTCTAGTCCTATGAGTGAGGACTTCTCTCTACCCCAGACAGACTAATTTAAGCAGGCCCACACTGCAGTGAAAGTCATCAACCTGTCTCCAAGAAACCTCGTCCTTGCCAACCCGATCCAGAACAAACAGGATGTCTGGAAAATACAGACAGTTTGCTTGATCCCTTTCTGGAGGCGGGAAAGTGCCCAGTGACAGGCTTCAATTGACACCAACAATGCTCATCAGCAAATGCAGCAATGACACAAACTGCAAGATGTTTAGCACCTGTTCCAGCAAAGGTTTCAGGGAATATGGACCATGATCCCTTTGGCACAGCAACAAATACGTAGACAAGCAGCACATCTTCTGTGCTGAAGGTGTGTGGGTGAGTAGTGAGCTACAGAATAAACCAGCAGTCATTCCAAGGACTATGGTGGGCAGACAAGATTAGGACAATACAGAGGGAGCTTCTCTGAATTAGTGGGGGATGAGACATGATGTATCACTTATCACAGATCCCTCTGGGAGTACAGACACCTGTTAGGAACCTGCCAGCAAGGACAGAGCAAGAAGGCTGAAGAGATAAATCTGGCTAAGAGCCAGGATTCACAGGAGGAACTGGGACTCACTGAGCAAACAGAAGAGCCAAAAAGGAAGTGTGAGAGTCCAGGTAACAAATTAAGGAATAAAGAATGGGGGGGGAATAATCACAGGATGTTGCAAGGAGGCATTAACTTGGACTTGAGTGAACAAGTCAGCAAAAAGGTTGGGGCAAGGAAACAAACTAGACCTGAAGCAAGACAGGAAGGAAATATTATTTCAGTATTTAATTCAGAGTTGGGAATCAGGATGACAAAGTTGAGAAATGATAACTAAGAACAGATGTGATATATGAAGAACAAAAGATTGAGTCAAGCTAAGGAAAGAGACAAGACTAAGGATGCTGACTCACAGGAGGGCCATGACATATAGAAATAACCAACAAGTTTATAGTTTCTGCCTGTTTGCCTGTCCATTCCCTACACTAATAGCTCAATGCATGAAGTAGCTTCTGAAGAACTGCAGTTTACAGCCAGTGTTTTAAGCAAACTGGCTCTGGTTTTCTCAGAAATGTCCATACTAACAGGTACGTGCCGATACAACGACCTCTGTCCGTGCTCTGAGCCCACTTGACATTTGGGGACTTGTATCACAGAAGTCCTACAATCATGCTGCAATATTTGGTCTGGACAACCAAGGCCTCAGAAAAGTGAACAGTTTCAAAAAAAAAAAAAATCATTTAGGTTGCTGCACATCATCTTATCATTCAAACAACTTCTGAAGGCCACAGTAGATCACCATGGCCCAAAACACAGATATAAAAATTTTATAAAATTCAGTCAATATATTTCAACAGGAATATAGGAAGATATTCAACAGGATATAGGAAGAAATTTCTATAGTGCTGGGGATAACATCTCAAAAAGTTTATCACACATTCTCTCGTAATAAGAGAAGAAAAATTCAGATCTTTTCATTCACATGCTTGGAAGTTCACATTTGACTTCTGCTATTCCTCAGCCTATGGTGTGGTGTCTTTATCAGCTGTGAAATTTAGCAAAATTTTAATAATAATCAACTAAATATAGTCTACAAGTTCACAGGAACTGGAAAAGGCAGCATCAGACACTTTGGAAAGGAGAGTTGGAAATCATTTTGCAGGGAAGTGGAAAGAAAAAAGATAAGATTATACATTAATATTGTTACTGAACATTACGGTTTTGAAAGAAAATTTCACAGCTGTCCCTGGAGAATGAGATCCCATCTTGGTAGAATGCAGTGGAACCTTCACTTCTTCCCTTTCTTTAGATTTCCAACAAATAGTATTAATAGAATAATTTTCTCCCATTAGAAAAGCATTATCTATCTTTTCATGCAACACTTTGTAGGCAAAAGCAATTCTTTTATCATTTCCTTTCCCTTTCAACCCAACCACAAACAACTAAAAACTAACTACTTACAGATGCATTTCTCAAAGTGCCTGTATCTGTATTTTCTGCTCCCTTTGAGAAAGGCTTTTCAAAATACTTCTGTATTAAAGATTCAAAGGAAGGAACTGTGTCGCTGGGGTTTATGAGCCACGCTGCAATCCTTGGATCCAACACAACACTATCGGCAACTACAAGAATAAGTTATTTCTAACAATCAAAATATTTATATTACCCCTAAACTAAAAAATGCCTCTAAAGTTTTGCCCATTTTTCCTGTACCCACACTTCATAAAAGGACAAGTATTAACTCTACAAAAATGTTAAACATTGAATTCACAGCTGTAACAAACAGTCAATACCATGACTACACAGGAGTAAGTTCAGTATTAAACATATTTGAAGAGGGTTATTTTGTGAGGTTGGGGTGGATTTTTTTCATTGGTTCATTTTTTCAAGTTTCAAAAACAAGTAAGCCTTTGGTTCTTTAGATTTACTGTTAAAGCCTCTCTTTCTCATCACTGGAAAACTTCAAGTTGAAGTTTTGCTTATGAGTGTCTCCCACTGCTACACTTTGTGGTCGTTAACTTGATCCACCAAACTGCCAACAGGGATCAGGGAGACATTTGCTTCCTAGTAATCAGACTGAGATTGTTAATGTACACATGAATTCACACATGGGTGCACAACACATTGTTTCCAAAAACCAGAACCTTTTGTCCTATAGGATCATAAGTGCTTACACTGCACTTTCTCTCATGTTCACATAGATGGATAGCATGGAGCAAGCCCAGTGCTGCTTCAGTTCCCTCTGAAATACAGTTTCAACATGTGTACTGCAGTACTGCAAAGACCAGGAAAAACTAATAACTACAATGCTTTGTGATATATTCAAAGATAAATCTAAGTACCCTCTTCAGTAACCCCTAAGTTAGTTCAAATGATGACCCACAGGTACATTTATAGAGAACTCCATGCTACACAACCTTACAGACTCAGTTACCTGAAAGCAAACTTTAACATCTATAATGCAAGTTACAGCTGCAGGACTAGTCTAAAGAGAATTTTTAGGGGTTTTGTTTGTTTTGTAGGAAGGGGTTTTTTTTTGGTTTCTTTTCCATAGCAGAAATAACATGTGAGGAACTATCAACTTCCAAAGTTTAAAAACCTAGACAAGAATTCTTTTGGTTATTAGAAACTTCAGATTCAAATCCCATGCACCAGTTAGTATCTAATCTAGACCTAGTACTGCCTGTGTGTACAGGTTATAAAACTATCACTACTGGCAGTACCATCATGACATTTCTTCCCTCCTTTCCCATTTCCAGTGCTGTTTTATGTAGATCTTCCCACCAGATTTTAAATCATCTTCAGTTTACTGTGATTTACTGATGAAACTTTTCAGATGCTGAACACAAGCTGACAAGACTCCATAGAGGAAGCCCTTTCTGAAAGGTCACATTTACTTTTGTAACTCACTCAGCAGGAATCTGATACGTGGAACCAAACAGGCATTATATCAACATCTTATGCCTTCTGTTTGTAGTTGCTTTTAAATCCAACAAACAAGTCTTATTTGTTCCTATCAAAAGAACACAAGTACTCATTCAAATAATTCCTAAGTCTGACAACTGTGAGCATCTCTGGGATTTATTTTAGCCTTTCCTTTGAGCAGAGGAAGCTTTTTACTGGGGAATATGAAACATGAAGTAGTTCGACCTTTTCAGCAATAGTCAGGACTGCGTCGAGAGCTTTTGTTTCCACTGGAAGCTATCCTTAAATTACTCAGTGATTTGATTCCTGCTCTAAGAAGAAATACAACATCTTCACATGTCAAGCCTCTGGACACATCCTCCCCAAGAGGGATATTCTTCTCCATGGTACTAAACTGGTTTTCAATACATTATTTAGCTACCAATGTAGTTATTTCTACACCCAGGGATTTTAACAGAGACATCAAAATCACCAAGATTATAGGATAAGATGGCAGATTCAATACTTACCTTGTTTCCAGCTGATTTCATTACCATAAACTTGAAGTAGAGTCCTCAGGAAATCTTTTGCATTGAAGCAAATTATTGGAATTTTGCACTGTAGCATTTGAAACAACACTTGCCTGCACAGAAGTAGTTCATTAACACACACTATACTGCTGCTACATTTAGTGAATCTATACACTTTATTCATTTAATTAGCACCTAATACTCAACAGTTAACCCAAGACATTTCCTTATTCCTATAAGAACAGAATATTGCATTTTGAATATTAAATTCTCAATTTAATAATACCTGAAGCTTCATTCCATAAGAAATTAAACATCCTAGCAGATATGCCTTATCATGCATTCATAAAGAAAACAAATCCTTGTTTGTGTCTCAAAGTTAAATACAACCTTAATCCAAAACAGCAACTGGCATCCCCGTCAATATATCCAAATAAGATCACAGAGGTCGTCACTTTAGCATTGTAAAATATTGATTTAAAAGTTACTAGGCAATTTAAATTACCATAACTGCCTTGTGTTAGTACACTACTTAAATCTAGAATGTTTAATCTCTGTCATTTATTTCCATATCTTTTCAAAATGTCTATAATTCCCTCATTCATGCTATTTTAAATAGATTTTACCAACTATATATATCAGTATGTAGATTTAATAATTACACGTATCTTTTTTTTATAAGTTCCATTTTGGTCAATATAGAAAAATAGTATTTTTTAATAGAACATTTTTGATGGTATGAAACCACAATACCAAAGGTTTGGACATACTAGAAATCATACAGATCCTAAGGTATCACTGTATGCAGTATAGATCCATTATTAAGCAACTGCACCATCCTTACAAGAAATAATTACCTGTAAGATTCATTCAACTTATTATTTCTACTGTTCATATGTACCTGTTTTATTGACCTGTTATTCTCAATTCACAACAACCTATATTCAAGCTGACAACAAGACATTAAATTAGTTGTCATGTAACTCTAACATTACAGCTGGAGAAGCACAGGTAAGCAAAGTGACTTGTTTCAAGTCCCAGTGGAACAGTGGCAGAGATCTGACTAACAATCAAGTCCAACATCTTGGAAATGAAAGCTTTGTAATTTAATAACCCCAGTTCAGCAGTTTACAATTAGGCAGTTAATACTGAAAATCATAAAACAGTCTGATGAATTTTTAACATGCAACTATTACACCTAAGAATCAGATTCAGTTCTCATTTCTCCCTTTATGGGACACAATTTCCAAGTTAATAGGAATAGAAATGGATTTTGGTTATAATAACTGGAAGTTTAAAACATAATCCAACTTTTTATTGAAATTTAGTCCAAGTATTAAACAGATACATTAAGCATTTATTCTAAAAATTATATTGCATTATTACTGAATATTAGTAAAACTTCATTTGGGATCTCAAAAGCCCTTTAAAAAACCTGCCCTAAAAAGACGAAAAAATATTAGCATAGCTCAAAAAGGGTGCTTACTGTAACAATGCTCATCAAAAAAGTACTAGATAAGAAATGCAGCTGAGGAAATGGAAGATAAAAAACAAGAAAAATAAACCTGAAAGAAACACATTCCTTGGTGCCATATAGCTTTAGCTGTTCATAAAGGATTTCCAAGGCAAATGTAAACAGCTCCTATCAGAATATCAGTCTAGTTCTGCAGGGCTGCAGTTAAGTGATATGCTGAGGCCGAAGGAATAGTCTACTCTTATTTGGTTTAAATTAGCCCAGACTTGACATGGAACCAATACAGCCAACATGAAACTCAATGAGCTTGACACGTTAAGGAGATTAAGCTTGTGCTATGTAACCAACATTACTGCTGCTAAAAGCATATGTAAAGCAAACCAGTATTTTTTCCGACATGTTCTCACCAAGAAAATTTCATGTGAGCCTGTTCTTGTTCCCAGAGAGATGATCGTTCAGTTCTTAAATAAATTAATTTATCATTTTCCTCAGCAGCTTTCCAAGTACAGCCAGTTGAAGAGTGGCTGGGAGGGAAAGGGTGATCAGTCTGATTCTTCACTAGCACAACAACTCCTTTTACTGATGAAGTTGAGACCTGTTAAGTGTAATTACAATAATGTTTCCTCTGACAGATCTTGTGTAATCCTATAAAGAATAGTTCCCAAATATTTTACAAAATGAAACCTATTATGTACACTGGAGTTACTGCATACACCATTGACACAGTAGAGGAACAGGCAAGTGTTTCAGTCTTGGAACAAAAATCCACAGTGACAGATACAGTAAAAAGTAGAAAAAAAATCCTAATTCAGTTTAACTTTAGGTACACAAATGTCTGGTTAGCCCAAGTGGTTTCATTTCCTTTAAGTTTTACTTGGTAGCTTAAAATAAAATGTAGTCAAAATATTAAGGTTTACCCCATTTTACATGTATCTTTTGGTATCCAATACACAAAAGGGGTTCCCTATAAGCACAGGTTTGTGTTTGTCAGTCACATGCACATTCAGACAGTTCTATAGAACCGACTCTAAACAAAGCCAATCCTTCACTAACCTGTTCTGAGCTGAGCTGTGAAGAACCATCTTGAAATATCATAGTAGTTACAAAAGCCACTGCCTGGTCTATAGTTGCAAGCAGTTCTCTTTTTTCTTCACATCCCAAAGTGCTAATATCACAGGGATAATTTTCAGAAGTCTCTCTTTGTCCAGAGCTACAGTTGTATCTTCTTTCATGTGAAGAAGTGTAGGTCTTTGCATGTAATCTTCTTGTTTTCTCAGAACAACATGTAGACACATTTTGCTTTCTTTTAAGAGGAACAGCTATTTTCTTTTCCCCATCCTTCAGCTTTTTTGCTTCTACTGAAAGATTTCTTTCTTGATATCCCCATGTTGGCAAGTCTGAATCCTGGTAACAGCTCACTATTTTGGTATCTTGACAGCCAAGCATTTCATTGGTATGCACTGTCCTGACTATCTCACCAGCACTACTTTTTTCAGGGCTGGCAGATGCTTTTAAAATGGCAATTCTGGAATCACAAACCTCCTGGGAAAATTGGAATTTTTTTTTTAGCAAAAGCAATTATTCAACTTATGAAGATAAATAAAAAATGCGATAATTTACATAACCTTTGAAGAAATCAATATTCTATGAAAAAATGTTGATACTAACAAAACAGAGTCAGTTTAGGGCAACCACATTATATAACCAAAATTCAAGTATTTATCAGTAGAGATTATTTTGTGGACATATACTGTTTACATCCACAACCACTGTTGGTTTTTTTTAATCTTAGTCCAACATTAAAAAATGGCAAATCAACAACTGTAAGCTGCATTTAGTCCAGTGTCCTGACTTCTATAGTGATGAGGTTATTAGTGTCTGAGAGAGAAGAGACCATTCATCTTCAGCTTCAATTATTCAGAGCTTTTTTTCATGACAGTTTAGTTTGTTAAAGAACTTTTGGCAAGAAACCTTAATGATTGCTTTGGAAATCCAAGTACAGGAGTCAGCTGGATCTCTTTAAGCAATTTACAACAAAAAAATACATATGAAAGCTGCACTTGGAAGGTGCATGAATAAGCACTATATTCTATTCTGTTTAACCCACTAGAGCCAGAGCAGTTTTCCCACTCCAGATAGTCCTTGGATCCCTTTACAGCAGCATGCTAATAAACAGCATTAAGCAAGATGCTGCATGGTAATGTTTTGTTTCTAAGCCTTCATCCTTATTTCCTTCATAAATTTCCTTGTTATGCTACTGGCCTTAATACTTTCTCACTGTTTATTTTGCTACTTCTTTCTACAACTGCCTCAGCTGAGACAGATCCTCTGTCTTGATTTCATAAACAAGGACTCTGGAATGGCAACCAGTGACCTTTCAAGATTCCCCAAGGTGAATGTGTTTAACTATTTACAGATTACACAAAGTTGTATCTTCCCTCAATACTCTTTACACCTCGATCACCAACAGGCCTTAGAGAAGCCAGCAGGCTTTCTACTTCTGAGGTATTTGGAAAAATGATGTGTGATGCATTTGCAAGCTGTTCCTCCAAGTTTATTTGGACTATACTATTGTATACTTCATCTACTTTAGTCAAACAAGGCAAGTATAAAAGAATACAAATTCTGTTAAGTTCATGTTTTTGCATGATGACATTTTTTAGTAGTGTCCTTCATACTCTTGGCCATACTACCTTTTCCTGCACAGATTTCAGTATTCATTTTAAATCTTCAGTATTGTTTTGAATAAATCCCTATGTTACCTACACATGTTCTGATTCTGGAGGGCAATTCTATATACTTTCTTTAAAAAAGCTCCTTCAATTTTATGTATTTTCCTTTTTTGAAATTAAGCATCACTGTCTTATCTATCTTTTAATGCCTCAGAAAGATTACAGTCTCTGTCAGGGCACCTTTCAGCGGGAAGATTTTGAACCTAATCTCACACAGATTGAAATAAAACCCCATTTCTCTCCTGAGTTCTTTCTAACTGTTCCACAAAGCAGTTGTCTCCTCATTTTTAGTTGCAGCATCATGCATAAATTTACCATTCACCCACTCCATTGAAAAGTAACTGAAGCCTCTCCAAATTACTCTATTTTCAGCTCTCCCAGCCCAGTCTCCTTCATACCTCTGCTGTCATAACCATTCCAAAA
Organism: Corapipo altera; assembly: GCF_003945725.1. Lineage (NCBI taxonomy): Eukaryota > Metazoa > Chordata > Aves > Passeriformes > Pipridae > Corapipo > Corapipo altera. The sequence continues at coordinate 2,689,863 of NW_020884947.1, forward strand.
ACTAAGGTTTCCTCAGTTCAAAAGAACCACAAGTTATTGCAGTGCAGGGCTCCCTCCATTTCCCAAGATGACAGTTTTCACTGATCAAAGGATACTGTCCATCTCTATCCAAACTGGATAGATTAAACCAGCCAGAATGACAAAGCCAATAAGTTTGGGGATTTTTTACAGTTTTGCAATATTCCTCAACCCAGTTCCCATATACCCAAACCTTCGAACTATGGAGTCAAAAGATGAAAAAGGCTTAAGACTGCTTGAGATCACACTTCACAGGATCAACTCTACAGGCTTTAAGTAAACAGAAAAAGGAAGCTAATTAAGCTTTTGCTACTACCAAAATGAATAGTGGCTGTTCTCAATGAAGAGAAATTAAATGAACTTAGAGAATAATAATCAAAAAGTGGACACTATAAAGTTACCAGAAGTGGAAAAATAATATGCTAAAGAGCCATAGAAAGACAACTAATTCACTCAAGTGTATTCTCCAGTCAAACTGCAAATAGTTTTATCATTTAACACAGCAGAATTTGAATTATGACACTCCAGTAACTACAAAATCAGGAATAAGCAATTCTCTTTTAAAGGTTAAAAAATAAGAACAAGGCAATTTAATTATCCAGTCAGAATAATACAGCTGGTACTACAATTAACCACAGGGAGAAACAGCAGTTTCCGCAAAGAACTGATCTCCTCTTAGAAATAATGACGTGGCTGGAAGTAGAGAAAACTCCCAGGATGTAGTTTCATCATTTATGTCAACGTAGGAAGATTTCACTAGATGCAGCTAGTCAAAATTAGCATTCCATCATCACAAAAAGGGGTTCCACTACTACCCATGTGCACCCACAGCTGCATGAGCATCTATGAGCCAACGCAATTTGGAGGAAGTTATCCCACCCCACAAAAGAAATCAGTTTTCTGCATCCTGAGCAGCCTGAATGGACTTGCTGAAGTGTGCAACATGCACCAGAGTCAGAGTAAGTAAGGCTGTGAAACTTGCAGCTGGGACAGGAGTACACTTGCAGCATCTGCAACTCATCGATCCACCCAATGGATTTTACGCTCAGGGCCTGAGCTGGGGCTGCTGCAGTTTCCCACTCCCACTCTTGCCCTGGCTCTCACTCACAGGCACATAAAGCCAAATTGAGAGAGATGATCAAACCCAAAATTTAACTTCCTCTGAATCAGCTCACTTTATGATTATGTTCTACCGTTGTCCAGTGACAGAAGTCTGAGAACATTTTTAAACCCTGGTAAGTGCCTGAACGCGGCAACCTCATTTCTGATCACTCTGTCATAAAGAAACAACTTCCTGTGGAAAGGGTAACAGAAGTGGGGCCAAGACTTTCATAAGTAAATACATGCCAAGTGCAAAATAAGACAGGAAAAGCTACCTGAACTATGAGTGTATAAAATATATTGTGATAAAGCTTCTTATGGAAGAACCAGTGTATAACTTCAAACCTGCTATAAAAAGACTGTTTTTAGTGGTTTTCGATCTTACAAAATGCTTGCCTTTTCATTTCTCAGATGTGCATCCTTATCACCTACTTTATTTTCCTTTGTCTTCTCTATACCTTTAAAAAAGAAGAAACAATTTACAATACAAATGAATCTGTAAGCAGTGCACATAACTTAGGTTACATACACTACTATTACTGACATTTTTACCAAACCTAAAACAACTGTATTAAAATTTTCCTCAACAACCATTTTATCAAATTAATATCATTCATGCTTAAAAGGGCCCTGCAGGTTCAGAAATATGCAAATGCAAAAGCCTTCTTTGTCACCATTAAGAAAAAATTAATTCAAATTCTCTACAAAGCATACAAACATTTTCCACGGTGCTCAGAAGAGGCATTGCTGTAATTCCACAAAGAGGAATTCTTTCAAGAAAACACAAACCATTTTAGTCAAAATAAAGCTTGTGGCGTGGGCATGAAGAAAAAAAACCCAACCAAACCCTACAAACATTACACATTTTAGTTGTTTTCTTGGAATTAAGCAGTATTATTCCACAATAACTTTGTTCTATAAAGCACTATTTGCATATATGACTTTAACATATCGTGCCCTACAGCGAACCCTGCAGGGGATAACTTTTTCACATTGTTCATCCTGCAATAGAACAGGTACTGTAAGACCAGACAAGAACAGAGAGCAAGGGGAAATTCAGACCTACAAACTGACAGAAAGGTAAGGTGATACAGGATGGCCACCCATGCTGGGTCTGACACTTCCAGCCAAAAGACACCTCATGGGCAAAGTATGTATTTTGTCCCCCCACAGTGAGTACAACAATAAACTGATGTTGTCAGCTACCAATCTGCATTACCAGCAGCAAGACACTTTCTGAATCTCACATACTGATGACCAACATCAAACAAAGCATAAAGTGACCTATTTCTATTTACTAAAACTGGTTTTAAAAATTTTTGTCTAGGTAAATCAAGACCCTGTAGTTAAAATACTAAAAAAAGCCTTTTCCAGAAGAAACTAAGCTTATCATTGCATGTTGGTGTAAGTGTATAATCAGCCATTTATCTCCAGCTCAGGCTTCTAACCTGAGCTGTTAGAACAGCCAACATGGCATAGCTGTATTTGTAGCTTCAAACATTTTAAGTCTGGTTTTCTTGACACTTTCTATAAGATTATAAATTAAGAATGATAGTATCTGAGTTTACATTCAGTGCTTTTAATTGTTTCACAGCAAGATACTTTTTCTTGACAAATCCACCCTCCAGAGAAGATGATGAGGATCACATTTCTCTCCTCCAGCACACAGCAATCAGCATGACAGATCGAAGAGAGATGCAACTTCCCATTTCTGATTTCTGAATTACAGCAAAGTATCACCAGATGGCAGCAGAAACCTGTCCTTGCCCTCCAGCTCCTTAAGGCTCGATGGAAACATTACAGTTCCACTGCCAAGATAACCACAGAATTTCACCAACTAGGTCAAAATTGTAGATTTGTTCTATTTGAGCCCAATATTTACCTCCTTAAAGAAAAACAGTTTTTCCATTAAGTAGAATATAAAAATCTACCAATAAAACACAGTTCAATACAGTTTGAAACAGACTGAATAACATGGCAGGTTTCTGTTTGGTTTTGTCTTTAAGAGAGGTGAACTTTTTCTTCTTTCCAGATCCACACTAAAGCTATATAGATAAAGATAGATAGATAGATATGCAATTTCCTAAGAGCAATTCAAATAGGTCTGTTAAATCTGTACACTTTAAACAAAACTTGTTGAGTAATTACTGCATGGAAAACAAGAGCAAGAAAATCTTTTCATGTGACCTGCTGCTACAAAATGCTTACACTGTTCTTTTGCTCCCCAATAAACAGGGATTTAGCAGCACTACAAAGACGACCACAAGCTCATTTGGTCAAAGATACCAGACACCTTCATGGTGTTCCAAAAAAAACAAGGATCTGCAATTTTACACCTTGAGAGAGAGTGAATGGATCAAGAGTAGACAATAAAACTGTGTTATTGCACAGTACTGAGACTTCCCCAGTCTAAGAGGAAAAATATTACTGAGAAAAATTAAGGCAGGGAAAATTACAAGGTAGCAGAAGTAGAATGGCAATTAAACCAAGGTTGAAAAGAGATCTGATTTTGTTTAAAATCATCTGGGTTTTGATCCCAGATGTACCATGTACAATGTACCATTTTAAAATGAACTTATTTCTTCAAATGTGTATCACTGACTGACAATGAACTCCTACCCTTGTCACTGCTGCACCACCAGGCTCCACTGATCCAACACTTTACTACTGAAAGAGGGGCCTGAACCATGATTTATACATAAACCACCATGTACATAAGAACAAATCCCATCATTTAAATAATATTCCAGGATCTAGTTCTCAGGAGAAAACAGACAATTAAACTGAGCAAAACCCTAACTTTCTATCTACTTCCTTCCAGAGCTACCAGACTGACAGACTATGACATGCAGAGAACTGAGAAAAAAAATTACATCTTGCAAAACCTCTCTAGCATCCACAATGTTCTGAGTAAGATTTGCCCAAAAGAAAGATCTGCTGAGGCACTTGTAACATTACCTAATTTACTCTTTCACTGGGACTTTTAAAGTTCACTCTTCCTCCTAGAAATTCACAAGGAGTGCATTGCTAATGAACACGTGTTTAAAGCACAGACATGAGTCTGGAGAGTTCACGGGTCACCTGGTGAGCTCCTAGTCCCTCTAGTGATCTGCAAATATCTAGTCCAGAGTCATGTTCATGTATACATCTAATTTATTGCATTTAAGATTATTAGTTAAGTAACAGTTTGAAATTCTCATCTACTTCTACACCACAGAGGAACAGAAAGAAAAAAAAATTAAATTGAGGGTACTGTTCCTTGCACTCACATAACATTATTTAATCAGAAAAGTCCCAGAAAATGTCACAGTTACAGCTTAATTCCTTTTCTAAACCTGTAATCCTAAAACCCCATCTTTTTTTTTTCCCCATTTAAAAATAAAGACTAGAGGTTTGATATTGTTTTGTTTGTTTGTGTTTCAATTTTTCAACTGAAAAACACTTTAAAAGGCTGAGACTTACTCACTCTGGTTATTTTCTCTGTTTGTCTGAACTTCTACAGGAATAGACTGCAGAGCTGACATAATCCTCTGAGCAGTATCAGATAAAGGCACTTTAGAAATCTCACATCCTATGTACATGTACTGCTCCATTTTTAAGATTAAACCTATATGCAGAACACACAAATTATTAATTAATCACAGCCACAAACCATCCTCACTTATATTCTGTTGAAAACATAGTGAACGTGTTCAGCCATTCACTCTCAATAGAAAATTATATTTCCTCCCAGACATGTCTGTTAGCAACATATTGGAAATAAAAATGTAATAATTTTTAAAGACTGGTATCTTTGAAACAGTGTTTTAATACATTAATAAAAAAAAAATCAGCACTCTTAAGTACAGCTAATTTGTACCAGAAAAAAAAAAATCTAGCAAATAAATCAAGAATTTGATGTATGTCTGACATGCTTTCCCCCCTCAATATCTTTAAACCAGTCTAGCACATGCATACCTTTACTTTATTGGTGTTTGGATTTTATTAGGAAGAAAACAACCAACTGTCAAGTAACTGCCAAAACTGAGCCAACACAAGTTGAAAGAAACACACATATACTAGCATGGTATACAACCATTAATTATGTGCTGTTTCAGAAAATACTTATCATAAAAGACCTCTGTTTCCTAAATTTTGTATAATTGAGGCACTCAAGTACTGTTATATACAAGTAACTTTAAAATACTTACTACAGTTTGTCAGTTTGAGAAACTGGTCAGGAACATCTACAGTCTCTACAAGCTTTGACCACCACTGTTGTCCTAAACTTTATCCTTTTCTGAAAAGGAGTAGCTTTTCCAGTTGACCTGGCCATATTCTATAATACATACAAAATACCTGGAAAATCCTTAGATACAACACACATTGGAGAATCACAAATAATGGTGTCCATACTGATGCCTTGTTATTTTATAGTTAGACTAGAAGAATGCATAAAGCTTACCAAAAACACAGAAGAAACATCCAACATTTTAAAAACACTTAAAGGATCCAAGCTGTCCAAGTCAATCACTCCTCCAAAAACTGCTGTTTACTAAATTATCCCTATACAAGGTAGCAAGTGGAGTCCTGCTACTCTGGTCTTCTCACTAAATCCAGATCATGAGTAGACTGTCAAGTTTAACCATCATGCAAACAGTAGTTCCTTTGCTTGCATGGAAATATTTTTCTTAGCTCAAGACCACAGGCAGATTGCAGCTTTGAACACTTACAAGTGCAAACATTTGTATCTCGATTCAAAGAGGAACATCCATCCTGCTGCATTAGAACTGGCTGTATCTATCTAGCTCAAATTAGTAAGTGTGTGAAGGAAAGTGAGAGGCAGAATGGCTTTCTTTTCCCTGATGTTCCAGGAGTCAGAAATATAATCCTTCCCCACACACAGCTCCTCCTAACTTTTATAATTAAGAGCAACACTTCTTTCCTACACGGGGTTAAAGTGCTCCCTGACTTCTCAGGGTGGGAAGCAGCAATCACAGCCTCAGGGGCACATCAAAATGAGAACCCAGCAGACTAAATATAAACAAGACACTACGCCTGAGAACAGGCCTAAAACCAACACACAGATTCACCATAAATATTGACCACACTGAACTGAATTTATAGAGTTTGGTATTTCATAATAAATACAAAGTACAGAGTTTAGCAGCATGAAATCCAGACATAAAGACACTCAACCAGTAAGCTAAAAAAATTAAACATCTCAAAATAAGTTATGCTCACATAAAAGTTAATAGTCTGCCATCAAAACAGTTTAAAGACTACTGTTACTGAAATTAAAGCTGATATACTAACCTTCATCAATATGTACAATGCTTGAAAGCAAACACAGCTGATCCCATCAAAATATAAAAGACTGGAAGTTATCATACTATAAAATCCTATTTAGTTCCATTGGTATATTAGGAAGCTATACAAAAATCTGATAAACAGGCTAACAATGCACATGAAAGCAGCAGTATGAAAGTATCAGCACTCTGAATTGAAATGCCTATCATTATAAATTACAGAGCAAACTCAGATGTCCAAAAGACAAATTTAAAATTCTTCTTCTTTGACAAGCCCAGTATAAGTATGGACTGGTTTCAGTGGAGAAGACAGGCCGTAAGTTAAATTAAGAGATGCTGGAATGGTCTTAAAACAGATGGTCTTGGTTTTTAAAACAGATTCTGATACATATTCCAACACATTTTTAAGACAATCAAATCTTCTTAGGAGAACTGTAAGGGAAACAATCATGGAATATCTGCCTTGGAGAACTCTCCTCTTCACTATGAGCACATTACACTCATGTTCCAAAATCTGGAATGCTTCCTCCACATTTATTTTGTGCTTCACAATCAAAGGTTCTCAGCATGCAAGAAAACTTAAGGGTATGAAATGTTCCTTTTGGTGCTACGCTGTGTGCAGCACAAATGAACCTACAGGCCAGGAGAAGGGCAGCCTGGACATAATTCTTTCAATTAAACAATGCAGTACTTTGTATCCAAGAGCTTTGACAAAACTGAGATTGAATTTAGCAGGCAGATGCCAAAGCCAAGCAGCACCCAATCCAGTGGTAACAAACACACTGCAGTGACAGGTAATGTCAGCCTGGACGAGCTAATGTTTATTATTCCACAAACTCGTAGACAGTTTACACTGACTTCTTCCTTTCTTAGGAGTACATTGAAGTTTAGACATTAGGAACTCCATGGGCTGTGAAATTCTCATCTTCCAGACCACTGGCTTTAGCCTGAGACTGCTGCTCAAGTTTCTCTACCATCTCTTTCAAGTGATCTTCATCTTTGAAAAAATACACATACAACTCTCTTTCCATCTGTTGCAGCTTATTGGACTCTAGAATGCTTCTCTTCAACTTCAGATCAGCACTCAGATCCTTGAGGAGTTGCGTTAGTTTATTTACATTAACTTCCAGTTGATGAAACAGCTCAGTAAGTTCCTAACAAAAAAAACAAGACAAAAAATCAATATTTTTATACTATTAATACATTAGCTGAACTAGAAATACAAAAGTGTTTTTTTTGCTTTGGGAAGCCACTTTTATTTGTAATTGAAAAGTAATCACAAAAAAATAGAAACAAAGGTGGTAAGGGATTCCATTCAATTTTTGAGCTTCATGTAACAGAATTCACATCAGGTTATGAAGATGTAATTTCATTTACTTGTCGACCAGATGAGTTAAGACCATAAAACCTGACCTAGACAGATGAGTGAATGACATTTTCAATCAATTAAAAGTCATCATTGCTAGTCAAATCTTAAAAGGGAAAAAGAGACCACAACAAAAAAGCCAAATCAATTTTAAAATGAAATCATTAATTACCAGCTACAATTTTCCCAGCTGGCATTCTTATGATAGTTCAGTATAAGCAGACTAGTCACCTACTTACACTTTATTTCCTTATTAAAAGAATACTTTCCTTGAGAAACAGTAGCAGTAGAAGGAGATGTCACTATGTTTTAAGAGGTAATTTAAATCAATAGACAGGCATTTGATTTAATAATGTATAGTCCCTACATATGTACTGTTCCAATTACAGTTCCATTTTTTAATAAAAACTGTTCTATATGTTGTGAATTCACTTGACAGATGAAAGTTAAATTTATTTTTATGTAATTAACCAAGGAAGTATTACATAACAGGAGATTTCCCTCAATGCATTTTTGAAGTATCTACAATGATTTAAAAGCCATAACAAGCAGCATTTAACAAACCCTATTCCCATTTAAAAGATGTTCTAAACCCAATGCCTGAGAGCTGTGTAGCAGGATTGTCCTACTACAACTGTCCTTCAAAATTCTGTTATTCTTATTTTGTCCAAATGAGTCAGGTTTTTTAAGGGGCCAAACCACACCACTGGGGTGTTACAGGTAACAGGGGAGAAAAAAGCCCATCTGAAATAAAGAGAAATTTAAATGAGCTTTCCAATGACACCCTATCCAGACAATGTATTTCCCACACCACAAACTGACTGGACTGCACATGCCTGTGAAAGAAATTAAGTTAGATGCAACAATTTGCTCAGACACAAAAAATTATTACCTGCCAGCACTTACAAAAATCCAACATTTGCCAAGAACAAGTAAATAGAGAGTCCATCATCATTATGCTAATAAATTTGTTGCTGACAAGTGGGGACAGTTTGTGTCTACAGCCTTCACACTACATTTGTGTCAGTAAAAGAACATGACACACATTAATGTAATAATTCTAATAACTCAGTAAGGGCTCACCGGGCTACGGAGCTGCAGCTGATCTCCTCCACAATACAGAGAACCACGAAGGGCATCTACATTTCTTTCTAGGCTGGACAAGAGGAGAGACTGCTCTTGAGAAGACGCTGCTATCTGCCCTTGTACCATAGCACAGTCTTGCTTTAACTTCTGAGCCATCCGCTCCAGGTTTTTGTATGTTTTAAATAACTGCTGTTTTTCATTTCCTCCTTCCAGGAGCTCATATAGCCTGTAACAAGTGAAGTAAGACACACAAGCATTTCTAAGTTTCCTAAGCACTCTACCATCATTAGTCAAGAGAAGATGTCCATGCTGAGAATTCAGAGGACTAGTAAAAGGCAGTATTGCTCAGGGCTCTCTTATTACACTGCTGTATCTCCCACTGATTTCATGATTCTATCTATATATAGCTAGTGATTAATAGGAATCCAAAATATTGCAATATTAAATTAGCAGCGATGAAATGTCAAAGTAATAGTTAGTAAGTACAAAATGAATGCAAACAGAAGGTGACAGTGTGCTTTTGCCAACTATTTCCCGACACTCCAAGAACTGCAAAATAAGATACTTTTTTTTTTGAAGTGCTGAAAAAAAGCTGACTTCAGTGGCTAATAAAAATAAAAGCAATCTTTGTAACATTTTCAAGCTTACTGGAGTATTTCCTGTTTCCTATGAAGAGAAATTCTCCAGCTAGTCACAAGTCATGCAAAAGACAGTGTTACATGTTATACCAAACTGTGCTCTTACACTGCATCAGGAATAGGCCAGTATGATCACAGATAACTTTGCTCAAGTGTTACTACCATCTCTGCATAATAAGATCTTCAGGAGCTGAGCCCTAATATAAAATCAGATTGGCTTTAGTAAGCACAGGAGCTATATTTCAAAAGTAACTGAGTTTCTTTTGAGTGTCTTCTGCTTACAAACCCTTTAAAGTTTTTAACTCTTTCAACCTCCCTTCCCTTTTCAAAAACAAACAAAAAAAAAAGTGGAAAAAGTAGCCAGACAACATTCAGTGACTTGGAGACTTTATAATAAACCTGAATAAAAATGTTACAAGTTGACAATGCAAACACACAATGGGAGCAAAATTAATGCTGCCTCATTAGTGCAGTTATTCACTACATCAAACCATACTCTGCTATCACTTAGCAATTATTAAAAAAACCCAACACCTGAAGCTCCATTCTAAAGGAGGGAAAGTCTGACAGTAACACACCTGTAATTATACAATACACCTCATCAAAAGGTCTTGTCTTGACAGAACAGCAGCCCAGCATACATCTCTGACTGTATCACCTGAGCTACAGGGAGACTTAACTACTTAGACAGTGAAAAACCAGACTCCTGCATGGGTGACAGGACACTCAAACCAGGTGGAAATCAAGCAGTAAAAATGAGCTGAACACATTTCATGGACTGAAGGAGTCATTCCTCTCTCCTACAGCACACAGGTTTTTGCCAGCTCAGCTGATGAGGCCACACATCAAACTGAGAAATTACTGTTATTAATGCCTATCCTTCTAGAGTAGCTTTCAGGAGGTCCTAGATCCCCATATAAGACAGGTTTGGCTTTGAACATCCATTATTTTCTGGATATTGCTTAGGAATACTTCAACACTATTAAAAAGACTGAAAATTGAAAAGGTTTTCCTCAGGCAAATGTGTAAAGAATTTCAAAGGACAAGGAAGAAGCAGGTTTCATATCTTGAAGACTTCAGTTCTTGAGAATTCAAAATTCTAATTAGCTACAGCAAGTACCTAAGAACTTCCCCACAGGAAAGGCTTAGCTTGCCTAAGCCACCTTCTCCCAGATATTATTTCAAAGCAAGTCAAAGTTCAACATAACACTTACCTGCAAGAGAAACCATCCTCAGGACTAATAGTGGTTTTTGGCTTTGCAGGTTGAATTCGCTCAGTTATCACCTGTAGTCTCTGCTGCAACTCATCAGTGCTCTTCTTCAGAGATTCTACCAGATTCTCAAGCTGACAGCTGATCTCCTGGTGTTTCTTCATCTCCATTTTACAGCCCAGCTCAATAAGTTCAAACGATGTTTTCTGTCTCATCAAGTGCCTGCATATTTCATCTTGCCTTGCAGCACAACAATCCTGCTGAGCAATCTGATGATCCAAGTGTGCTTTCAGCACTGGCACAGTCAAAACTTGTGCTTTCTCTTTCAGGAGGGGAAGCAGCTCTTCATTGTTTATCTGAGCCATCTCTCGTTTAATTGTTGAAACTTCATCACTTAAACTAGATATTTTGGCATCAAGGTTTTCTTGTTGTCCAATATCCTACATAAAACAAAACATACGTCATTTTCTTCACAGTTACCTCCAGACACTTTCCAAACATTCCTTCAGTTCACACAAGGTTCACGTGCTTATGTTACATCTACCTACAAAATTAAATGAAAATTCCACAAGTAGTTTCACAGAACTTTACAACATCAGGCAAATACAGACGTACAAAGTAGATATCAAATAAATATATTTCAGTAAAAGGTAATTTCATTCAATTGCAGGGTCAGGAAACTGTTTATTGTGCTAAAAATAGAAGAGCTCCATTTTACCCAGCACCCAGATTTCAAACATGCCTAACTGAAATCTCACATGCAAACATAATTATTTATATTCACTGGATGATCAACACTGCTGGCAGAATCAATCTTTTTCAGATTACTCTGACCAATCAAGTCCTATATACTAGTCACCCATAAATGAAAATATACAAACTGACATGATGCCTCAAGTAATTCCATGAGTGGCACAAGCAAATACCTTTCCTTTCATTATGATTTCTTCACAAACTCCAGTAGCCATCTCTGCCTGTCACTCACTTGTTGAGAGATTTCTGAGGCTTCAACTATCAGATTCATTTATTTGGTACAAATACTTGAGTTTCAAAAGAGTCAGTAAACTAAAACTTTCTAAGCTTATGCTACACAATATAAACAGGAATACATTTACCACATTGGCTTCTCAATATCCTAAAATTGTAACCAAAGTTAAGATTTCGTTTATTGTACAAACAACAGAAAGCCAGTTCTAATTCGAAAATTCAAAGCCAAACTAAACTAGAAAGGTACTACTGAGTTCTAGGGTTTTTGAGGTAGTAACTCCAGAAAGGAGATTTAAAGGTACTGGGCCAAAGTGAAGAATTTCTAATGACAGAAAGTAATTTCACAAGATGAGTTTTGTGAGCAGGACTAAAACTTTATAGAAGCGTAATTTCACTAAATAAAAATAGTTGAAATAACAATAGCTCAGCAATTCCCTTCACTAGATCCAGCTGAACACGGCTGTCTGTTTAAAACTCCACTACCTTCTACCACTTTTTGTGGCTTTCTGTGGGAAAACAAGCTGAGTCACTCTGCACCTGCATTTGGTTAATTGGCACCAAAAGGGAGGACCGACCTTGGTTAAGTGTTTTGACAGAGAGAATGTTGTGCTTCTGAGTGGAAAACCACTCCACACGATAGCGTGTTTTCCTCTCGTGGCTGAACACAGCCACTATATGCTGTGAGAGTGTGGGATCAAAACACTGGTTTAGGAAAATCCTGGGAATTCTGGTTAACTAAAAGACAACACCAGGTGCTGTTTACAGGAGAACATGAATAAAAGGGGAAAGCTGAAAATGGTCAGTGGAGAAATCCCGAAACCAAATTCTGTGCAGAGTGCAGCCTCATCTTTCCAGTGCCCATATCTGGTGACCCCCATGTGAGACCTGCATTACTGGACCCTTTTAAGCACCCCCGACTCAATGGGGTTGGTAAGTGCCAGCATTCATCTCCTTAGAATGGGACAGCAGAGCCCGGGAATCTGTGGAGTTGTGTAGTAATAATGGGGAAGGGAATTCCCCAAGAACACAGACTTTATCTAAACGTCTTACAACAGGTCTTGAATGCAGCAGGACATGAGGTTATGGATGAGCAATCAGAACATTTATTCTATGCATGCTTTGCAACAGCTGAGAGTAACAGAGCCTGATATAGGGACAAACGAAACAATGGTAATATTTCCATTTAAATTTGGACATCTTGAAAATACACTCTTTTAGACTTGTTGGATGACTTCTCTGGGGAGAAGGAAGATATATCACATGCTGTTTCTATCTGTGCTGCTGATCAGCCTGGTTTATATTCCCTGCTGACAGGAGGTTTAAGACTTCTGGTGAGGGGTCTGTATTCTACCTTTACTCATGATAATCTCCTGTCTCCTGCCTTTAATCATGCTAGTTTACCTCTGGCAGGGGATTTGACCCCCAGAAATGAGTGCCCAGTCATTCCCCCCCACCTCACTGTGAGCCATCACAGCAGCCTCCCCTCTCTCTCCAAGCTCCGCAGCTGCCAACATGTCAGAGCTGAACTTCAACCATGAAACCAAAAGAACATAAAAAAAAAATAAAAAGGGAGCTTAAATGCATGAATCATCTGAAGAATGGACACACAGCATTGGAACCATTGAATGTATCTGATAATATACATTCGTATATATATGAATGTATAATATATATATAATATACATAATAATATATATAATATACATAATATAATCTGAGTGCCTGTAACTTTGTTCTTGGTAACTTTAACAAAGGGAAGTTATTTATACAGTGTGTTTTGTGCTTTAAACCAAAAAACACCTAGGCCTAGGTACATGTGTACAATCAGATGCCCTCACACACATGCTGTAGTTGAGATTTAAAGAAAAAAGTTAAGAATAATACTAACATTGATGAAAAAAAAATGTTAAAACTTCAGATTGATTGACTGATTTATGCCTGTGTCAGGGACCTGAGCTGTGTCTGAGATGCTGCCATAGTTGGTCTGTGGTTGTGCTTGTCAATGTGGCATGGGAAAATATTGTATAGTTTCACTGTTGGGAATACTGATCCTTGGAAAGAGAAACAACAGATTAGGTTAACAGGTGGGAACTTGAGTTTGGCACAGAGTTGGTATCACAAGCCATTGTGGTCTCGGTTTGCACGTTGGCCACTCATGAGCCAAAGTCACAACTGGAAAATTCCACTCCCACGAGGGGGATGTAAGAGGTGGTTCTGGGTTGGCCGGGGGTGCACCCTGCTTTGATCCCAGGGACACCCTGAAAGGTGCCTGGCCTGCCTGCCCCTCCCACCAAGTACCATGCTCCATCTTCTCCTCCTGCTCAGCAGCTTCTCAGAAATTCAGGGCTCAGTGTGCATGGAATGCTATCGCAAGGAACGGGATAGATTTGCTTCGCTTACACCCTTCCTGCCTCAGTGTTTGTGATTTTGGGAATCCTCAGGAACCTAGAACAATGCCAGATTATTTGTTGTCTTAAAATATGTACGTGGAGATTGTTTTGATATGTGTTTAAATCTTCCTTGAAAATACAACTGATAGAAAACAACGTAACAAAGAAAAAAGAGAAAAAGAAAAAAAAGGAAGGAAAGAAAGAAAGAAAAAAAAGGAAGGAAGGAAAGAAAAGGAAGGAAGGAAGGAAAGAAAAGGAAGGAAGGAAAGAAAGAAAAGGAAGGAAGGAAAGAAAGAAAAGGAAGGAAGGAAAGAAAGAAAAGGAAGGAAGGAAAGAAAGAAAAGGAAGGAAGGAAAGAAAGAAAAGGAAGGAAGGAAAGAAAGAAAAGGAAGGAA